>NW_011888945.1:1972855-1975311 GCF_000151845.1 Pteropus vampyrus | reverse complement strand
TTTGGGTCTCTGTGGAGGCACAATTGATTAAATCATCCGCTATTGGTGATTAAACTCAACTTCCTGCCCCTCTCCTCTAAGAGGCCGAGACTCTATTCACCTGGTTGGTTCCTCCAGCAACCAGCCCCCATCCTGAAGCTACAATCTCGGGCCCCACCAGGAGTAACCTCATTAGCAGAGACTCAAGTGAGGTCGAAAGGGGCTTCTTACAAATAACAAAAGACACTCCCATCGCAGGGCTTTAGCAGCGCTGTGTCAGAAACCAGGGACAAAGACCAAACACACATTTCCTAACATGTCGCACAGGGGTTCCAGAGAAGGGACTGTGAACCTGTCTGCCCCCGACCCCACGAAATTGTTAGCCTGAAAGATTTCTGAGGTCCCCGTACATGTGTCAGGAATCTCCCCTGCTACATCCCCTGTAGGTATCTTCTGATGTCTGCTGGGAATTTTCCAGAACCAGGACCTCACTATTTACATCCTGAGAACTCATTTTGCCATGACTCGCTTCCTCTCTTCAAAGGACTTCCGGAGTCCACCCTAAATTTGTGTCCTTTGTCCCCCGCCCCCACCACCACAGTGGTCTCTTTCCTGTTGTCTATAGCCCAGAAAATCTAGCAACTTCTCTTCACCAGGTCCAGCTCTCGGGGCTGGCTACATAATTTGCAGAGCCTAATCCAAAAAATAAAAATAAATTAAAAACTGGAGAAAAAATGCCATTGAAAATACTAAAATATAAAACCTTTTTTCTTTCTTTCACGGTCTCTCTTGATTGGTCATGGTGGTTTCTCCGTGCTATTTCACGTTGTTCTAAATAAAGAAGAATTCAAATGTTAAGTTATTGGAGTGAATTTTATTCACTGTGTATTGTGCATCTCCATTTTTAAATGCAAATGTAAGTGATGCAGGATGGGGAGAATCCCTCCCTGAGTGGGGACTCACATCCTGCACCAAGGGAGGGAGGGTCCTTGACTGCACGAAGGAAAGAATTCAAGTCCACGCCAGAGTTAGAGAAGGGGCGATGCTCCGTAGACAGAGGTGGGCTCCTTTCGGGGACAGAGAGTGAGAGAACTGACAGGGACCCCGAGTGTTCAGAGAATTCAGTGTATACGTCATTCTTAGCTTCTATAAATTATGGGCATGCAGAAGGAAAGGCACGCCAGCCATCTCGGCCTTCGCTCTACAGGTTCCCCACGGTTTTGTTCATAGGGAGGAAATGATCGGGTTTGTTCGCGTAGGGTACAACTTGCTGTTATGGTCTGGGTAAATGGTTTGTTAGCAATCCCAGCGGGAATCCTCCTTGGCTCTGGCTGTAGGCTCTGAATACAGCTTGGCTTAACGTTTAGTTCTCATGCCTCCTCCCCGCATCATAAGAACATTTAATTCATATGCAGAATCACCAAAATGACACGATTTGTATTTCACAGCTCGTACGCACATACGTATTTCATTAACTATACTCTTCATTTTATTTCCTGATACGTGCACTTTCTACCAAAACCCTTTACCTTGGGCTTACTGAGGGGTACGGAAAGACGCAAAGGAGAAGGAAAGATGGGGTGCCCTCTTTCCTCGTCCTTCTCTGCCATCGTTTTCACCTTCAGTGACCGGCTAATATGGAGAAGCTACACAAATAAGAAAGAATAGCGTAGTGTTCCCATGTCTTAGAACACCATTACCTACTTTCTGCTTTTGAAATAGTTCTGGTTAGAGAGGAAAGTGTGACCTCCTGGAGGCGTCAGAGCCCCCTCCTTTTCGGTTGTAGTTCTTAACACACTTCTCACGTGCCCTTTGAGTCTTGCTGGCCTCCTACGCATCCTGTGTCCGTAGGGCGCCTTGAACGCTATGTGTGAATAGGCTGCAACAAGCAGGACGCACATGTTGTGTGTGTTCCCTTTGCTCATACACATGCTCCAGTGGCCCACGGCACTTCACTTACGAAAGCCAAGTTCAAAGATAAAATTATAATTTCAAGACAGCCACAGCAGAGCCTTAAGCCACTGTGAGGCCGTTCGGAGCACAGGGCCCTGTGGGACTGCATGGGTCACAAACCTAGGAGTCTGTTGTTGTTGTCCTATTAACATTATGATCGTCCGGCTTTGAGACACCCAAGGAAGCCCACACATCTCAGCGTTCTAAGCTGGCGGAAATTCACCCGTGCAGTTGTGAATGACTAAAAGCGGCTTCCGGTGCCGATCCCAACACCACTTGTACTTTTTCATACCTTCGAGAGTTGTGTGGGAAAAGTCTGAAAAGCCCTGGTTGTATTTTGAGATATGTAGTTCTCCTCGGTAAGAGCCATTTTAGTGGAACGGGGAGTGGAAGGCAAAAGCCCAGAGGACTGGTTGACGAATGAGCGAGAACGAGAAAGAGGAGTTAGGGAGCACGGATAACGGGGAGAAGCGAAAAGCGGTAGCGGATGAGGCCTGAGTTCGAGGGAGAGGTCTGCGAAGATA
>NW_011888945.1:1961195-1972250 GCF_000151845.1 Pteropus vampyrus | reverse complement strand
GATCAATAGGACCCTGGAATCCCTGCTCTGGAGCTTCTCCTTAGAGCCAAAGCCCAGCCTCTCCACATCTGTGACCTACACTTGGGTCAAATCGGTGATGAAGGGACTGTGAGGCATGGGGCTCCGCCAAGAGACCACTTCCTGTCCCAGTTCAAGTCGTCGTCCGTGTGATCTTGAAGATGTCCATGTACTTTTCTGGATTTCTGTTTCCTCATCTGTAAAATGGGAAGGATATGGACAGGACAGGCAACAGGTGATCCCCAAGGCCCTCTTCAGCTCTGAGGATAAAAATTATTCTAACCTGGTTAAAAAATGGGCAAACAACTTGAACAGACTTTTCTCCAGAAAAGACACACAGATGGCAACAAGCAGAAGAGGCTCGACGTCATTCGTCGTTAGGGAAATGAAAATCAAAACCAGAGCAAGACGCTTCACATCTTCTAGGGTGGCAATAACAACAATAACAATAACAACAACAGCAACAACAATAATAATAATCTGAAAATACGATGTGTTAATGAGGATATGAAGAAATGGGAACCTTCATGCATTGCTAGTGTGAATGTAAAATGGTGCGGCCACTGTAGAAAACAATTTGACAGTTCCTCCAAAAGTTAAACATAAAATTACTATATGAGCTGGCAATTTCATTTCAAGGTGTTGAAGGGGTTCAGAACAGGCCTCCCCAAGGTGTGCCTCTGTGTGGTATGCAGATTGTTTTGAGCTCAAGGCAATGAAGACTGTGAGCTCGAAAGAAACTCGTGTTCCCCCTTAACTACCTAGAAGAATTTAAATTAGGGGCCTTGCCCATCAGAGTTATTACCAGAGATAACCTTTTCACAATCTATCCACGTGGCAGCGCAAACATCTAACTGTTGACCATCTGCTCTTCTTATCAGTCTGCGAAATAAGGCTCCTCAGCTCAGAAGCCTCGGGCACCTCACCTCATTCCTTAGCCATGTATCTCCCATCTTACCTTTCTGTCTCTAAACCGGTCACGTGTGTAGGGTTCCCGTACATACATATGCAATTAAATTTGGTTATTTTCTCTGGTTAATGTCTCATGTTGATTTCATTATTAGACCAGCCAAAAAAAACCTAGAAAGGTAGAGAAAACTTTCTTGTTATCCCATAGTATATACCCCAAAAGCAGTGAAAACAGATAGTTAAAGAAATACTAGTGCACGAATATTCATAGCAGCACTATTCACAATAGCCAAGAGATGAAAACAACCTAAATATCCACCGACGGATGATTCACTAAACAAAAGGTGGTTTATCCATACAATGGAATATTACTCAGCCATAAAAAAGAAATGAAGTACTAAGACATTATGCTAAGTGAAATAAGTAGACAGAAAAAGATAACTATGCTATGACCTCATTTATATATAGACTCTAAACAACAACAAGAAAACAAAATGAAACAAAGCAAAACTCATGGATACAGAGAAGACACTGGTGGTGGCCAGAAGTGGGAGGTGGGTGGTGAACAAAATGGGTGTAAGGAGTCAAAAGCTATCAACCTGGGATGTAAAGTACAGCATATGACTCTACTTAATAATACTGTATTATATATTTCAAAGTCGCTACGAGAATAGATCTTGCCAGTTCTCATCACAAGAAGGAAACGTGTAACTGTGGGTTGCGGTGGATGTGGACTAGTCTTATCGCGGTGAACGTTCTGCAGTAGATATGTGTAGATTGAATCATTATGTGATACACCTGAAACTAATATACTGTTAACGTCAATGATATCTCAGTTAAAAAAAATGGAGTGACGTACTGACTCAGGGTGCGACATGGATGAACCTGGAACACGTGATGCTAGGCGAGAGAAGCGGAACAGAAGAAGTCACATGTTCCATGATTCCATTTATGTAAACTGCCCAGAGTGGGGAAATCCACACCCCCAGAACCGCGCTGGCGGTTGCCAGGGGCCGGGCTGGCGGAGGGATGCGAACAACCATGTAATGGGTTCAGGGCTTTCTCCGGGGTGATGAGAATGTTTTGGGCTCCGCAGAGATGATGGCTGCACAATAACACAGATGTTCTACCGAATTGTCCACTGTGTCGTACATTTTAAAACGGTTAATGTTAATGCGAATTTCACCTTAATTTTTAAAAAGAGGGAAAAAGAAGAAACGATTCTAGGATCGCTTCACAACAGAAGAAAACCCGCTGCCCCCACCTCAAGCCACGCCTTAGGGTCCAGTCAGGGCACCAGCCCCCGCCTCCCTCACATCTGACTAATAATGGGCTTGGAGGCCACAACACTAGACAAAGTGTCCCCGCCTTAATGACCAGCCCCAAAGGTCTAATGGTCACTTCGCCTTTCCCTTTCCTGGCTCCATCCCAGGATGTTTCGTGGTTTCTGGAAGCCGCCCTTCCCTCCGTGAGTAAAAGTCTGCCGCTTCCCCAGCACCTATTTTGGGAACCGGTCCGGATTACAGGAGGGACAGCGCCGTGGGGGGAGACATTGTCCTGGAGACATTGGCCCCCCAGAGGTGGGAGGGGACGGCGGCCCCGGAGGCCGGAGCGCGGAGGAAACAGACGCCTCCGAGGTTGGCAGAGGCCACCGGCCCGGCTTCCTGTGGCCTGAGACCCGCGCAGGAGCCGGTGACCTTGGCGTTCGTTGTCTGGCTGGGCAGACCTGGCTGTGTGGGGACCGGTCACACGCTGGCTCGGTATGCAAAGGAGGAAACTCTTCCACAGATGGATTCCGCACCAGTTTTCCTAGAGAAATGTGGAGAAAGGGGCTCTTCTCTACCACGCTCTGGAATACGAGTGTCAGGCCGGTGGCAAGGGAAGTCGCGGAGCGCAAAGGCCACGAGCTGGGAATTTATGGGGGGCAAGGGGGAGACTGAGCTAGAATGGCGTAGCTAAGTCATTGGGGGACCCCGAGTAAGGCCCTTTACTTCACATTGAAGTTGAGATTGTCGCCTAAAGCCAGAGTAAAGGAAGGAAAGGACGAAACCCCAGCGCGGGCGCCACGCGCTCGACGCACGCGCCGTGCAGAACGCGCACAGCAGGTGGACGTCGCGTTGCTTCGCGTCGCGTCGTCTTCTCAGCCACACGACCCGCAGGAACGTGAGAACGGGGTCAAGGTTAGGCGTGACTCCATTCGACTCACCCGACTCCGGGTCCTTAACGCACACAGGACTCTTCGAGTCGCTGCGGGGGCAGCTCCACAGGCCACCCCTCTGCAGGCGCTGGAGGACTGAGCCCCTCTCTCTTCTCTCTGTCCCCTCTGCCTCCTCGACTCTCTGGTTCACGTCAGTGCCATCTGGTTCCGGTTTCAAGAACCTGCTGGTGGAACATCTGAAGGAAACACGGAGCTTCCCGCTGCCAGCGTGGGTCTCCTGTGCGTGCCACGTGCTCTTGGCCTGGGGGGGCCAGTGTCGTCCTCCTCAGCGTCCCAGCGTAGGCGCACAGCGGGGCCGGGGCAGGGCTGCAGCGGGGTAGAATCCGGCCTGGCGCACACCCCACACGTCTCACCAGCTGCGCGGGTCCTGCCCATCTCCCGGCAGCTCCCAGCACCCGTCTCCTTCTGAGGCCCAGCTGAGGGATTAGCAAACTCAGCTTGAGGACACAACTCCAGTTTTCTGCTCGAGGAAGAATCCTGAATCGTTTTTGCATCTTGAGTTTCCATTTTGTATTTTTTCCCCTGCCACGTTTCCCCCACCTCCCCCACCAGGCTTCAAATAAAAAATTTCAGAGAAGATTTCAGCTTGCAGGTGAAGGTTCATGGAAGCCTTCTGGCATTTTTGGTCAGGAAACCAGGGACTGTCTGAAAGCCCACTGTGAGGGTGACGTTTGTGGGAGTGCAGAGTAAGCCGGCTTCCTGAAACGCAGACACTTCCCTGCAGATGAACCCAGCCCTCCCGCTCCCTCCAGACACAGCAGCCCACTCATGCCCCTTATCATCTCGGGGAGCATTTTGATTGTTCTTCTTATCTGAAGTTTTTGCGGAAATCTCTCAGAGGTGGGAAGTGAGCAGACAGGGTTAGCATTCCAGGGCACCAGAAGCAATGTTTCGGAAACTGAACGAATTTTGCTCAGAGTATCATAGCTCAGACTTTGGCAGATTTGGGGGAATAGACCAGGCCTGAGCGGAGGAAACTGGAGAGGTGAGCCGAGGAAGGCGGATGTCCCACTGTGGGTGGCACAGGCAGAGAGCCCAGAGGAGAAATCTGGGTGGGCAGCCCATGTCCCTAACCACTGCCCAGTTGGCCTCCTCGTTGTTTTAAAATGTACCCAGGATTCTGTTGTAATTGGATAGTGTAAGATGACAGACACAGAGACGACTGCCTCCGAAGAATAGTGTGTCACTTACGGTCCCCAAGAGGAAGGGCCCACGCCATGCCATGCTGGGCCACGCAGGGAGCACCAGGGCAGGCAGCAGGCGGGAGGCAGGAGTGGGGAAGAACGGGCCAGAGCCCTCAGTGGAGTTTTTGTGGGTTGGAACAGGCGAGGCATGGCAGGGAAATGGGTGTAGCATGGCTGGTGTGGATAATTTCGGCAGGCTCTGGACTCTATGGATGGTCCCTAGTCGTCCAGTACCTGGCCCCAGAGTGACTCAGGGCAGAGGGGATACTGACTTGGCGTGTGAGAGTTTGATAAGGGAGGTGGGGGGTGGTGTGGGCTCTGGACTCACACCCCTATCTGGGTCCCTGGTTAAAAAGGGATAGAGTTCTGCCACATGGTGTCACCAGGGGCTCTGGGTGCCACCAGCCCCCATGCGGACAGGCTCCACTTGTGGGAGCAGTGGCTCTCAGCCTGCTGAGGACCCTCCCTGGCCCAGGGGCTCCAGCCCCCTCCCAGGCCAGGCCTAGACACCTGTGATGTCAGCGAGGAGGGGATTCCGGGTGAGGGGCTGTGCTCGCAAAGGGGAGGGAATGGCAGTTCATCCCACCCCAGGGTAATTCACTGCGTCTGAAGCCTCAGGCCCTGGGGAGGGGGCTGGGGAAGGCTCTGCAGCCTCTGAACAGTGAGGTGGCCCTCAGTGGCCCTCAGAGGCCACTGTATCACTGGTCTGAGGCATAAAATTTGCAGAAACATAGGTGGAATAACCCCACAACTAGAACTGCAGTTTTCCAAAGAAGGGTGATTCCACCCAGCCTAGGGCCACCCTGGCAGGTTTGGGAGTGACAGGGGCCGGGCGGAGGGATATGAGTTCAGCATTAAAAAGTCACCAGTTTCCAGCCAAAGGTCACAACAGGGCACTGCTGTGGCTGGGGCTGGGGGAGATCCGGGGCCTCCCCTTGTTCCCCTGGGAAGGTCTAGAGGCGTGGTGTTCAAATTGGGCTACACGTGCCCCTAGGTCACGAGAAGACTTGCCGAAAGGGCACCCAGGAAGACTGAGTTTAAGGAAATAACTTCCCATGTTCTCGGCTTCCAGTTGACTCTTTCCCAAAACCGAGTTACCAGCCAACTAGCTCTGCAGCCCAGGAGGTGGGAGGCTCCCGCCCTCTCTCCCCGAGCCTTCTGCCGGCTCACAGGGAGAGGGCAGACTCCGCACCCCTCTGACTGGTGAATTGCCTTGGGTGTAAAAACCTGAGCGCCAATCAAAGGGACAGTTAGAAGTACCTGTGTCTAATTGCCCTTTTGTTAGAGGGTTTCTATTCTTCCGACTAAATTGAAGAAGGGTCAAACTGTCCTGACAGAGCATTAAAAGTCATTTTTGAGAGGAGAGAACTATGCGACTTTTGGTACATTACTTCGAAGACTTTCGCAGAATTGAGTGACATCTGAAGCAAAACTCCCTCCATTCCCATCCACTTATTTATGTGAGAAAAGCTTCTCAGAACTTACACCTAGAAAAACGAAAAATACAACTAGAATTGATGCTGGCCCCGATGGCTTCCTGCGATCATTAATATGCATCCACAGATACGGGAGCTAATGAAGGGGGAGAGCCCTATACTTCCATTAGGAGATGCACTTCCAATAACATTGTACTTTCTAATTTAATAATTAGCATAATTTGTGATACAGTCTGTTAATTAATCAACTGTGAACTAGTAGTAATCATAATAACTCAATTCAGAAGACTTTAACACTGAGAGCCTATGATCAGAGGGAATCGCAGTTGTCTGCATTTCCGTTTGCATCCATATTTTCATGGCAATCAAACGATATAGTTCTTATGTTGAGATAAAATTTGGGGGAGGAAAGTGGAGTTGGAAACATGAGTTTAAAGAGAAAAAGAAACAATATAAAATATGTAACTTTTAAAAACGAATCGTTTATGTATTTAAATAAATGTTGGATCATGGGTATTAAAAACACAGACTATGTCTTCGCAAAATATGCCTTTTATATTTACGTAAGAATTCTTTTGAGCTGAAGGCAATTAAGAAGCAGCCAGGCAGGAAAAGCTCTCCCCTCACTCCCTTCCCGCCCTAAGGCGGGCTATAAATTTTCCTTTTCTGGAGACACCTCCAGACTCTTATCAGCCCAGAGACAGCACCAGGGGAATCCGCAAACAAACCTCCTCCATTAGCGTTCCCCTGTGTGTTTACCTTCCCACCGGCTGCAGCCCTTGCAAGCTGTAAACTCATTTTCTTTTGTCCTGTCATTTCTCTACAAATGGATCATTCTTTGTCGAAGGTGGTATATAAGTCCAAGTTTTAGTCACCCCTTTGAGTTACTCATTCTGATTTCTCCCTTGTCCATATAAGCTGTACATGTAAATAAACTTGTTTGAAAAAAAAATAAACTTCTTTGTTTTTCTCTTGTTAATCTGCCTTTTGTTATACAGCCCCCAGCCCCGGCCAAGAACCTGGAAGGTAGAAGTGGGGGAGGAGAGGGTTTTTTCCTCCCTACATAGTATCAAATTGCTATGGCATTAGATCCCACAGATACCTTTGGGATATTAAATATCAGTAGTGATGATATTTTGGATATTACAGACTCTGCAACTAGCTCGTGATGAGTTTCAGGTGTCAATCTAAGTATTTACAAAGGAATGATTTTCAAAATTAGCTTCAAGCGCTTACCAGCAAGGACAAGCACAGCCCTGAGGCTGCAGTTCTCCATTATGACTAGACCTCAGAATCACTTGGGAAGTCCCCTTCCTGGACTGGGTGTTTGAGAGTTGGCTTTTACTGGCACGTGAGGGGCGATTATTAAATTTTTACAAGTTTTGCAGGATATTATTAAACTATATTCTTATATAAACTATATAAGCCCCTAATTAATTAAATTATATGTAAAATAATGGTGGGGAAGACTTAAAAGTCATCCTTTCCTAATTATTTGGCTATTGCATGTGCTGTTGAGGTCATTTAGGTCTCCTTGATGCAGGACAGGGCGAATCCCCCTGGCGGAGGTTCAGATCCTAAACAGAGAGAAGGCTCTCAACTGAACACAGGAGGAAATTCAAGCACAAGCCAGAATTTTGCAAAAGCAACGTTTATTAGAGAAGGGGTATGGACAGAGCGTGGTCTCCTCTCAGAGACAAAGAGAGAACTGAATCTAGAGGGACAGAGAGAGAAGACGGAGAGAGAAAGACGATGAGAAAAAGACAGACAGACAAAGACAGACAAGACCAAGACCCCGAGTGTTCGGGGAATTCAGTTTCTATGTTATTCTTGGTTTCTATAAATTGCAATTGAAAGACTTCGTTTACCTATTTTCCTTTGATGGTATGGGTATGCCATGTGAAAGTTTAGTGTGCCTAGCGTGAAAGGCATGGTTATGTCGCGAGAAAGCATGCTAGCAATCCCCAGGCTTTGATTTATAGGTTCCCCTAAGGATACATGGTTGGGTTTATTTTGAGTAGGGTACGACTTACTGACTCTGTTTTCCTGTTTTCCGTTAGTGGTGTGGGTAAGTGGTTTGTAAGTGATCCCAGCAGGAATCTTCCTTTGTTCTGTATGTTTTCCGTGGTCTGGCAGCAGCATGCTGCAGGCTCTAAATACAGCTTGATTTAAGATTTAGTTCTCATGCCTCCTCCCTACATGATACTGTATCAGTACGGTGGAAATTCTGTATATCGAGGGGCTACAGCACACCTCCTCTCAGTTCTGTGTTCGGTGATGTCACATGAAGAGTCTGAAATTGGCCACAGGAAAGTTTACACCATAGGAACCAGCAAATGCTATACATCAAGGCTTGATCTGTTATTTTGTTAAATGCCTACACTTAGGAAATCGATGGAGAAAATGTTAATAATACAGATAAAACGTCAAAGAGGGCCATGATTATATTGCAGATTGTACAAAAAAAGAGAGAGAGAAAATATTCTTTTAGGATTCAAAAACCGTTGCCCAGTCCAGCGAAGGAGTCGTTCGTGTCATTGACAAATGAGTAACGCCCTGACACATCTCTTTATTTCATTTTTGTCTTACTCATTAACATAAATGAGAATATCAAGCATCGTTCATAGCAGAACTACATTCCTTTGTCATTCACAACCGTAGGTTGACTACGGTTTGGCAAAAGCTTTCTGTAAGAATCGATTGTCGTTACGGAATTTACAAGAAAGAGTATGGCATATTTTTAACTCTTCGTAGGTTGTATCTTATACAACCTTTACATCAGTGAAATTTATAATACACTTATGTATGTGTATAATTATGCATACTTTTCTTGAGAGCTGATTGTTCAACACTTACCAGGACACTGCTGCCTAAGCCCCATTCCTGGGCATTATTGATCAGCCTGGACATGGGTATTTAATTTAGAGTCCAGCAGCTGAGACCGATATGCAGAGGGGCTGAGAACCCTTACCCCACAAGGAGGCGATGAAGGAGAGGAGGAGGCTCCTGGCACCTGACCTGACATGAGCCTCTCGCCTCCAACAGGTGCAGCTCCGGGTCCGATCACTTTGGGGTGAGAGGGGACAGCAAGCAGGCTTTAGGGAGAGCCCCCACCTGTTAGAGAAGACTGGCCTGTGGCCAGTGCCGTGTCCGTTGTGTCTGTGGGTAGAATTCTTCTCAGTGACACAGCAATCATAAGATCTTCCCCCTGGACTGGGAGCTTCTTAAAGGCCAGGATTGAGACTTATTTACCCCTAGAAGGGCTGGCATGTGGTTGATGCTTACTGAACATCTAGTAAATAAGTTAATAAATTGTGTTAAGCTTTGGTTATTCCAAACACTTAACAATAATATTTTGGATAAATAAATTATGGAACATTCAATGAAATACTCTGCAACCATTAAAAACGATGTGGAGGAAACTATTTAATGACATAAGAAAGTGCTCATGATATGTTGTCATTGCAAGGAGAAAGCTACAAAAGAGCATATAAATTATGAACGATTTTTTTCTATAGAAAACACAATATTCCGTAGCTTGTCAGGGTATCAATCAACTCCTGGCCTGTGTCCCACTCATTTTGCAGAAACAAATGCTTGATGACCATTTGTTTGGATTTTTACTGAAAGTTCATTCTCCCAAGGAAGAACTTGTTTAGTTCATGATTATTTTCATAGCCCTGGTGCAGACTAGAAAGGGGGTGTGTTACGAAGGGATTTGGAGCAATGTTTGCCACTGGGGAGTAAAAAGGTCCTCCCCAAAGATAAATCCATGCCCTGTGGTCCACTCAGTTAGGACGTCTTGCCAATTTAGACATTTAAACGTGACATCCACATGGTGGATGAACATGAAAAAATGTGATTCTAATACAGAATGAGTTAGGACTCATTTGCGATTAATCTATTAAAATTTTAATCTATGGAGTTTTTAACTGCAATTTTTAAAATTGACGTTAAATAGGTCACCCCTGGCCAGAAGGTTGAGAGGCACCGTGATGATTATCCAGCGGCTGGGAAGACAGAGGGGAACGATAAAAACAGCACCTTGAAAGTCATGTAAAGGAAGTGAAATTCCTCCTGGATGTCTCCAGAAACCAGTGGCTGGGGCTGGAAAGGGAAGACGGCTATTTAATATGCTTAGCAACACTTTGGAACTCGAATACACTTTACCAAATAAATCATTCACCATTGTTCCAAGCCTGCGGCTACCCTGGACACTGCAAAACAAACACTTCTGTGTGGATGTGCCAAGAATGGGAAAACACAGGCCAGCCAGTTCCCTAGGGACCTACGCATGGATGGGTGGTATATGAGACTGGCCTCGGCCCCTCCCTCGGTCCCTTCTCTATTGGGGTCACCCAGTGCGTGGATGGGGGAGGTGTTAACAAGCAGGGCAGAGCCGCTTCCAAAACAGGGTTAAAAACTCGCAGGCCACGCCCCCCCCTGCATCCTGTAATGCACAACTACAGGAACTCGACAAAGGCTAAGCTCCAGTGAGAACGCAAAGGTGCTGGTACCAGTGAGTCTGGCCTCACGTGTCCTTGGGCGTGCAACGGCTCAAGCAAACACGTTAGATAAATCTGAAAAAGATGTGTTCTGATAGAATGTTTACCCTTCTAGTGACTCCAGAAATTGCGGGCCCTGTGTAATGTTGAGATATGTATTTTCATGTTTCAGTTTTAGGGTCTGGGAGCGCCACCGTAATTCAAGACAGAATTAACTAAGTAATCATGATCGATGTCACCCGTCATCATCATAGCCACCTACATCAACTGAAGGCCTGCAATGTGCTCGTATTACAGTACTTTGCATGTGTCCCCTCATTTAATTCTCATTCCAATGTATAAGGCAATTCCCATTATTAACTCTACTTTACAGATAAGAAAACAGAGGCTTGGAAAGGTTAAGTGGCTTGCTCAACATCTTAAAGCCCACTTAGCAGACCCAGGATACAAACTCGAGTCTGTCTCTAGAGCTATTGATTTCCATCATTTTATATGAAAATAGGATATGAGCAAACTCTCATAGGGCAGTGATGGGGAGGAGGAGGAAGCAAATCTGAAAAGGAAGTCAAGGAAGGCTTTATGGAGGAGGAGGCATTGAAGCATGGTTTTGAACGGTGAGCTCCATTCCAAAAGGTGAAGAAGAGGGAAAAATGATATCCTGCACTAAAGGAACTGCCTGAGCAAGTACCTGAGGGCTGGAGCCTGGAGGCCCTAAAGAATAACCCAAAGGTTTGGCAATGCCAGTATAAATTTACTTAATTTAACTGTAGATGGCTGCTTAATTA
>NW_011888945.1:1951439-1961145 GCF_000151845.1 Pteropus vampyrus | reverse complement strand
CTGGAAAGGGAAGACGGCTATTTAATATGCTTAGCAACACTTTGGAACTCGAATACACTTTACCAAATAAATCATTCACCATTGTTCCAAGCCTGCGGCTACCCTGGACACTGCAAAACAAACACTTCTGTGTGGATGTGCCAAGAATGGGAAAACACAGGCCAGCCAGTTCCCTAGGGACCTACGCATGGATGGGTGGTATATGAGACTGGCCTCGGCCCCTCCCTCGGTCCCTTCTCTATTGGGGTCACCCAGTGCGTGGATGGGGGAGGTGTTAACAAGCAGGGCAGAGCCGCTTCCAAAACAGGGTTAAAAACTCGCAGGCCACGCCCCCCCCTGCATCCTGTAATGCACAACTACAGGAACTCGACAAAGGCTAAGCTCCAGTGAGAACGCAAAGGTGCTGGTACCAGTGAGTCTGGCCTCACGTGTCCTTGGGCGTGCAACGGCTCAAGCAAACACGTTAGATAAATCTGAAAAAGATGTGTTCTGATAGAATGTTTACCCTTCTAGTGACTCCAGAAATTGCGGGCCCTGTGTAATGTTGAGATATGTATTTTCATGTTTCAGTTTTAGGGTCTGGGAGCGCCACCGTAATTCAAGACAGAATTAACTAAGTAATCATGATCGATGTCACCCGTCATCATCATAGCCACCTACATCAACTGAAGGCCTGCAATGTGCTCGTATTACAGTACTTTGCATGTGTCCCCTCATTTAATTCTCATTCCAATGTATAAGGCAATTCCCATTATTAACTCTACTTTACAGATAAGAAAACAGAGGCTTGGAAAGGTTAAGTGGCTTGCTCAACATCTTAAAGCCCACTTGGCAGACCCAGGATACAAACTCGAGTCTGTCTCTAGAGCTATTGATTTCCATCATTTTATATGAAAATAGGATATGAGCAAACTCTCATAGGGCAGTGATGGGGAGGAGGAGGAAGCAAATCTGAAAAGGAAGTCAAGGAAGGCTTTATGGAGGAGGAGGCATTGAAGCATGGTTTTGAACGGTGAGCTCCATTCCAAAAGGTGAAGAAGAGGGAAAAATGATATCCTGCACTAAAGGAACTGCCTGAGCAAGTACCTGAGGGCTGGAGCCTGGAGGCCCTAAAGAATAACCCAAAGGTTTGGCAATGCCAGTATAAATTTACTTAATTTAACTGTAGATGGCTGCTTAATTATGGGTCTTCAAAGAGGCCCGTCCTGTAGAGACTTACTTGTTATGCAACTTGTATCACTTATCCAAACATAATCTCAAATTCCTGTTCAGAAATTGGAGATTGGCCCATGTTCTACGTGATATTCTGGTGTTATATTGCTTCCCATTCACTGCCTATTTCAATTGGAGAAACAGCCAGAAACCAAATGTTGATCCATCAGGGGCATGTTTCATGCCTGCTGAAAATTGCCAGATAGTAAGTGAACCCTGAAGGTGCTGTTCAAATGAAGCACTTTCAAAGTGCCAGCACAATCGAAGTTCTTGGAATCCCTGGGTTGCGGCTTGTCATGCTTGAAAGAGGGCGGAGAGAGTAAGCCCTGCTCTCTGACACTCCCCGTGCCCTGCCACGTGCTCATTCATGGGCAGTGAGACTCCTCGTGGACACTCTGATCATGCTGCTTGGTGAAAGTCGAGGCTGGGAAAGCAGGCAGGGCTGGATCCAGGAGGCCTGGAGAGCTGTGCTGTGGAGTTTGTTCTCACCCTAAACATGATGGGCACCCCTTGCCTGTGTTTGAAGAGAAGGGTGCCATGATTTAAAGCATGTTTGGGGAAGGAAACATGGCTTTAATCTAAAAAAGCCTTAATATCCTTCCCTCCACAACTGACAAAACAACTTGACATAGTTTGGCAAGATATAGATAATTTGTAAAACGCTATCAATTATTATACTTGAAAACTGCACAATCTCTATTTCAAGTGCACATTATATGTTTATCAAAATGGATCTGATGCTGGGTTGTAAACTAAGTCTCGGTAAATTTGCAAAGATTTAAGTCATGATGAATGGAAGTAAATGAAATTAAATGATAATTCAATGATAAAATATATCTAGAGAATCAACAAATGTTTGGAATTAAACCATAAACTTATAAATATTCCATGGATTAAAGAAGAAATCTCAAAAGAAATTAGAAAATATTTAAAACAGGAAGTAAGTTTCTGCAATACAGTTAATACAACACTTTGGAAAAAATTTACAGCTTCAGGTGCTTATATTAGGAAAAAAAATGGTCTAAAATCAATATTCTAAGCTTCTACAGTAAGAAATTAGAAAAAAGAACAAAGTAAAATTAAACTAAACAGAAGGAAGAAAGTAATAAAGATAAAAGCAGAAACTAATAAAATAGAAACGAATATATAATAGAGAAAACGAACAAATCCAAAAGTTGGTCCTTCGAAAAGATAAAAGAAAAAAATAATAAACGACCAGCTAAACTGATCAAGAAAAAAAAGAGTGAGTATAAACTGTTAATCTAAGGAATGAAAGAAGAGTTATTCTCTACATATAACCAGCCAGCATAATCTTAAAACCAAAACCTGACAATGACATTGCACAAAAAGAAACTGCAGATAAATATTCCTTATGATTAGAAACAAAAATCTTAAATCCAGTACTATATTAGAAAGATAATGCATCATGACTAGATAGGGTTTATTGCAGGAATGCAAGGTTGGCTTAACCTTTGAAAATCAAACAATATAAGTTGTTATATTAACATGACAAAAAAGGGAAAACAAACAATAATTTTTATAGAGATAAAAAATTGATAAAGTTTGACATCTAAAGTCTTGGAAAAGTAAGGATAGAAGGAAATATATTTATGAAAAAACTACACCGTTATAACTAAATGGTGGAATATTTAATGCTTTTCTCTTAAGACTAAGAGCAAGGTGAGCATACATACGCTCAGCTCCTTCATTAAATATCATACTGGAGGTTCTAGCCATATAATAGGCAAGTAAAGAAAATCAAACGCATAAAGATAGGAAAAGAAATAAAACTCTTACAGATAACATGATTGTTTACACAGAAAATGTTAAGAAAAATACAAAACAATTACTAGAATTAATGAGTGAATTTTGCAAGGTCACAAAATACAAGGTTAACATATAAAAATTAATCATATTTTTATATATTAGCAGCAAATTATTCAAAATTTAAATTGGAAAAAACAAGGGCATTTACAACAATATTTTAAAAGTTAAATACTCAGGAATAAATTTTTTAAAAAAGGCATATGAGACCTATATACTGAAAATTCAAAAACCTTTCTGAAATGAAGATTTAAATAAACAGAGAACTCTACTCTGTTCATGGATTTGAAGACTCATTGTGTTATAGACAGCAATTCTCTTTAAACATATATGGATTTAATGAATCCCAATCAAATCAATTACTTGCAGGATTTTTTTTTCAAAAATTGATAATATACTTCTGAAATTTAAATGGAAAACTCAAAAACCTAGAATATCCAAAGTACTCTTGAAAAGAAAGAACAATGGAAGACTTATACTTTCTAACTTCAGACATCAGGACTTACCATAAAGCTACATTTATCCAGAGAATATGGTACTGACATAAAGGTCAACAAATAGTTAAATGAAACAGAATAAAGAGCCCAGCAATAAATCCGCACTTACATAGGTTATTTTATTTTTGTAAGGTGCCAAAGCACTCCAATGGAGAAAGAGAAATCTTTTCAACAAATTGCAAAACAAGCGGATAATGACTGAGAGAAAAAAATAAACCTAGATCCCTACTTCACATCATTGAGCAAAATTAATTTAAGATGAATCATATGCCTAAACATAAAGATTAAAATAAAATTCTAAAAGTAAACATAGAAAAATATCTTCATGACTTGAGGTAGGTAGAATTTTCCTACACAAGGCACAATACACATAAAAACAATAAGCATAAAAAAATGGACAAATTAGACTTGACTTAAAGTCTTCTGCTCACCAAAAGATATTGTTTTTTAAAACATATATAAACAAGCCAAAGACTGGGAGGAAATATTTACAAAACATATATCTGAAGAAGGGCTTGTATCCAGGATATATTTTTAAGCTCCAATATTTCAATAGCAAAAAGACAAACAACACAATAAAAAATGGGAAACAGATTTAAACAGACATTTCCAAAAAAAAAAAAAGAAGAAGAAGAAGAAGAAGAAGATATACAAATGGCCAATAAGCACATGACAAAGTACTAAACGTTATTAGTCATAAAGAAAATACAAATTAAAACCACAATGAGATACCGCTTCATACCACCAGCTTATAGTTTAAAAATCTAATAATGCCGAATGTTGGTGAACATGTGGAGCAACTAGAACTCTCATATGCTTATACAGTATACACTTGCACTTTATACACTCACATGATATAACTATCACTGTATACTATTATTTACACGGTTTCTTATAAAGTTTAACATATACTTACCATACGACCAGGAAGTCTGCTCTTAGATATTTACCCAGGAAAACAATGAAACGATATGTCCACAAAAATTCTTGTTTAAGAATGTTTACGATAGCTCTATTTAAAATATTCCCGCACTGGAAACAACCCAAATACCTATCAGCAAGTGAGTGAATAAATAAACCGTAGTATGCTCTTACATTGGAATGCTGCTCAGCAACAGAAAACAATACCAATAAACACGACAATGTGTGTAACTCTGAGACACTATACTGAACAAAAAAAAAGCCCCACGCAAGAGGCTCCATATGATTCTTTTTACATGACACTTGTAATGTAACAAGCCAAACCATCGTATTTCATAGTGATATAACCCAGAACAGTGGTTGCCTTTGAGAAGTGGTGGTTGACTAGAGGGGAAGGGAACTTTTTGTGGAAATGGACGTATTTATTTTCTTGATCGAGAGTTGATTCCGTGGATTTCTACATTTGTCAAAACCCGTCAGATTGGGCATTTAAGATCTGTACACTTCACTATCTATAAACTTTACCTCGATTTAAAAATAACTGCATCTATAATGTGCCTAAACAATATAAAAATGAAAGCAAAATTTGTATATAGAATAAAATAACTGAATGGTAAAAATAGGTGGGAAAAAATAAACGTAAGAAGGACAAAATTTCTCCCAGGTAGGTGAGCCCATGCCAGAGGGCATGGCTCGGGGAATGGAAAGGAAGCTAGTTCCATTCACCCCCTTGACTAGACACCCTTGGGCAGAGCACCGCCTCTGTGGTTATGTGAAGCACGCCCAGTAAGAGGAAGGACAAGGATGCAAAATCATAACACTAAACACCGTCCCTAAGCTGGTTAGAGTAGTAATGGGAGTGTGGAAACCAGGTTGTTTTAGGGCTGTGCCATAAAACACAGTCGTGACCCTATCCCCTCCAAACAAATGGCCTCATATGGGAAGGATGAGCTAGGGGAGGAATGAGGGCTGGAGTTCTAGGTCATTGGCTCTTATCATGTCCTTGGGGGAATTTGGCATTGAAGCCCCAAGACCATCCTTTTGGGCCAGCATCCCAGGTGACCCTAATGCAGATACGACAAGAATTAGACTTGCAGGTCCCCAGCTTACCCTCCCCAGTTCCGATATTCTGTGATTTCACCCTCTGCTAAGTGTGAACGAGCATCTTTGCAAGGGGTTCGAGGGTCGATGAGAATGCAGTGCTGGCTGTGGGCCTAATGTGCATTTAGAGAGACTCCCAGAGACCAATCATCTGTCCAGGGTAATGGTAACAGAGGCATAATTACATGAGCATCGGGAAGGCAGCTGTAAAACCCTAATCGCTCTTGGGACTTGGGCTTCCTGGATCGTAGCTGGCACTGGCCCCTTTTGTGGGGAAGATAGCTAAGAGCTACATGACGGGTTCATTAGCTGGAAAACCTCCCACCCACAGCCATCGCTTGTAGAAGGCACGGAACCTAGAAACCAGGAAAGCCGCTCCCCAGCACACCACAGCTGGATTCCCGAGTAGACAGTAGCTGCTATGTGCAGAAACAGACCAATTACGGGTCGTACTAGCAGAGAGAGTAGCTGCCTCAAGGAAATCAGGAGTCTGTTGGGAAAAATAACCTCTGCTCCTGTTTATTGAAATGTTTGCTGTTCCACAAACAACTTCAGTGCTGAGTTCATCATCCAGTCTCCTGGGATCATATGGAGTCTTGAAAATAATTGCATTTTGAAATATGGAGTCGCTGTGAAATTGTTTGAAGTCTCAACCTGAACAGTGACATGAATAGTGGTGCTGAGAATGGAGCAGCTGGTCACTCTTCGGGAGCCGGGTCGTAGGTGATGGGCACAAAGGTTGATTGTCTGGTTGGAGAAGAACTGGCTGCTGCTGGGGTTTGATAGGGGACTTGACTGAAGAAGAGCTGGGTTTGCATCTCTGCAAATACAAAGCGAAGCCAAGAATGAAGGTGGACAGAGTCAGGAGGGCTCAAGGAAACTGGTGGACATGGGGTCGACTCCCCAAGATCCATTCCACCGCAGTGGTGAATCTATCGATCGATGCGCAGAGCTCCCCTGGTGACTGTGTCTTCAAGGGGTGGACATACGTCCTAAGTTAGGCTCATCAGACTGAAGGAAAAGATTTATAAGGTTGGGAAAGCAGTGTCTCTGTCACCTCCTGGTGGGTGTGAATAAGGAGACGTTATTGCCCTAATCGACACTGGCCGTCATCTTGCAGTTGTGAGATGGACCAGCTTCAGCGTGACCAGCTGAGTAGAGAGACTAGGAAGAAACTTGGGTCCCTGACCAGAGCATCAAACATTGATCGGACTCTGCGCAAAGGCCTCGTGCCTCTGGACTGTGAGTTAAGTAAGACATAAATTTCCTCATTGTTTAAAACTCTGTGCATCAGATGCCCTTATCAGCTGGCCAAAGCCTACTGACTGGTAGAGCATCCCATAGAAGCGGCCGCACACAGAAACGTGGACGGAAGCTTGACAGAGAGTAACGAGTGAAGCAGATCAGGTGCGTAGGGACCTACAACGCTTGTGATTCTCAAACTTTCACAAAACATCCGTTGAAGTGGCATTTCTTCTACAAAGACAGACTTGATTTGCATATTAAGGATTAGAAATATTCTTCAGTGCCACCGAGAAAAATATTCTCTCCTGCGTTTTATGAAACCCAAAGCCCTCTCAGTCCGCCCCCCATTTCCCACTTTTGAAAAAAAGTATAGGTATGAGAAGTACCTCGCTCTTCTTGTTAAGAAAGACAATCAGCATAGGTGCCATGGTGAATGGCTGCGGCCACATGGCCTCCACACAGTGGAGACAATAGAGACATAGAGACTGGGGTAAAAGGGAGGCCTGCTAAGCCCCCTAAAGGGCTTCGGCAGGGCAGCCGGTGACACGCAGGAAAGTGGGCTCAGGGTCACGTAATCTTCCGACTCATCAAAGGAAGCTATAAAATAGAATTTGTATAGGAATTCTTCATGGAAAAAAAAAAAAAAAGGAAGCAGATCGACATTGTATGGGCCAAACAAAATCCATGTGTGGCTATTTATTCCTGGCCGAGGCCTGGAATACCCCAAGCTGTATAGAGTAGGCCCTGGGTCTCCAAATAAACAACCAACTATGTACAATGTTGTGTCATCACAGTGTTATTTATAACACTGAAAATGTGGAAACAATTTTAATTTCTAACAACAGTGACCAGTAAACTAGGGGAAATCTACCCGGTGGGAGATGATGCAACTGTTTAAAGAAGATGTTTACAACAAGTAACTCGAGAGAAATGCGTATGATATAATGTTAAACGGGGAAAAAGAGTCTACAGAGTTGTGTACATAACCGATCACAGCTCTGGCAAAGAGTACAACATAAAACGATGCATTAGACATTAACTCTAAAAGCAAACAAACCAAACATTAGTAGGCGTAGTCTCTGGGTAGAGGGAGTATTACTCATCCTTCTTCCCCTTATACTTTTCTGAACTTTGCAAATCGTCTATAATGGTATAATCATAAAAAAATAAACTTCGTTGTCAGGTTTGTAAATCACGAGGGCGATGACTTCACCAACCCCTGTCTTCCTCAACATCAACCTCAGCAGGTCAAGTTCGGTTGGGTTCATGTCTACACGCATGCCCAGAGCAGCTATTTGATGCGGCACTCTGGGCCAGGCCTGGAGGGTGGGCTGAATTAGAGCCAGTCCCTGCAGCGAAGGAGCCCAGGATCAGCTGGTGCAAACCAGACAGCTCTACAACAATGCAGCGAGAAGATTTCTGTCACAGAGCGCCGCAGGAGCCCGCGGGGCAGAGGCTGCCCGGGCTTCAGATGAGGGACGTGTCACTGGAGGAGAGAATGTCCTAATTGACTCGTAAGGGCTCACTCGTAAGAGCTCTGGCTGCAAAAAGGTGGGAGTGGGGCTCTAGGAGATTCTCAACAGTGCAGAGCTGGAGGCAGAAAACAACATGGCAGCTGCGTGAGAGCCGGTTCATCTGGGGGATGCCTCGTGGGCTGGCCTCACGCTTCTCTGACTGTCTGTCCCAGCTACTTTTAGGGGCGGGTCAGGTTGTATGATCCTCTCTCGCTAGGATGGGGGTCAGTGATCCCCTTGAGGCCTGAGTCCCCTTTGGGACACAGAGGTTTAAGGATAGATGCTCCAGGGCTGGTGGGTTCAACAGCATCCCTGCATCCAAGGAGCGGACTTAAAAGCAAGGAGCGTTTGTTCCCGATACCCTGAGTGTTCACTAAGATGGACACCACAGGCGCTGTTTTAGGAGAACCTGGTTCTGAGAGACCATAAGACTGCCAGTGTAGTTGTCTCAGTCATTGTCACACCCTTTGTCACAGCCAGATGGGAAGGAGAGAAGGAAGAAAATAAACATTTTTGAGCACTCGCCATGGGCCTGGCACTTAGCTAACTACTTTCAGATATACTACTTGGCCTAATCCTAACAACTCAGTGAGGCAGGTATAATTGTCTTTGCCTCAAAGCTGCAAAACCAGGCTCAGAGAGGACAGGTAGCTTGCTCGAAGTCACACCAGGCGACCCAGCTCACAAGGGTGGGAATGGAATGCCACACTCCGCCCCCCCCCCCCCCCCCCTGCCCACACACACCACTCTCCATCGCCTCGAGCACAGCGACCGTATTTACAGGCCGTTGAGGCTGCACTGAGCTTTCTTTGCACTCAGTAGGTGCTCCATGATTCAGTGCCATCTAGACCCCTCTTCCAGGCATTTTGGCACCAGAACTGGTGGGAACATCACCTCCCTTCCTGGACTTTCAAACCATTTCCACTCTTAATGACTCCTCCGGGGCCCCGTCTTCTGGGGACAGAAAGGATGTGTTGACTCGCAAGGATTTCCTGGCAGATCGATGCCAGCCCTGCCACCCCTAGGATGCCATCTCTCAGGCTCGGCACAAGATTCCAGAACTCTCTATCTCTAGAAATCTTCTCTACTTTCCAATGGTTTAGAGGCAGCTTCATGTGTTAGCAAAGCAACATTCTGCCCTTTTAAGGGACGTGTGATGCGGTAGTGATACAGGGAAACACCTGCAGGCTGCGGCCAGGTACAACCAGAAGCCCGAGGGCCACGTGGCAGGAGGCCTTTACAGGGCCTGTGATGCTGGGAAAATCGTGGCATCACTGGGCCCCAAGAACTAGGGATGAACTGGGACTCGAGGGAGAGGAAGTCACCTCTGGCACTTGTTAAACACGCAGAGTCCCCAGCCCTCTCCACAACGCACTTTCTAGGTGATTCTCA
>NW_011888945.1:1948696-1949524 GCF_000151845.1 Pteropus vampyrus | reverse complement strand
GAGGAAGTGAAAACCCAAAACGCAGGCCTTCTCAAGAAACACCGCAGGCCACACCACAGTTCCTTTACGCCACATCGTGTCACTCCAGAAGTGCTTGAGACCGCAGACAAATCTCTTTGCATCCTGGATTGCCTGGCAGGGCCACAAGGATCCGTGAGCGTGAACTTGAGACAAATGCACTTGTAATCAATGATAGGGAGGGAATGAGACAAGGAAACGCTGGTCTGTCACTTCCCTTCGAGGCCGGCACCAAGTGAGGACACAATGCCCGCCCAGCCCTCCACCCAGAAAAGGAGGGGGCACGCTGGTTAACACAGCCAAGGGCTGGGACGAGGGGAGCCTGATTTGAGCTCCACATGGGAATGCAGGATTCCCAGAGTCGGGGAGCTGCTTCCACAAGTGTCTCACTGCTGAGGGGGATGGTCCTGCTCTGTCAATGGCGCCATTGTCCCGAGCATGGGGGTTTGGATGGGTAAATGTAGGCTGCAGGGAAGTGGGGTGACGAGGAGTGGAAGACAGAATCCTACACACACCAGACAGTGGCAAGCTGGGGCTTGGGGATCAGCTGCCGGAGACAGCTGCCCACGTAACAGTGGCCAAAGTGCTTACATGAATTGACTTCAGTGGAATTCGGTGGAATCAGGGGCTTGGGGTCAGAGGCATCTATGGGAACTTAAATCCCCAAGAAATATTGGAAAGGGGTTGAATTTCTCTAGGGCAAAAACTGGGGGCTCCACCCGATCTTATCTAGATGGGTGGAGTAAGAGAAATTATTGATCCGCACATGCCTGCCCTCTGCAACAACGCCCGGCGAGAGCCCCCACGAGC
>NW_011888945.1:1941931-1943971 GCF_000151845.1 Pteropus vampyrus | reverse complement strand
GCTCTCTGCCAGGCTCACCTCCACTCCTGTCCACGCTCCACGCTGCCACCAGCAATCTTTGTAAAGGATACACTGTGTCGCCTCCCTGCTCTCAAAGCTCCAATTCCTCGCCATGGCTTATAAAAGGGAGTCCCGATTCTTTAAGATGGCGGCCCCTTTACAACCGAGCCCCAACTGCGTCTTCCCTTATCTCCTAAAACCCCTTTAAGTCTCAGCTCAAATGCCACCTTTCCTGTCACCGTTGGCCGAGCACCCCAATCACAATCGCTTTCTTCTTCCTCCTCGACGTGCGTCTCAGATGTCATTCCATGTGGTTTGGCTCAGAGTCCAGTTGGCCGTTGCAGTCTCTTCAGTGGCTTGTGGCTGCCCAGCACACATTTCTCCGTTTCCAGTAAAAGCCTCTTGGGGATCCACCCCTTCTACATCCGGGTCCATGGGTTCCTGGGGTTCCGGGACCTAATATGAGCCTTCGTTAAGGACCTCCTGAAGCCAGCCATACCCCTAGATTCTTCAGCTACGTTAGACTCTAAAATTCCTTCTCACTTGAATCTATTTCTATTGAATTTTTTTCAATAGAAATACAACTTATTTATTAAGAAATCCACTAACGAAGCAGGTGGAGTGTTGAATTTTCAGAGAGTGTTGCGTGTCCCTCCCTGTGAGTTTAAACGCTTTAACGGGCAGGGTCTCAAGTGTACTCCACTTTGTCCCCCCACCTGGCACAAGGCTCCCTTCCTGTGGGGAGTGAACTGAGAGGCTGGTGACGTGTGGGGTGCCCACCCTGCTTCATCCCAGAGCCTCGGGCCCCTGCCTGGTCCCTGCCACCTCAGTGCTGCTGAACCGCAGTAGTCACGCGTGTCCACAGCGTGTCCCCGACCCCTGGCATTTGCTAGTGGCGTTACACTCAAAGATACGCATGAAATGCCGTCTCCCTGCCAGCCACTCCCGTTCCGAGCCCCGCTCTGCTCCAGCTAGCAGTGCCTAGCACACTGTGGACGTTTCGCGAATGGTAGTTGTTTTTATTGCTGTATCCTTCAGGCAAGCTGGCAGGTAGAGCACCTGCCACACATCTAGTAGATAGCTACTGTCTTATCTCTGCTACAATGTGTGTGTAACTTTGACCGACCCTACCTTCGAACATGGCAAGCAAGCAGTCCGAATAGATCTGAATTGTTGCTAGAAGCTCATATCTGTGCCTCGCCCTAGCCCCTTGCTTCCCAATGCAAGCGCGTGACTCACCCATCTGTTATTATCACGGCAGCCAGAGGGATCTGTTGACAGGTTAAGTCAGATCTGTCACTTCTCGGCTGTGAGCCCTCCAGGGGTCCCCTCCAGTCCCACCTAGAATACAAGACAAAGCAGATCACTCCACCGGTTACACAGCCCTCCGGACCTCTCAGCACCTTGCCCGCCCCCTCACCCCTCGCTCTCCCCGGCACTGTGAGCCGACTCTACGGGCTTCCTCAGTTTTCAGCATGCCCCCTCCCGTGCTCGGCCTTCACACTGGCTCTTCCTTCTGCAAAGCTGTCCCCCCGGAGACCTGCATGGCTTGTTTTCTCCCCTCCTTTGGGGTCCTCCTCCAGTGTCCCCTCATCTAAAATGGCGCTTGACCTACCCTGGTCCAGGATTCCCTGTGCCCCCCAACCCTATCCTATTTCCCAGCCTGGCATCGGGATACTTGACAGAGGGTGTGTCCATCTGCTCACTGACCTAGCGCCGCGTCTGCACCCGGAAGGTGGTCCCCTCGTGGCAAACACTTCGTTCGCAGCTGGATCACCAGGCCAACAACCACATGTACCATTTTCAGGGATGCAGAACACAGAGGATGTGGCTTTTGCCCTCTAGAAAAGGACCCAAAGCCAAAGGGTCAGGTTGGCAAAGCCTTTCTGTGACCTCTTCCCATTTCACCTCTAAGAAAGGACAGACGGAGAAGCAGTGACACTTAACGGGCACCTTGTATGTGTCAAGCAGAGCACCCTGAGTTGACCTTAAACACGAGGACTATACAAAAGAGTCACGTGGCTCTTGTGACCACAGTTC
>NW_011888945.1:1939985-1941881 GCF_000151845.1 Pteropus vampyrus | reverse complement strand
GTCTCCCTGCCAGCCACTCCCGTTCCGAGCCCCGCTCTGCTCCAGCTAGCAGTGCCTAGCACACTGTGGACGTTTCGCGAATGGTAGTTGTTTTTATTGCTGTATCCTTCAGGCAAGCTGGCAGGTAGAGCACCTGCCACACATCTAGTAGATAGCTACTGTCTTATCTCTGCTACAATGTGTGTGTAACTTTGACCGACCCTACCTTCGAACATGGCAAGCAAGCAGTCCGAATAGATCTGAATTGTTGCTAGAAGCTCATATCTGTGCCTCGCCCTAGCCCCTTGCTTCCCAATGCGAGCGCGTGACTCACCCATCTGTTATTATCACGGCAGCCAGAGGGATCTGTTGACAGGTTAAGTCAGATCTGTCACTTCTCGGCTGTGAGCCCTCCAGGGGTCCCCTCCTGTCCCACCTAGAATACAAGACAAAGCAGATCACTCCACCGGTGACACGGCCCTCCGGACCTCTCAGCTCCTTGCCCGCCCCCTCACCCCTCGCTCTCCCCGGCACTGTGAGCCGACTCTACGGGCTTCCTCAGTTTTCAGCATGCCCCCTCCCGTGCTCGGCCTTCACACCGGCTCTTCCTTCTGCAAAGCTGTCCCCCCGGAGACCTGCATGGCTTGTTTTCTCCCCTCCTTTGGGGTCCTCCTCCAGTGTCCCCTCATCTAAAATGGCGCTTGACCTACCCTGGTCCAGGATTCCCTGTGCCCCCCAACCCTATCCTATTTCCCAGCCTGGCATCGGGATACTTGACAGAGGGTGTGTCCATCTGCTCACTGACCTAGCGCCGCGTCTGCACCCGGAAGGTGGTCCCCTCGTGGCAAACACTTCGTTCGCAGCTGGATCACCAGGCCAACAACCACATGTACCATTTTCAGGGATGCAGAACACAGAGGATGTGGCTTTTGCCCTCTAGAAAAGGACCCAAAGCCAAAGGGTCAGGTTGGCAAAGCCTTTCTGTGACCTCTTCCCATTTCACCTCTAAGAAAGGACAGACGGAGAAGCAGTGACACTTAACGGGCACCTTGTATGTGTCAAGCAGAGCACCCTGAGTTGACCTTAAACACGAGGACTATACAAAAGAGTCACGTGGCTCTTGTGACCACAGTTCGAATAGCCAACCCTCTACCCTCCATCTCGTTTGTCCGGACGCCCGTGCCCTGCAAGGGTCTTAAGCCTGCAGCTTTGTCAGCCTGTTGGGCACCGCTAGTGAGATCTGCCCATTGCTCAGATGGAAAAACCAGGGCTCAGAAAGGTTCCAAAGCTTGCTCAGTGATGCCGTTCGGGCCCCTCCGACCCTGGAGCTCCCCAGCCCCCGCCACTCTCCATCCAATCCCAGAGGGACTGTCTCCTGCAATGTCCCCATCGCCCTCCAGACTCTGCTCCTCAGAGACCCCTGCCCAGGGCTGGTGGCCTGGCCCGCAAAGCCTGGACTCTAACTTCAGGTATGGCGGCCACGCCCATGAGGCGAGTCTGCTGATTCCAGGCCCGACTCTTAAACCAGCCACTCCAGTTTCGTTTACTCTTAGCTGCAGACACACTGTGGACATCTGTCAGTGTCAAGTTTGTTGAGTCTATTTGCTGCACCCGATGAGAAGCAGATCATCTGGCCTGTGCCTCCCAATTGCTAATGCTCCTCCCCTGGTATGTTGCTGGGTGGTGTCCTAAACTTAAAGCTGGGTGAGCGTTTCCCGAGGATATTAGCATCCTAGGGCCTCAGGAGACAGGATTTTACAGAAGGTGCTCTCTCCGGCTCCAAGTGGCTGCCCTCATTTCTCTGGCCCTGAGGGAAATCATCATGGCAGAGCCGAGGCACCTCTGGCAGGCCCCCGCGCTTCGTCAGCCTCTGCATCCCTGTCCTTTCCTGCCCCGTGCCAACCCTGGGACAAGCTC
>NW_011888945.1:1932773-1938570 GCF_000151845.1 Pteropus vampyrus | reverse complement strand
CCCTCTGCCCAGGTTCCAGCTCTCCGCTGCTCCCACCTCGCCACTTCCTCTCAACACACCAGACTAACCAGCCTCACCCTCTGGATGTTTCTCCCTCCCGCAGCCCCCTGGGAGCTCAGCCGCTGTCCCAAGCTGGCTTGCCCCCGAGCTTCTTTCCAAGATGTACAACGCTCCCGTTGAAAAGAATTCAAGGCACGGTTTTTCTCCCTCTGCACGAACAGTGTGGTGCGCTGGTCCGGTCCACAGGCTCTGGAGCCACACCCAGTAAGAGGCCGAAACTTTCCGAGCCTCAGTTTCCTTATCTAGACGATGGGGACGATCAGAGAGTAGCTAACGTTTTCCAGCACTTTCCTTGTGCCTGGCACTAGGCGAAGTACCTGACGATCATCATCGTATTTAATCCCAACATGAGTCTCGTGGACGAGGAACCACCTCGCTTTGCAAAGGATGAAACTAAGCTTTAGTGATTTTAAGTAACTTGCCCACGACTTGGAACTTTTAGCTGGCAGAATTCCATGGAAGGTCTTTTTCGCTTCGAAGACCTTGCTCTTACACTCCCTGTGCTGATACAGTCAGGAGTCCCGGGTGCTGCCGCTGGCTCCACCACTAATCTGACCTTCCACCCCCCCCGGTGCCTCGGTTTCCCCATCTGTAAAATGGAAGGTCCCTCTGGCTATATTACTGCCGAATCTTTGAAAATGACAACCATGGACTCAGAAGAGTTAACGCGGTGGCTAAATTCAAAATTCCCTTCTTTCCAGGATCTGTCTCAAGTTTCCAAAATAGCTTCGAAGATAAAAAGTATAGAATGGCTTAAATTTGATTTGAAGGTAGGGATTCGGAGGCGGTGAGTAAGAACAGCCTCGGCAGTTCTTCTTGGGAGGTCCCTAAGAGATCTCAAACCATTGTTTAATTTTTTTCAAGTGTTTTATCCCTAATGGGCTTCCTCCATGGGATCACAGCACTAGAACTCAAGTCAGAGACCACCTGGCCTTCCCAGAGGGGTGGGGGAGGGCACGGGGTCCTTCCGTACCAGGCGTCTTCACGTGCGTGAGCATCCTGCTTTCACGGAGGGCAAACTGAGGCTGAGAGGGCCAGAGCAGAGCCAGGAGCCTGAGCAGACCTTCAAGTCCAGGGTGTTTCTCCCGCTGGACCCCCGAGGGGTGAAGGACAGCCAGGACCCCAGGCTGAGGCTATGCTGGGGCCCAGACGCCGCTCTCCTGGTCCCGGTCAGTGCTTGGCTGTCCTCGCCTGTTATTCCGGGATTTCTCAGACGACACTGGGGACTGAGGGGCGCTGCTCCGTGACCGGGGCCTGGGCCCCAGCTGGCTTCAACCCGAGCAGCTTCGCTTCTACCAAAGCACGTTTCCATTGCTTACAAAGTTTACAGGGCTGGAAACGCAGCTGCTCTTTCCCATTTGCTTTTCTCTTGCTTCTAAATTGGTTTGGCGCTGATGAGGAGCACAGAGAAGGGGTCATGAAGGCGGCTCCGCATCTGGGGCGGGGATTCAGTTAGACCGTGAGGAAGCGAGCGTGTATGTGCCGTGTGTACACGTGTGCATGTGTATGCGAGGCAGTGTTTGTATGTGGTGTGGGGGTGCTGTACGTATGTGCTGTGTGTATGTGTGTGTTGTGTGTACATCACATCCACTCACAGAAAGTCTGGGCAGGCAGGTCTGCCACAGGACGCCCTGGCTCACCTCTAAGAGGCAACCACAGCCAACAAGCATGGCCTTGTTTATGCTTCCGGATTCTGAGACACACAAACAGTAAATTCTCCAAACAACCCATTCGCCTGCAGAGTTTCTAGCTTGCCCTCAAGTTGCATCTGGGAGGACTCCAGTCTCTAGGCCTGGCTGTGTAGGCAGAGCCCTTCTGAGTGCTGAAGATGGCATTGGGGGGAACGGCCCAGCCGCCAACCTGTCTAGTGGCTAAGCAATGAGGTTCTAGAGAGAGCCCTGGGCTGGGCACAGAAGCTGTCTCCTGTCAGATCTCTGTCTCCAGACTCCTGGGTTTCGGCAGCCTCCCCTGACGTCTCCTGGAGCCCCCACCTCCAGTTCACCCAGCTCCAAGCAGCAGTCACAGCAGTGAGCTTCTGAAAACAAAGCCGACAGTGGAAGGACTCTGCTTTAGTGCTCCTGGGGCCAACAGGAAACCAGCCAAACCCCACGGCAGGGCGTGCGCGTGCGAGGCCTGACCTGACCTGACCTGGGGCCCACCTCGCCAAACCCGTTCACGACTTCATTCCTGAATCTGACGACGTGGCCCCCTGGTCTCTGTGTCCTCTGCATCATCTGGACTCTCCAGGACCTGGTGGAAGGTGGGCGGGACCAGAGCTTGCGAGTGAATAAATGGAACAAGTGAAACACGTAAGGATACTTTGAAAACTATAAAAACCTGGAATCGTTAATGTGGGAAATTACTACTACGAGTAAGAATGCTGTTAAGTGCCATTGGGCAATGTTTTTCTTCTTATGATGTGCTTTCATATAAAAATTTAAGAAAATTTAAGAAAAATTTAAGAAATAAAAATTTAAGAAAAATCAACTAATTTTTTAAAAGGTAATGGCAATTGTTTTCTTTTTTATTAAATTTATAGGAGTGATGATTGTTTTCTCATTGTAGAAAATATTCAAAATATAAAGACAAGATTAAGCTATTTAGTCCAAAAAACTAGATATAACCCAAATATAACTCAATGACACTTTGGTATATTTTTTTCCAGTCTGTTTTCTGTGTGGATAAGTACGTGTGTGTGTGTGTGTGTGTGTGTGTGTGTGTGTAAATAAGTAATGTAAGTAAAATCAAATTGCATATTTTTTGTATTGTGCCATTTTCAGTTAATATTTTATTGTGAAGACTTTCCTGAGTTTTGACATCTGAGCTCAGGTTCCAGCCCCTTATTTCCTAGTCCAGTGACTATGGGTGATTCACTTCACCTCACTTGAACCTTTTTTTTTCTCATTTTTAAAATAATGACACTCTTACCAGGGCAGGTGCTGCTAGTGTTCATCAATGTCAAGGTTCACCCTTTTGTAGACATACTGCCCTATTCTATTTCCCAGCCTTCTTTGCAGGTAGATGAGGCCTCATGAGCATATTCTGGCCAATGGGATGTGGGAGGAAGTGATGAACTCATTTGCATGCCTGGTCCATAAGATCTCCCACAAACTATCTTCCATCTTATTTTTCTTCTTACCCTTCGAGCCCCAGGCTCCAGGTTGACTAGATGAACCAAGGTGATCATGAAATGACAAGATAGCAGAGCCACGGGATAGAACACACCTGGGTCCCCAAGTCAAAGCTTGGAGAAGGTCCCTGATTGGCCCGTGATGTAAACAAGAAATAAACCTTCATTGCTTAAGCCACCGAGGCATCAGGACTTATTTGTTTCTGCAGCATAGCCTGATCTGATGGCTACCTACCCCATGTGGCGTGCTGTGCCTTTAAATAAAATATTGAAATCACTGTCCATAAAAAGCGCTCAACAAACAGGAGTCATTACAAATTAAAGCTTAGTAAATAAAAGAACACATTGCTTACTAAATGAAGTACGATGCACCGTAAGCTTTGTGGGACTTCTTAGGATGGAGGAGTCAGCAGTAGAGGCGATGCTGAGTGGAATCTGCTGGGCTGTGTGTGATTTGGGTCCTTGAGAGGACTTGGAAGGGCCTTCCGGGCAGAAGACGCTTCAGTCAACCAATGTGTGTTTGCCGACCACCAGGAGGCAGCAAGAACAGTGAGGGACGTTCTCTACAGCTGGGCAGGTGGGAAAGACCAGAACAGGGGCCCGTGCTCAGTTCCCAGGGCCGGCCACCAGCAGACGGAAAGGCTCTCTGTGGGGAGACACTTTCCCACCCTCTCGACATTCCACTCCGGACCCACAGGACTGTCCAAGAAGGAGCCCCACCTCTCAGCAATAGCAGAGGTGGCCTTGCTTGCCGAAGTCTCCAAGAAGCCATAGAGTCAAAGCACCTGAAGGACCTAGCTCAGGTAGGGAGGTACAGAAGAGGAGTATTAAAAATAATCTGAATTTCCTTCCCCCGAAGGCCCAGGAGGTTACAATGGCTCGTGTTTGGACACATAACACAGTAGTTCAGCGTCAAAGGCAGAGCGTGAACGTAAACCAGGTGATGTCGCTTTCCTTTATAACCTTTCATCAGCCTCCTGTCCCACCTGGAATAAAACCGAAACCCTCAACTGTGACCTACAGGGGTCTGCACGGTCTGGTCCCTGGCTAGAGATCCCCAGCACCTCTGGTGTAAATTAGATCGCATTTCCCGCCCCGCCCCTTGCATCTAAGAGAGATCAGGGATCTGGGTTCTGACCAATGAAACGTGGGCAGGAGCCGAGTGCGCCCCATCCAACCTGTCCATAAAACTACTGCACGACGCCCCACGATCTCTTTCTTCTCTGTTCACTGGCAGTTGCAAGGATGCAATGAAGGGCTCCCAGGCTCTAGGCCCTGAGGGGAAGGTAGGGTCACATGACATCAGCTTCCTCAAAGACTGAGAGTGTCCTCCACACCCGCGCGGAGCTAGAAAGTGAGCTAGAAATAGACCTTTATTGTGTCAAACCTCTGAGCTCTGGGAGTTATTTGTTATTGCAGCTAACATAACCCCGCCCTGGCGAATGCGAACCTCCTCTCACCACATTCTTCTGGCTCTGCATCACCTCCTTGGTCACCCACCCTCCCCCGCTGTACTCTAACTGCACTGACTTTCCGCACGTGTCTCGCCTCGGGCCAAGCCTGCTCCTGCCCCGGGCCTTTGCAGTCGCTCTGCCCCTTGCCTGCAAAGCTCTTCTCCCGGACCTCATCGGAGGTCCACTCTCGGCTCACATGTCATCTTCTCAGAGAGACTTTTCCTGATCATTCTATGCAAAAGTAGCTTCCTCTAGTCATAAGCTGTTCCTCACTTTCATTATAATCCTAGCATTTGTCTAGAACTATCTCGTCTATCTATCTGTTTGCTTATTTCATTTTAGTCTCGTCCCTCTAGAATATATACTTTGTATTCATGTCAGGGACTTGGTCCAATTCGTTCACTGCAATATCCCAGCTCCTACAGTTTAGTGAGTACTTTAAAAATATTTGTCAAATGAATGAGTAATGAATAGATATGTGAGCAAATCTTAGTCTCATGACACCCAGGCTAAAACTCATCCAGTCACACCGCATGACTGTCTCAACCCCCAAACATTTCATAGCAGAGGGTTTTTTCCACCAATTTACCCAAGAAGGGTGAGCCTGGTGTAAGGTTCAAGGTTCAGATATCTCAGTAGTCTTCCTGGAGTAAAGAGAGGTCTGTAGCCCTTGCTTCCGAAGGTCCCGTGGCTGCTGGCTGCTGCTGAGTTTGGCACACAAGTCTGTAATAGTCAGAAATATTTTTCCAGTTTCCTAGAAAGAGCCATAACTTGCCCCTTGCTGTGGGAGCCTGGGGACTGCAAGGGAAAAGCCCAGAGCAGCACCTTGAGATAGTTACAGCCAACCCCTGCTCAGGCTTGCTTGGACTCGGGGAGACTGGTCCCCTCACATTTTCCCCAGGGACAGCTGGCTCTGCCTTCACTCAGGGGGACAGACAGCTCAGGGCAAGCGGCCCTGCTCACAGCATCCCCGTGAGCTAGCCCGGTGCTACCCACTTGGCAGATGAGCAAACCGAGGCCTTGAGAAGTCAGAAAGGCCTCACCAGCTCTGCCTCTAACTTGCAGAGAAACCGTGAAACTTTCTTACTTTCCATCAGTAAAATGGAGAGCTGGTACGTTTCAACCTTCTCCCCATCCCATGAGATAGATACGA
>NW_011888945.1:1928496-1932723 GCF_000151845.1 Pteropus vampyrus | reverse complement strand
TCTAGAACTATCTCGTCTATCTATCTGTTTGCTTATTTCATTTTAGTCTCGTCCCTCTAGAATATATACTTTGTATTCATGTCAGGGACTTGGTCCAATTCGTTCACTGCAGTATCCCAGCTCCTACAGTTTAGTGAGTACTTTAAAAATATTTGTCAAATGAATGAGTAATGAATAGATATGTGAGCAAACCTTAGTCTCATGACACCAAGGCTAAAACTCATCCAGTCACACCGCATGACTGTCTCAACCCCCAAACATTTCATAGCAGAGGGTTTTTTTTCCACCAATTTACCCAAGAAGGGTGAGCCTGGTGTAAGGTTCAAGGTTCAGATATCTCAGTAGTCTTCCTGGAGTAAAGAGAGGTCTGTAGCCCTTGCTTCCGAAGGTCCCGTGGCTGCTGGCTGCTGCTGAGTTTGGCACACAAGTCTGTAATAGTCAGAAATATTTTTCCAGTTTCCTAGAAAGAGCCATAACTTGCCCCTTGCTGTGGGAGCCTGGGGACTGCAAGGGAAAAGCCCAGAGCAGCACCTTGAGATAGTTACAGCCAACCCCTGCTCAGGCTTGCTTGGACTCGGGGAGACTGGTCCCCTCACATTTTCCCCAGGGACAGCTGGCTCTGCCTTCACTCAGGGGGACAGACAGCTCAGGGCAAGCGGCCCTGCTCACAGCATCCCCGTGAGCTAGCCAGGTGCTACCCACTTGGCAGATGAGCAAACCGAGGCCTTGAGAAGTCAGAAAGGCCTCACCAGCTCTGCCTCTAACTTGCAGAGAAACCGTGAAACTTTCTTACTTTCCTGATTTTCAGCTTTCCGTCAGTAAAATGGAGAGCTGGTACACTTCAACCTTCTCCTCATCCCATGAGATAGATACGAACAGAATCCACTTCTTCCTTACAGATGAGGAGACTGAGGCACGAGCCGTTAAACAATGTGCCCATGTAGGGCTCAGAACTTAGGTTCAGACCCAGCAATTAGCTAAGGGTGTCCTTCGAGCTGCTCCTCCAGAGAACTTGGGGATCAAAAGGGGTGATGGATGTGAAGGGGACACCGTAAGCTGACCTTACAAGGGAAGGTGGTCCCCAGGAGGAGGAGAAATCTGAATTAGTCAGGGTTCCCCAGAAAAACAGACACAATAGGACAGAGAGAGAGAACGAGATGTATTTTAAGGAACTGGCTTATGCGGCTGTGGAGGCCGGAGATCCACAATCTGTAGCTGTCTCCTGGGTCTCCAGCTGCTGGCCCACCCTGCAGCTTTGGACTTGCTGGCCTCTATGCTCCCGTAAACCAGTTCCTGAAAACCAATCCTTTTCTCTGCATGTACACATCCTATTGGTTCTGTTTCTCTGGAAAACCCTGACTCAGAGAGAGAAAGAAAGAGAGAGAGAAGGATGGAGGGAGGGAGGGAGGGAGGGAGGCAGAGAGGGAGAGAGAAAGAGAGAGAGAAAGAAAAGAGAGAGAGTAGAGAGAGAGAGAGGGAGAGAGAGAGAGAGGGAGAGAGAGACCTGCATGCAACTTAAGAGGCTAAGGATGAATATCTATTATGATCCAAATAGGTATTTCCAGTTGGGTACAACAGTGATCATTTTTTCTCATTCCCAGTCACATATTGTTTGCCCGAATGACCAAGAGTCACACTTAAAAATTTCTCCATCATTGCACAATCCATGATCATATACTGATTAATTGTTGCAGCGATGCCACCCGAGCCCTTTCACCCACATGTCTATCTGTGCTGCATCCTGCCCCAGCTTTTCCCGTTCCCGCCCGTGTCCTCCGGCTGAACATTCCTGATCTCAGTTACCGAAGCCCCCAGGTCTCGTCTGAGCTCTCATCTTTCCTTTCCAACAGGCTCAGCTGCTAATTCTCCCTGTAACCTGGAACGAGTTCCTTAACCTCTCTGGGCGGGTCCCCCACTCTGTAAAGTGAGAAGCCGGATCAGAGGACGGCCAGGGCCCCCCTCGCCCTGCCTCTGTGTGATCAGTCATCTACCTCCTTCTGCATCTCGGCAGGACCGTCACTTCCCTCTGCCAAGACTTCTTAGTCTGGGAGCGAAATCTGCCCCTCATCTTCCCACCCCAAGTAACTCTTATGCCTCAAGACCACACCACCCCAGCCACACCAGCCTGGAGGTAAAATCGGGACCACAAGTAGAAAGCAGGGTTTTCCTTTCCCCTTTCCACACCGATAATTAATTGTAGAAGCCGAGTCGGCTCTCTTCGATGGTTCTTACACACTTGCGCACACGCACGACTCTCATACACTTGTACGCTTACTCACACATTCATGCGCTCGTATATACACAATGACACAGATACACCCACACATTCACACTCGCACCGGCTCTCACAGTCATGTGCACAAACACGCTCACGTCGCTTTTCCTTCGTTTCAGGCTGAGGTTTTTGATTATCGGCAAGAGAAACCAATCCTGTCATATGTCAGGAGAGAGGAAAGACAAGGGTGAGGAGGAGGCAGAGAAATTGGAAAATCTCCCCGACTTATAGAGGCTGGAGAGCCGGGTCTGGGGAGGGACATGGAATAGCCAGGTCGGACATCTACAGCCAGGAACTGGCAAGGGGTCTCCTCGGAGTTTCTCAGGGAGGACAGTCAGCCCACCGCCACTTCCGTATTTGTGTTACCAAGTAACACCCTTTATACAAAAGGTGACATTCATTCACAATATATGTAAATCAAACCATCACGCTATACATCTTAAACTTATACAGTGATGTATATCAGTTATTTCTTAGTAAAACTCATAAAATTCATAATATATCAGTATGGCGTCAAGAATACGATAATACCCTGGCCTCCTGTGTACCCATCAGCCAGGAGAAGAAACAGAACATCGGCAGCAGGTCAGAAGCCCCACGTGCCCTCTGGACAGCAGCACCCTGACCATGGTCCATCCTCATATCCACCCCCTCAAAGGTCAAGTTCCTGAAAAACAGCCTCTTCTGGGCCCAGCTCGCTCACACGTCTGCCACTTGATTTAAAGTCTCCATGAAACTGCATGCTGTCAGGGCCCAGGGCGGGCCACCCCAGAGCATGTCACAGTGGCATATCAATTATTCTGAATTAAAGTTACTTGAGAAATAACCAACTCAAGAAGGACACTCGGACCCTCCTCTCTGCTCCCCGGAAAGCAGGAAATGAATCTCCCATGTGAAAAGTACCCTCCTTGCAACAGGAGGTAAAGACACATCCTTATCACCAGAATAGGGAATTCAGGACCAAGAAGCCTGCATAAACAAACCTTGCTACCTCTTTACCAATTTACTACCCCAAGCCAGACTCTGCTAAAATTCCTCTCTAATTAAAGCAGCGAAGTTTAAGTTTCTTTGTCCTGTCAATGCCTCACAAATTTATTGTTTCTTTATCTAAAAATTCTAAAAGCTACCTGCTTTGGTAAGTTTTTTTTTAGGTACCATATCTATGAGACCTAGGTACATACAAAATTAGAATTTATTTTTTTCCTCTTGTTAATGTGTCACGTCAGTTTAATTATCAGACCAGCTGGGGACTGTGACAATGCAATGGGGACTAAGATAGGGGGCTACCCAAAGGCAGTAGGAGGGGCTTCTGTCAGAAGACACAGGCCTGAGCGCGGGGCAGGCATAGCAAGACTGCCCCTTGGAGGACTTGTCCCGAAGGATGCTTCCTTGTCCCAGGTTTCAGAATTCTTTGGGGGTTTGCTTGCTTTTCCTTATACTTCCTTACTGACTTGAGCGTGTGTCTGCAGGGCTGAGACAGAACAATGTCTGAGTGACAGGCAGCAGCCTGTGCTCAGAACCTCTCCTCCCCCCGTCTTAACCATTTTTGCCTTGAACCAAGCGAGAGAAGTTTCTTCCCTTAGAGTGAGTTATTTCCCATGGAGTTCTTGTGTCCTTCACAAAGAAGCCGCTGGTGGGACTGGCCTACAGTTGGAATCCTGAGTCCCCCATCTCCATAAAGAAGGCGGGTACCGGGATGGAGCCCAAGTGACAGCTTCTCTTATGGTTCAGTGTGACTGGGATTGCTAGCTGTCCACCAGATCTAGTCACCTCATTTCTTAGTGAGATGTGTCACTGGGCATGAGATGCCTGGTTAGACTGCACTCCCCAGGCTGTCGCATGATATATGCTATTTTGGGGTCCAGAATTTAAGCCACGTGGAGTGCTTCCACCATATTCTTTTTCCTTTTCCCACAAGAGAGACCCCAGACATGGCAGTGACCCAGCCCCAA
>NW_011888945.1:1921565-1926391 GCF_000151845.1 Pteropus vampyrus | reverse complement strand
AATCTCCCATGTGAAAAGTACCCTCCTTGCAACAGGAGGTAAAGACACATCCTTATCACCAGAATAGGGAATTCAGGACCAAGAAGCCTGCATAAACAAACCTTGCTACCTCTTTACCAATTTACTACCCCAAGCCAGACTCTGCTAAAATTCCTCTCTAATTAAAGCAGCGAAGTTTAAGTTTCTTTGTCCTGTCAATGCCTCACAAATTTATTGTTTCTTTATCTAAAAATTCTAAAAGCTACCTGCTTTGGTAAGTTTTTTTTTAGGTACCATATCTATGAGACCTAGGTACATACAAAATTAGAATTTATTTTTTTCCTCTTGTTAATGTGTCACGTCAGTTTAATTATCAGACCAGCTGGGGACTGTGACAATGCAATGGGGACTAAGATAGGGGGCTACCCAAAGGCAGTAGGAGGGGCTTCTGTCAGAAGACACAGGCCTGAGCGCGGGGCAGGCATAGCAAGACTGCCCCTTGGAGGACTTGTCCCGAAGGATGCTTCCTTGTCCCAGGTTTCAGAATTCTTTGGGGGTTTGCTTGCTTTTCCTTATACTTCCTTACTGACTTGAGCGTGTGTCTGCAGGGCTGAGACAGAACAATGTCTGAGTGACAGGCAGCAGCCTGTGCTCAGAACCTCTCCTCCCCCCGTCTTAACCATTTTTGCCTTGAACCAAGCGAGAGAAGTTTCTTCCCTTAGAGTGAGTTATTTCCCATGAAGTTCTTGTGTCCTTCACAAAGAAGCCGCTGGTGGGACTGGCCTACAGTTGGAATCCTGAGCCCCCCATCTCCATAAAGAAGGCGGGTACCGGGATGGAGCCCAAGCGACAGCTTCTCTTATGGTTCAGTGTGACTGGGATTGCTAGCTGTCCACCAGATCTAGTCACCTCATTTCTTAGTGAGATGTGTAACTGGGCATGAGATGCCTGGTTAGACTGCACTCCCCAGGCTGTCGCATGATATACGCTATTTTGGGGTCCAGAATTTAAGCCACGTGGAGTGCTTCCACCATATTCTTTTTCCTTTTCCCACAAGAGAGACCCCAGACATGGCAGTGACCCAGCCCCAATAAACTATCAATAAAACTATCAATAAAAATAACCTAGGAAATAACTGAGTAACAAATGGCAGGAACCTGAGTCCCCGGATGGCTGCGTGGTGTTCAGCCCCCCAACAACCCGAATCATTTACTTACATCAGAGCACGAGAGAGAAACTTCTACGCCTTTAGCCCCTCTCAGGGAGTGAGGGGCTCTTTGCTGTGACAGCTCAGTTCCCACTCTAACTAATACACCTACCAACCGGGAAGACCTTTATCTCAGTACCCAGAAGAGAAACATCCTTGCTGTTCAAGAGGCAGGACCAGGAAAAGCCTGCTGGCCAACAGGTCTCAACGCAACTCACCTGCTATGTACCGTAGGACCTTGGGCTTTAGGCAAAAATAGTGTCGCCCCAGGGGAGACACCTGTAAAGTATGCGTGAGCTTTCGATGGGTTAACACATTTCTCGATCGTTTCCTTGATTGGAGGAGCTGGGGGAATGGTCCGCAGGACTGACAAGACTTGCGGGGAGAAGGGTCAGGTCAGGACAGGTCTCTGTGCCTGAATTATAGTTCGATGAGGGTTAAGAAGAGTGAGCGTTGGTACTGCTGGAAGGAACACCTGAGACTAACTAACTTCTAAAAATGGGGAGGGGGGATTGAGAGGCAAAAAAAAAAAAAAAAGGACAGCGAAGGAGACAGCGAGATACACAAACGACAAAACCAGATGCGAAATTGACTTGACGGGGGAACCTCAGATTCAAAGACAGAGAGAGACAATGAGAATAAAGAGGCTGGCGGAAGACATCGCATTTCGCCACGTCTAACTCGTGGGCTTCCATCTGCTCCCTGGTGTCCCGAGTTCCATCATCACCGAGATCGAAACCATCTGGCTGTCTGCACGCTCCCCTCCAACACTGGTGTTTTTCCAGCTGCCCTGCCGCATGGGGAATTTCACGCATGAGTCAGAGGAGGGATGTCAGCGGGGCCTCCATCATCTCTCCCACTGGCCTCTTGTCCAGCTGGAAGAGCTGGGCTCAGAGACTGGCCTGACAAGGCCTCTTTCCCAACAGCAGCTGTTGCCACCTGCGCAGCATTTGAACTTGACAAAACGCTTCCACAGCACAGTCCATTTGATCTTCACAGACTGATGACATGGCCTCGGTGAAAAGGGGAAACGGCTCGGAGCGGGGAGATGACAACATCAAGACAAGACGGACTTCAGGTTCTCAAGTGGCAGATCCATCTCTGGCCCCTGTTCTGGTGGCTCCCACCCCGCTCCCTTCTGTGCGAATCCCCACAACCTCCTGCGGGGACTTGGGGTAACCCAACAGGGCCTCTGGCTCCTGGCCTCGGCAAGCCTCTGCCCACCTCTCTATACACTCCCAGCATCGGTAGGTATATTGCTCGTGCCCCGCTCCCCCACATTTTCTGAGCCAGTCACTCAGCTGGTTTCTTACAGCACTGTCTGCCGGAGCTGCAGTCACGGGCTGGGTATCCTTCTGAGCGAAGGGCAGGGCGGGGCATCAAGAGACCACGTGAGTGCTAAGGTGCTGGACCTGGCTTCAAGGGCTGAGCCTTCTGTCTCTTAGTTGCATGACCTGAAGCATGTCACCGCTCCTCTCGGAGCCTCCGTTTCCCCATGTGTAAAATGGGACTAATCACATCTACATCACGGGCGTGTTTTAAATAGTAAATAAAGTAAAATTATAGGAAGCCTTAAGCCTAGTTCTCTCAAAAGGCAATGCTGAATGATAGTTTATAATCCTTATTGTTATTGGAGGGTGTAAGAAAGCACAAACTTCCTGGCTTGATGGTTTTTTTAAGGTGCATCTTCAGTCTGTACCTTCAAGTGGGTCCCGGTGTAGGTGACGTCACTTAGAGCAGGTGGCCGAAGGCTCAGAGCTGAGCATGAGCTCCTGCGACTTTCTGCGACAGAGAATGGAAGGCCTCGAGCTGTCTCGATATTGCCCTCTTGAGTAAAGGAGAATCTGATTCACTGACCATAACTGAGGAAATGTGGTGGGGTCTCGATGTGGGGGAGGGCAAGGGAGCAGGCGTACCCCGCAGTGACTGGACCCAGCCTTTAGTGCACTGACGAGTGTGTTGCATCCTCCCCCATATACAGAGGTAGGATGGCATTTCCAGAAGCTTCTTGCTGTTGCCCACGGGCACGGAGCATCTAACCTAGGATCCAGGATAATAGTTATTGAGAAGAGTGTGCCAGGTACTGTCCACGCGTCGCTCACTAAATCCTTACCCGCTGATCAGATCGGGCTGTTTGCATCTGCATTTGACAGATGAGGAAGCTTCCACAGGCCCTTGCTTGAGAGTCGCAGCAATTCCAGAGTGTGGGCCATGCACCCCACTGCCAGGCTATGTGCCCACCACCCAGGGTCCACGGTATTCCTTCACGATGCTGCAGAGAGGCTGGATGCCAGCACTTTGATGGACCCAGGGCAGAAAGCCCACTCTAAGTTCAGTTGACCCCTGCTGGGGGTCACACTGGCCAGACTTGGGTTCAAGGGCCTCTGGGCTGGTGGCTCCAAGTCTTCTCAGCAGATACCTAACCTTAGTACCTCTGCATCTGAAGGTGAAGTTGAGAGATCCACATGCACCTGACAGTCTGTCACTTAACCTCTCGGAGCCTCCATGTGCAGTTTTAGGCTTTTGTTTCTGAGCTGCCTGGCAATGGACTACTTTGCTATAAGAGAACTTGGGGCAGCAGCGAGCACTGTGTGGTGAGCGAAGTGTGGTGGGGACAGGGCCACCCAGAGACCCTCCCTCCTCCCAGAAGACTGCCCTGGAAGGCCGCCGGTAGCCCCTCAGCAACTGTTTACGGAGCACCTACCACGTGCCTGTTTTAAGGGCTTGGGGGCCCTGATGCCTTGGAGCTTACGTTCTAGGAGGTGGACACGTCCAGTGAGCAAGTAAACCAACGAACACTCAGAATGACAGAGTAATAGAGCTAAGGAAAACAAAAGCGTGTAAACGGACAGAGGGTGTGTGTGCGTGCGTGTGTGCGTGTGTGTGTGTGTGTTAGGGGCGACTTTAGATTGGGTCATCAGTCAGGCATCCTGGGGAGGTGACATTTGAGCCTGAATGACCAAAAGAGCTGGCCAGGGGAAACAGGACCATCAGGGCGACCGTCTGAACCGGCCATCCCCTGACGTGGGAGGCCCACAGCTCTGGCATAGGGCGTCCCCGTCAACCCTGCCTGTTACTTGGGGTCGCTCCTGGTGAAAGAGCACAAGGGGTGCTCTCTCCTTCAAGGGTCCACAGCAGGGGGCAGAGGGCCAACGCAGGAATGGGCCGCTGGAGTCCTCCGAACCTCACAGAGCTAAAACTACAGGGGGGAGCTTCCAGAAGAACACAGAAAACCCCGTGCCCTGCGAGGGTCTTTCCTTCCAAGAAGTCGTTGTTCTTGACTGTCTGTTGCAGAGACGGACCCCAGCCTTCCTTTCTCAGAGAGAGAGCTCTGATTCCCTGGGGATTGTCCCTTGGTGATTCGCCCGAGGCCGTTCGTCCCCATGGAGCTCATGTTCCATTCTCCCCGCCGGGCCCTAGAGCCCAGACTTCACTTTGCACTGCAAAATTCCCCCTAAATTTTTTCTAAAAATTCCATTCCTGCTGGCCTATGAGTCTCGTTTCGTCTCAGGGTGTAAAACAAAGCAAGGTTGTTCATCTGGCCCGACGTTTGTTGACTGAGTAAAAATCCGTTCACATAAGCGTTTGTTCACTCATCCGGCATTTCTCAAGGGGATGCACCCTGGAGATGCCGGAATGC
>NW_011888945.1:1891109-1921515 GCF_000151845.1 Pteropus vampyrus | reverse complement strand
GTGTGTGTGTGTTAGGGGCGACTTTAGATTGGGTCATCAGTCAGGCATCCTGGGGAGGTGACATTTGAGCCTGAATGACCAAAAGAGCTGGCCAGGGGAAACAGGACCATCAGGGCGACCGTCTGAACCGGCCATCCCCTGACGTGGGAGGCCCACAGCTCTGGCATAGGGCGTCCCCGTCAACCCTGCCTGTTACTTGGGGTCGCTCCTGGTGAAAGAGCACAAGGGGTGCTCTCTCCTTCAAGGGTCCACAGCAGGGGGCAGAGGGCCAACGCAGGAATGGGCCGCTGGAGTCCTCCGAACCTCACAGAGCTAAAACTACAGGGGGGAGCTTCCAGAAGAACACAGAAAACCCCGTGCCCTGCGAGGGTCTTTCCTTCCAAGAAGTCGTTGTTCTTGACTGTCTGTTGCAGAGACGGACCCCAGCCTTCCTTTCTCAGAGAGAGAGCTCTGATTCCCTGGGGATTGTCCCTTGGTGAGTCGCCCGAGGCCGTTCGTCCCCATGGAGCTCATGTTCCATTCTCCCCGCCGGGCCCTAGACCCCAGACTTCACTTTGCACTGCAAAATTCCCCCTAAATTTTTTCTAAAAATTCCATTCCTGCTGGCCTATGAGTCTCGTTTCGTCTCAGAGTGTAAAACAAAGCAAGGTTGTTCATCTGGCCCGACGTTTGTTGACTGAGTAAAAATCCGTTCACATAAGCGTTTGTTCACTCATCCGGCATTTCTCAAGGGGATGCACCCTGGAGATGCCGGAATGCGAAGCTCGAGGCTGCTGCCTCCGTGGGAGGGGAACTAAGGCAAATGCTCGAGAGGCACCTGCTCGGCTCCAGGTGCCCAGCGGAGGGGACATAATCTTTTCTTCGGACACACTCTGAGGCCAGGAGGCGTGGGACGCTGTGATACTCCCAGCCGGGCAAGCAGCCCCTGCAGCGTGGCTGACGGGGGAGGCGCTGTGGGCAGGGGCGGCTAAGCCGAGGTCTCAAGGCTGAAGCTGCGTTGCTGGAGAAGAAAAGGGTAGGTGATGGGGACAGTTCCAGGGCTGGCAGGGTCAGCATCGGCCAGTGTGACTGGTTGCTCAGATGCCGACGTGCCTCTGTGTGAGTCGATAGATTGGTTTTCTCTCATTTGCCCTCTGGTCGCTCCAGACCCTGTTCCTAGAACTCTCCGATCTCCCTCTGATGGCCTGAATGATGTCCCCCGAAAAAGGTCTGAAGCCCTAACCTCAGCATCTATGGATGTGACCTTATTTGGGAACAGGGTCTTTGCAGATCATCAGGTTATGATGGGTCATTAAGGTGGGCTTTAATCCAGTGCGACCAAGTCCTTGATTATCAAAGGGAGAAATCTGGACACAGACACGCACAACGGCACAATGCTATGTGAAGACTGGGGATGAACTGTCATGGCCACAAGGAGCTGGGAGAAGCCTGGAGCACGCCCTTCCCTAGATCCTTTGGGGGAACATGGCCCTGCTGACACCTTGACCCCAGACTTCCAGCTCCCAGAACTGTGAGACGATCCATTTCTGCTGTGTAAGTCACGTAGTCTGTGGCAGTCCAAGGAACTAGCACCCTCCCCATGAACCAAACATTCGAGGGGCAACGCCTGGCAGAGCAGGAATCCCTGGGCCCCTGTCACAGCAGGCCATCGCCACATATTCCCTGTCACCCCTGGAGAAAAGCAAATGTACAAACGCTGAGTCCATGTTCTTTCCGGGGCTGAACGAAAGCTCTAGCAGCGAGCAGGCGGGAGGGGGAAGCGGGCCGGATGACGAAAGAGGAGATGTCGGGGGTCAGGTCTAAGAACAAGAGGGCCCTGGGACCCCAACCATTTTACAGAGAAATTTTCATCCGATCTCCCCGTTTTTAGTTCTGAATCCAACACCCTCCCTGCATGGTACCCGGCACCTCAAGATACTGAGCCCCTGGGGTTCTGTGCTCAAGCGGCTTGTTTGCATGGTGCCCCCTCTTCATGTCCCTGGGTGGGGGCCACCTCCACTCTGCCAGGCTCTTCCACTTTCAGTCACCTAAAAACGACCTGGCTGTCTCAGCTGCTGCTGCCTCCCTTGCTTTTGCGTTCTCGTAGAATGGCACGTTTATTTTTTGGTGATGCCTCTAGCAACATTTCGCAGGGGTCTGGGGAGAAGCAGGAGGCCCCCGGATGGCGAATCTGCCGCTCGTAACTAAAATCGGCATTTTCCTTTCTGACTATGACTCCTCTCTTTCAACATGGCTCATTCAACTACTCCCGCGGCCTGCTCTTCGCTGTCGCTGGGCTGTTGCCTGTTGTCCCTCCCTGTTCCCCTCGTCCCTCACTGCCTTCCATCGCCTCTATACAAGCCCAGTGCCCTGATGCCACTGTCAACTCAGATTTGCTAACCCTGGCAGGGCACCAGCACTGCCTGGAGCCTGCCTTGAGTTCTCATCCACTGGTCCTTCTGCTTTTCCCCCAACTTCCAAACCTCTCTCTGCCCTCTCGCCCCAAACAAATGACCCTCCTGCTACCCCACAGAGGAAACTGAAGCCGCCGGATGAGGGGTCCCCCAGCTCCCATCACCCCGGGCTTGCCACCATCCTCTCCAGCCCGGGCGCTGTCTCCAAGGCCTCTCCTCCTGTCTGACATCAGCATCGGCTTCTCCCTCCCACACCACTGCCAGCCCCAAGGCGTGAGGTTTATCCTCCGGAAAAACCCGGTAAGAAAGGGTAGAGCTGAGACATGAAGCTGAACGGCATAGCATTCAGTGAAAATCTGCCCATTTGAGCTCCAGCACCCCAGGCCCAACCCCGTCCTCTCCCCAGAAGGCCAGTGGTCAGGCTCTGGCCTCCCCAGGCGGGGGACAGAAGGGTTCTCCTCTAGGGAACCGAATGGCCCTGGAGGAAACTGACCTATGAAGGTTTCCCAACAGCATTACTGCTGGATTGCTCCTCCACGAGGCACGCTTGTCACCGAGGCCAGCCCAGGTATGCAGAACTGCGAGCCAGCTCGTTCTTCAATATAAACAGACAGCCTTTGAGGAAACCCATTAACCTAAAAGCAAAGAGGAAAAGAGGCCGAGAGTAAGTAATACAGAAAATAGAAGAAATTGTTTAAATTACAATTAATATCCTCGGAAAGATAAAATATCGCATCCATTAAATAAAAACAGGATGCCATAAAAATGAACATGAATAAACAGAGATCTTGCATACTAAAAATGTCATAACGGAGACTAGAAGAAAAATCTCAGCATAGTATATGTCTATCTGATTAAGCACTTGCATCTAAAATATGTAAAGAGTGCTCATGAGTCAACAATAAGGAAACCGACGACCCACTGTAAAAGTGGACAAAAGATATGAACAGACACGTCACTGGGAAAGATATATGATGGTAAACAGGGGGATGGAGAGAGGGTCAACATCGCTGGCCATTAGCGAAATGCTCATTAAAACCCTAATGAGATACCACTACACACCTGTTGGAATGGCTACAATTTAAAAGACTGACCCTACTAAGTGCCGGTGAAACTGTGAGCCCACTGGAACCACCATATTTTGCTGGTGGGTATGGAAAATGATACAAGTGGTTTGGAAAACAATTTGGCGGTTTCCTAAAAAGTTAAACTTACACCTACTATGCCATCTGCCATTCTGCTCCTAGGTATTTATCCAAGAGAAAAGGAAATATATGTTCGTACAAAGACTTGTACGTGAATGTTCATAGCAGCTTACAGTAATAGCTCAAAGTCCAGAAACAACCCGGATGTCCATCAACAGATGGATGGATAAGCAAATTGCAGTATATCCATCTACACGATAATAAAGAATAATGAACAGTCGGCACGCACGACATCGTGGGTGAATTCTGAGATCGTTATGTTACGTAAAAGAGGCCAGACCGAAAAAGAGCACATATAGTACGATTTCATCTTTATAAAGCTCGAAATAGTATAAACTGATCTATAGAGCCCGAAAGTGGACAGTGGAGGTGGGGAGGGCTGCGAGGGAGGGATGCCTAGGGGCCCCACGGTGATGAATGTGTTGGTTATTTTGAGTGTGGTAACAGTTTCAAAAATGTCTATGTGTGCAACCACTCATCAAACCGTGCGCTTTAAATAGGTATGGTTTATCACATGTCAATTACGCCACAATAAAGCTGTTTAAAAATATGATAACTGAAATTTAAATGCTCGAAAGAAGGGTTAGAAGATAACATCAAGGAAAGTTCCCAAAAGAAAAAAAGAAGAAGAATTATAATAGGAAGAAAAACATGATGAGAGATTCGATCCAAGTGGTTCAAGGTCTGAAAAACAGAAGTCCCAGGAAAAGAAAACAGTTCCACGCACCACAAACCAAAGGGAAGAACTCGTCAAAGAAATGACAAATGCGATCTCATCCGGAAGAAAGTCTTCGCGGGTGTGATTAAGATGGCCGGACTCTTCTGGATTGTTCAAGGGGGCCTTGAACGCCTTCACGAGTGTCCGTATAAGAGAAAGGCAGAGGGGAAGTAGGCGCTTTTGCCATTTTTATGGCAAAAGCCGCGGGACACCGAGGGATGCTGGCAGCCGCCAGACGCTAGAGGAGGGAGCACAGCCCCGCTGGGCCCGTGAGAGAATCCGTTTCCGTCGTTTTAGGTAATTCGTTCCAGCAGCCCTGGAAAACCAGTAAAACTGAATCGTGGTGCAGCTCTTGCCTCCCCAGTAAAAACGCAGCCATGTTACGATCCGTATCGCATGGGCTTCATAGTATGAAAGTTGATGACTTGATAGAAACAAGATTTTTACATAATCATATTGGGAAGATGAGGGAGGGGAAGGAAGAGGAATATATATATATATATGGTAATACACAAGATGCAAGGGACTGCAGAGTGGAATGTCTGAGCAGCACAAGCAAAGGCTCAGAGGCATGGAGGGAGACACGAGACACGGTCGGCCTAAGCGTGGGACATCCACAGGAGGATGCGCGTTTGTGCCCATCGGGATCCCCTGCATCCCTGAACACCCGTTGAGTTTGGGGAATTTCCCATCCAACAGGTCTGGGAGGTTGGCAAAGGTTTTCCCAGCCTCCTTTGCAACTGGAGTGCAGGCACGTGACCAGGATTCTCAGTCAGACGTCCCCACGTGGGCCTTGGAATCAGAAGCCAGTTGACATCTAGCAACCCATCCCAGGAGGGTGGTGGCAGCTGCGCCCAGCTCCCCCATGCACCAGGGACAGCATGGCGCCCAAGGCCAGGCCTGGGCAGCAGTGGCAGTGGCGAGGTCTGTGCCTGGTGGGCAGCATCAGTGTCTGCACAGGAGTGGCTCTGAGGTTGCTTTGGGCATCATTCCAGGCTGCATGGCTTCCAAGTGACCCTCTTGCGTGTCCCACCCCTGCCCCCAGTGATGTGAGCCTCTACCCGTTGCCTTTGGTGCAGATCTGCCTGGTTCCTCTTGTCTCTAAGCTCTCTGTGTGCCCAGGAGCAGGGAGAGACTGCGTTTGTTTATTCAAACAACGGTCCATCACATACTTCCTTTGTGCCAGGCACCGTGTCAGTCTCAATAATGTGACCTCATTCGTTTTGGCTTCCATGAATTGCTAAAAAAAAATCCTCCAACAAACCCTGGAATGAAAAAAGTGTCTCTCAAGGAAGGAAAAGGTTACCCCTCACTTTCTGATTCACTCCGGTCTGGGAAGAGAACAGAGCTCAGTGTCCGGAAGGGCGGCCAGCCGCCACCCACGCAGTCTCGGCCCACGGGGGCCCCTGCCTATTTCTGGCCACAGGTAACTCTGGGTCTGGCTCCCTCCTCGACACCCTCGAGGTTTGTGACCGGCGGCATTTAGGACGATGGTGCCTATTTATAGGGCGAGAACAACAGGACATGCTTGCTCACTGTCACCCTGACGAGGGGGCTGGTCCCTTCCTCAGCCCCAGAGCACCCTTCCCCCACATCTCTGGAATGCTTTTGTGAGCCATCAGAACACACAGAGATCCACTTCTCCTTGGCAGGGTGACAAAGGAAGAGCCCAGAGGGAAGGCTCTGTTTCCCCAGGGGGCACGGAGGGGCCTCTGCCCCTGAGGTGGCCTCTGGCCCCCCCCGCCCCGTGCTCTCCCACAGACCCTCGGGGATCCAGGCTCCCACTGTGCCCGCCCTGGAGCCCAAGGCGGGGGGCGTCCTCTTGCCCATCTCCTTCCTGCCTCTCCCAAGCGGCCTTTCTCAGAGAGTGCTGGGTGCCCCGTGGGGACTGGGTGCCCCGCACCGTCGTCAGCTCCCGCTCTCCCTGGGCAGGTCTCTTCCCTTCTCTTGACAATTCTAATGTCACTTAGCTCACAGGGCTGTGAGGAGGCGGCCACGTGAGTCCTCTCCCGCCTCGGAAGGGCACAGAATGGGAAGGGGCTCTTAACCTTGACCATGAGAAGGCAGGGGCCAGCCCTACCAGGCTCTGTGAGCCTTGGGCCAGCTCACGGAGCACAGCCGGCCTCGGTGAGTGTTTGATGGACAGATGGACAGATAAGTGAGATGTCTGCGGAAGCCACAAGGCTAATGGAAAAGGTGCCGATTGAGAGTCGGACAGCAACGGGGTTCGCGGCCATCTGCAGCCGTCCTTCATCCATTCAGCGAGCGCTTATTGAGCACCAAGTGTGTGCCTGCCTGTGGGCTCGCGGAGGGTGTACACGTGGCCCCGGCCCTCGTGGAATGACAAGTTCACAACGGACATAGAAGACAGAAAGGGGACAAATGCACAGCATCGCAGATGGCGGGTGTCGCGCAAGCCCCCAGGTGACACAGATAACGGGCTGGGCAGAGGTACCTTCTTAGCCAGGATGGCTAAGTCCCCGAGGAGGACTCACTGAGGCCGTGACTGGGGGAGCAGAGGAGCTGGCTGTGGGCGCGGGGGGAAGACCCCTCCCAGGGGAGACGGCCTGCAGCCGGGTTGGATGTTAGACACGGGAGAAACTGCAGAGGGCGGTTTGCCCTCTTAAAAACCCCTCCAGACAGAAAACAGATCGGTAGTTGCCGGGAGAGGGGCGACCAGGGAGGCTCGACCGCAAAAGGGGTACACTGCGCCGTGCGGGGTGCCGAACTACTCTGTGACACTGGGGTGTCGGATGCACAGTCCGGCGTCTGTCAAAACCCACAAGGGTGAGCTTCACTGCGTGCAAATTTTGTTAATTAAAAAACAGGATCCCTCAGGCAGCGGTGAGGAGGGGCTGGGAGGGGAAAGGGGCGTCGGAAGGCAGCTGGGGCCACCGTGACGCCCTCGGTGAGAGAGGTCGGGTCTGGTTGGGTGGTGGCCGCGGGGACATGTGCGTGAGCTCGGGTTGCTGACCTCTGGGAGCCTCGGTTCCCTTCCTAGGGACGCGGTGCAGCCACTCCCCTCTGTCACCTGCCGGGCAGGGCCCGGCGGGAGCACGTGCTGGGCACTGAGGTGCATGCTTGGTCGCGTTGCCGGGGCGTGGCCGCGGCGGGGCCTCAGCGCCTGGGCGAGCTCCGGGCCAGGGAGCCGCTGCGGGCTGCATTCGGAAAACAGACCCACAGGTAAACGGAAGGGAAATTACTCAACGATGAAGGGCACCCGCTGGAGGTCCCCAGCCTGTGGATCGAGTGAGGTCACCGTGGCAGAGGAATGCGGCCCAGAGTGTTGTGTACTTAGAGCGTTTCTCTCTCCCAGGGGGGCCCAAGCAGTTGAGTTGGGCTAAATCGGGATCTAACTGAAGCGGAGAGGGACAGAGGGCAGAGAGTAAACAGAGAAAGCCTGACTCACCCTGGCGTCCACGGGGAGGGGAGACTCCGGCTGGAACTCCACGCCATGCAGGCCGGAGCGTGGGGATCAGGAGGCCTGAATTCTACTCCAGCTCAGCCACTCTAGCTGGATGACCTTGGGCAGGGTACTCAGTCTCTCTGCCTCGTGATAAGAGTCACATGACTAGCACCTCAGTGAATGCAAAATACTCTACGCAACGATGGTGGTGAAAAGGATGCTGATGCTGACGGTGACGATCACCCCACCGAGTGGAAGTGTCCTTCCTTCCGCTCCCCCAGCCCCATCGTGGGGCTCAGGGTGTGAACCTGAGAGTGGGAACGAGCAGGAAGGAGGGCACTGCTGGTGCAGCCGCCTTGGGAAATGGTCTGGAGGCTCCTCAGAAAGTTAAACGTAGGGTTACCACATGACTCCGCAACTCCCCTTCTGGAGCCGAATTTCAAAAGAACCGGGTAAGCTTTTAAATGGTTAATATATGTCATATGAATTTCATCTCAATTTTTTTTAAAAAGGGGGTGAAAGGAGAGTTTCCACAGTCCAGACTGCCGAGAAGAGAGAATTAGTCTTGGGGGGATTAAGTGTCCCATGCATTCCCACTCAGCCATCCCCGCAGCTGGCCCTCTGGTGATGTGTTACTGTCCCTATTTTACCACGGGGGACCCAGGACTCCTGCCCGAGCTCTTGGAGCTGGTGGTGGCAGCTCTGAGCTGAAAGTCAAGGTCAGCACCTCTATTACTGACCCCTACTTTGTGCCCGTTGCTCTGCTAGTCACCACATATCGGCCATCTTCCCTGAGCCTCGCAACCCGCAAGGCAGGAGTTATCACCTCTGTGTTTCATGCAGAAATTGGTGAACAAAGCAGTTACGGTTGTATGCATGGAGCCACCCCTGTGACAAGTGTGGAGGACATTCAGGAGGACCCTGGCCCCTTGGCCCTGAGGAAGACAAGTCATGGGGCACTTGGAGAGCGCAGACAGAAAGTGAGGGGCAGTAGAGACGGAGCTCAGAGAGAAAGGGGGCTTCCAGAGCAAGTGCACCGCCCTGGGCTGGGGAGCGAAGGGTCTGGGTCTGGGAGAGGAGGAGGGTGAGGAGGGAGGAGCATGGCAGGGGAGGGGAGAGACCTGGGCACAGTGCCAGCCTGATGGGCTCCAGGCCGGTCAGTCAGGCCAGCGCCGACGCTGCGGGAGAGGGTCCCAGGTTTGGTGGGAGGTACAAGGACCCTGGAGGTCGAGCTGGCTCCCTGTCTCACTGGTCAGTCCTAGGAGAAGAGGGGTTGAGGGGTGCCAGGAAATCAGCCGTCACTCCTCACCCTGAGGATTTCCCAGCCTCCGGAGCCCCCAGCCGGCGCCCCACTAGCAGGAAATGAGTAATCAGCTCTCAAGACCTACCGGAGGCCACAGCCCCAGAGCCAAGGTCAGAGTGAGGAAGGGTGGCCGGGCTGACTGGCTGACAGGCTGACCAAGGGCTCCTTCCTCCTAACCTGGGTGATGGATAATCTGCCATCCTTAACCGGCCTGACCCAGCCGTCCACCTCCCAGGGCGGCAGGGAGTCAGACGGAGGGACCAAGGAAGGACCGGCCTCCCTGTGCCACCCCTCACCTCCCCCCGAGTCCCTCTCCCACCTTGCCTCTTCGCCAGGTGGCAAGGACTTCATTCCCTCCCCGAATCCGAGGAAGGGGGTGGGAAAACCCAAGTGGGACGGGAATTGTGGGGGGAACCCTCATATCGAGAAGTTAGATAAAAACAGATGGGTTTGCTCTGTGCAGCGTCTCCACTGTTCCGGTGAGCATGGGATGCGCACGCAGTGCAGGCCGTGGAACGTCGATGGCATCGTCCCAGTGATTGCACGTGGGAGATGAGTGCACAGATGTTTGCACTTAAAACGCACTGAGTGATAGAAGGATGGATGGTAAGATGCATACCAATAAATCAAATTTTCAGTTTTTCTTTATGCAGAAAGATATTAAGTAGCCAATAGCTTATCACTGGGCAGTGGGCAGCCGCGGGGGATCGGAGCTGGGAAATGAGAGATGGCCTGTGCCCAAGGGCGATGCCTGCAGCAGGGCTGAGGTGCGGGGGTCTTCGGGGTGGGGGCGGGGGCAGGAACGCAGAGGGCTGCACTTCAGCTGGGATGAGCTTGTGGGGTTCATGGCTGTGGGCCATGGAGCCAACCAATCAAAGCTTCAGGCCTTGCGCGTGCTTTGCTGTGAATCGGTCAGAGCTTGCCTTCCGGTTCCACCTTCCAGTTTTCCAAGACAGGTCTGTCTGAGGCGTGCGTAGCAGATTTACCCTTGGCTGGGCGTCCCCAGATCAACAGGGAGTGGGTTGGGCTCTCTTGTCAGGACCCTAGGATTCTGGACAAGCACAGCCCACTCCCGGAGGCAGATGGAAAATGGCCTTCCTGGGGCGGGGGTCTGAGGACCTCGGCCTCACACACGGCCATTTAGAGAGAATGTTCTGGAACACTGGAATGGAGGAGCCGACATTCTTAAACACACATGTGTACATACGTGTCTACGGCCTTTACATTTTGCACGGTCTTTTCTTCACTCCGACAAGGTCGGGTTGGGGGCTCTTCCCCAAAGACAGGATCGTGTCTTCATGCCATCAGCAGGTGTTCACGGGGTGCCTGTTCTGTGGGAGACCATAAACAGGAATAAATGATACAGGAGTCCCTGACTGGTGGAGTTCACGTCCAACGGGGCACGGAGGAAACCCCAGGGGCTGGTAGGAGACGGTCGGGCTGCTGAGCGCAGCCAGGATGCAGCAAACCCAAACCAGGCACATCCAGAAATACTGCGGAACAGCCTCCTGAGAGAAAGGCGGGAGCCACCAAGTGAGCCAAAGGTGGGGCGCTCCAGGCAGAGACGACGGCACAGGCAAAGGTCTGGAGTCAAGTGCCACCCTGCCACATGAGGAGCCTTAGGTGGTTGGTTCTGCGGGGCTAAAGTTTCGGGGCTGGATGTGAGGCTGGAGAGGCCGAGGGGCGGAGGGCAGGAGGGTAGGCTCTTAGCACGCCACACAAAAGGGCCCTGGCTTGGTGGGGAGCTTGTCACAGTTCTGTAGGAATAACTTGATCCCCCCTCTGTCCTCTCTGAGCGCAGCTGGGCTGGCTGGAGCCGCAGGCCTGAGCCCCTGCAGGCCCCAGCGAGCAGACTGAATGGCAAGGGCTGTAAGTCAGTGGCTGCAGAGATTTGGGGGAAAAAAAGTTGAGCCGATTTTCCTCATAGCAATAATAAAGTATAAAAGGCGTGTTGATCCAGACATAAACCAGCGTGGGTTGTTACCAAGTCCATAAGGAGGAGCTCCTTTGGAAATTATTCCCCACCCACACTCTGCCCCAAACAGGGAACCAGCCTCAGAGGTGGGCTCCCCGCAGTGGGAGTGTGCCTGATTCATTCATGTCTCCCTAACGATGCACAGCCTGCTATGTGGATGTCCAATAAAAGACTGAATGAATGGGTAGCTGAGTAGATGGGCGGGTAGGCGGGTAGGTGGAGGATGGATGGGTGGATGGATGGATGGATGGATGGATAAATGGGTAGATACGAGTGTAGGTGAATGGAAGAGTGCGTATTTTTTATAAGATTTCAAGATTCTTTGGATGGCAGGACACAACACAATGGCAGTTGGATGGAAGAAAAGCAGAGCTTTTTGTTGCTATCGTTCCAAATGAGAGGAGTCCAGGCAGAGCCACAGGGCGCTGCACCCAAGGACAGGGTAAGAGCGAGCTGGGGCTGTAGGGCACAGCTCAGACACAGCTGCCCAGATTTCTCAGGCTCCCTGTGGATCGGCCAATCTGAATAATTTTGCAAGATCCAAGGCACAGAGACAATCCACAGTTGTTTGTAGCTGACTCCGAGGTCATCAGGGCCAGTGCCTAAAGGTCCAAAGTATGAGAGCCCAATAAAGAAGCGACTGGAGCGTGAACATGGCTGCTCAAGACCTGACTGGCCGCCAACCAGAACATCAAAACGGGGTCGAGGCATTTTCTAAACTATATTAGGCTGGTGGATGGAGAAATGTGTGTAGCTGGACGGACGCCTTTGGGGCTCTCTCAGTCGATAGAATTCACAGAAGTGTCAGCATGGGATCCAGCTCATAGATGTGGAACCCCAGAATGTGTGAGATGAAAGGGGCTTCACGAGGCCCATCTGTCCTGAGGGGTCTCAACACACGTTGGATCACAGAAGACCCCCTTGGTGATTTGACGAAGGCTCCAGATCCTCTCTCCCAGAGAAAGCACATACGCACAGATCTGGGTACCACTTTAGAGGGCTGTGGACTCTGGGCAGCCTGTCTACAGAGCCCTGTCCCCCCCTGAGAAGACAGGACCCCCAGGTTAAGGAGCCGCAATGTGGCCGAACAGCCAATGTGCAGAGCAGCTGAGCGAGGCACTCAAGACAGAAAAGCACTTGGCTCCAGTTTATGCGGACAGCTCATCACAGCCACGCCCGGCCTCGATCCCAGGCCTCCCCATCAACTCTCTGGGACTCAGTCTCCCCACCCACATGATGGAGTCAGACTGGTTCACTGGGTTCGTACTTGGTTCAGAGAAGTTACAGGGGAAGGGGAGATGGCAGGTGGGGTCTGACCCTCTTGCGTATTCCCCAGCTCGAGCTTTGTCTTCTCTCTGTTGAGGAAATCTTTGAAAGTTTATTTTTCAAAAAGTTCGAAAGCCCCTGCCCTTTCCAGCTCCTAAGCTTCCGGTAGTGTTAATGGATATGAATCGCTAATGAGTCTCCAGAGAGAAGCTGAGAAGTCAATCAGGGTAGAAATGAGAGGGAACCACAGCCAAATGTCCCGGAAGAAATGGCTGCGTCTCAGGGGACGCAGACCCTTAAGTGTCACCAGGAAACAGGACAGGGAAAGGGGTTCAGTCTCTGAAAACGCTTCTGATTTTCTACTGTCATTGTCCCTTGAGAGACATCCATGGCATTAAAAAAAAAAAAAGTCAGGACTCCCCCTGCCCACCTGGCCACGCTCTGTTTACACCTTCTGTGCAAACACCTAAACTCAGAAGCAAAACAAGCCCATAGAGTAAACAAATAATGATAAAGAACAAATGTTATGCTGGAAAAATCTATTCACTTATGGAGCGTGCCAGCCATCTACCTCAACGCCGGAAGGAAGAAAACTAATCTTTCAGGGGTCACCTGCTGCGCTGTCAATATTCAAATCCATTATTTCGTGGAACTGAGAAAGGAGGTGGATCACAGACTGGGGAGCCAGGCAGCCCGGGTTCCCGAAAGAGCGAGCAGACGCGTTACTGCGTCTGTGTGCTCGGAGGAGAGCCTGGCAGCGTAGCGGTTACACACGTGTCAGGATCGTGTTGAATGGACTCGGAAGGAGCCTGGAGGCGGTGGCGAGAAGTCAGTGGCGAAGACCGATTCAAGGGTCTTCGGCCCTCGAGCCGCAGGCGCAGCGAGGCGACACCCAGCGTGCTCTGAAGAAGAGCGGACGGCGAAGAGTTCGGCGGGTGACCAGCCCGTCCTTGAGAAGACGCGGTCCTGCGTCCTTAGCCTCCGGGTGGGTGCGAGACGGTCACCCTCCGGACGCGCGGCGGTCTGCGTCCCGGACGTCAGCGGGTCTGGACACGTGACCGTTCTTTCCTTAGCCCCTCAGGGGGCGACCGGAGGATGTTCTGGGGGCTGCTACGTGTCGGGGCGTGAGCACAGACAGGAGAGTTCAGACGTTTAAGTCCCCGGCTCATTAGAACAGGAGCAGAACCGGTCCCTCGGGCCTCGACCCACCTGATTTGGGTAATTTAGCAGCTCGATTAGAGTGACACCCTTTCATTTCTTCACCGTATGCCTTAACTGTCACTAATCCTCAGCCCCACCCCCTGAGATTTGTTTCCATCAGCTCCATTTCACAGGTTAGAGAGGTTAAGTCACTTGTCCCAGGCCCTTAGCCAGGGAAGTGACAAAGCTGGGACTGAAATCCAGGACGCGGCCGCGTCCGACACTCCCAGGCTCTGCAGAGCGGCGGTCTACACAATAGAACGTTCCCTGGGCCAATCTGGAAATCCTCTGTGAAACTTGCCGAGCTCTCAAAGCTTGGAGGTGCAGACAGAGACCTGGACAGTGGCAGCCGTCCTGCGTGGCCTCTGGGGTCCTGGGTTTTAGACACTGTAGCCAGCCTGGCTCAGAGTACTGGGCAGGAGCTGAGGACTAGGCTGGAGGTGGAGGGAGGAAGTGCCCAGGAGGGTGATGACATCACGGCCCAGCCCTTGAAAGATGAGCTGTTCCCGCCAGCACTCCAGCTCAGCTCAGCCAGCGGCTGCTCAGAGGGGAGGGGACCTCAGGCAGCCCTGCCAGACGCTGGATCCCGGAGGAGGGAGCAACAGAGGTGCCCGTGCAGCCACTCCGGTCAAGGTAGGTGCCGGGCAGGGGTTGGTCCTGCTCTCTCACCTGTGCTGGGAGGACAGGTGAGCCCAGCATGGAGCGAGGGCGGCAGGTGGGTGTCGCAGGGTTCCCTCGGGTCCCGGAGAGTTTGGGGAAAGTTCTCTTCCTTCCCTGGTCGTGACAAGTGACAGGAAGGGCTCCCAGCAGGAGGAATTGTTTGTTCTGGTTTGTTTTCTCACTGAATCAGGGCGACATACAGGCGTGCGTGTATTTGTGTGAGCCATTTAGTGATTTGTTTTCTATAGACTCTGGGTGGGCGCCCGGGACTAAAGCATCGAGGAGAGAGCAGGGTGTAGCAGGGGTGGTTGTGGGGTTTAGACTCCAGAATCTGGCTTTTCACTCAGCTACGCCGCTGCTCATGGGCCCCATGTGACCTTGGACATGCGACCTAACCTCTCTGAGCCTCAGTTTATCTGCAAAATAGCCTGCTGGCCTGCTCGCCGGATAGCAGGGGTTAAATCAGGTCGCGGATGGAAGGGGCTTTGTAAACGCTGGCTGACGGGCACCGAGGTGGTGGCGATTTTAACTCAGATGGGCTTCTTGCCCTCCCAGCCCCAGTCTAAGACAGAGGGATAAAAGGGAGCCGTAGCTCAGAGCATGGGCTTCGCATCCAGTCCCAGCTCCGTTTCCATTCCCTGGGCGACACCGTTAACCAAATTTTTTCCCCCATTTCTCGAGCCGACCTGGCGGGGTGGTTGCAAAGACAAAAATGGACGCATGCCTGTGCAGTGCCACATATGCAGTTGGTGCTCAATAAATGGTAGCCATTATTAGAGCTGCTGAGGGCAGGTAGTTTCCTGAGCCGGGGTGGGGAGGACAATGGGCGTCGCTCTGCTGGGCAGGTCAGAATGTGCCTCCCTGAGTCACGGGCCGCCTGTGGCTCCCGCCAGCCCACAGGAAGTGGGAGCTCTGGCACAGGTGTGGGGCAGCGGGAGACCCTGAGTCAACCCCACCCCTGAGCGACACTGCCCACCCCCCTTTCTCTGGAGATAAACCATCTGTGTCCTTCTGGGCCCTGGTAGCCATGGAGGTGATGGGAACATTTTGTAATTGGGAGCCCCACAAGCTCGAAGAATTTACTATTTTCCTCCTGTCTGGGGAAATAATTGTGCCATGCGGTCTCTGCTAACACGGTGACTGTGTGGATTAAAAGTTCAGAGGGGGTTGGACCTGTGCCACCACCCGGTCAGGGAGGGACACACCCGGGGCAGGGGAGAGTGCCCTGCGGACCCACCGGGGGACTCTGGTTTTCAGAATGAAAGCAGAGATCTTGTCTGTCGGTTCGCAGCTACTGAGAACTATGTCTAGCATAAAGCGGGCTCGGTCAGTCCTTGGTGAGTGACAGAATGTTTAAATGGGTGAGTGGATGGGGGGATACATGAGCATTGGTCACATAGCAGGCACTAAAAACACACGGAACATATTACCAAGTCAAAGAAGCCAAACCGAAAAGGCTGCATACCATAAGACTCCAACGATACAACATTCTGGAAAAGGAAAGGCTAAAAAGCCAGAGCTGGGCAGAGAGAGGGATGAGTAGCAGAGCGCAGAGGGTTTCGAAGGCACTGAAACTGCTCTGCACGATGCCATCATGATCATTACACATTTGTCCAAACTCACAGCATGTACGACACCGAGAGCGAATCCCAGTATCCACCGCAGACTCTGGCTGATGATGATGTAGGTTCGTCGATTGAAACGAACGTCGCACTCTGGTGGGGCATGTTGGTATTCGGGGAGGCTGCGCTCGCTTGTGTGTGGGCAGGGGGCTTATGGGAAATCTCTGCACTTTCCACTCAATTTTTCTGTGAACCTAAAAGTGTTCTAAACAGTAAAGCCCGTGTTTAAAAAAGAAAAAGGGAAAAGCACGCAGAGCCGGCCTGTGTGTCACTTTGAGGGTTCGGAGGCACGTGGAGTATCTCAGGGCCGTGAGTCAGAGGGTCAGAACGCGCGAAGACTGGGTCCTGGGGTGCTTCGCTTCCAAAGCCCACCCAGCCCAGTCCTTCCCCTGCAGCCAAAACCCTCTCCCACTGAGCAATGGTCCACTGTCTGTTTCTTAGATTTGGACTGATAATGCTGGTCTGTAACCTCTCTGAGCTAAATGTGCACAACTCCTATGTCAAAATACGCTTTCCGGAACAAACTCGAGGAGTCGGGTCTTTCTTTGGCTCTGTCATCAGAGTGGGATCTGTACAGTTCTGGAGGCTAGAAAAATGTGAACCCCCTAAAAAAAAAAAATCTTCACAGTGCAAAGCAGGCTGGAACTAACTAACACAGGCTCTGGGTTCAAATTCTGTTTATTGGCTAGAGACGCTCTCTGAGCCTCAGCTTTCTCAACTGTGCAAAGGGGCCAATCCTTCTTATTTCTGAGGACCGTGATGAGGGCTAACTGAGATGGTGCCGTCTGTGCCAGCAGGTGCCAGCCTCACTGCAGGGATGGCCTGCGGGGCCAGGAACAAGAGCCTGGGACTATGAAAGGTGTTGTCTTTGCCCTGCAGTGGCTTGGGGGTTCCCCAGGAAAAGGGCCCCCAGCATGTGCACACTCACGTTCCTAGCTTATGCGTCTGTGGGCAGACCCGCTGGAGCCCTGACACACCTCCCCACCCCACCCCCAACACCTTGGGCCTCTCTGACCTCTGTGGCCAGTGGCACGCTAGGTGGTGGGGCACAGAGAACTGGCTTCCAGACCCTGATTTAAATTCACTAGCTGGCTGAGCGACCTCAAGCAAGTCGCTTTGCTTCTCTGAGCCCTACGGGTCCACGTCTGAAAAGCAGCAGAACCTTTGTCAGGTAGCTCGTGGGGAGCTGTAAACAGGAGCGCACCAGGCGCTGGCACCGCCCGTCGCTTCTGTGTTTGTTACTGTGCTGACTCGTACCCATGACGCCACATCCCCTCCTCTTTCCCGCGGGTTCCCAAGCGACCATGCTCCAGGCGGTGTAGCCCGTCAGGGAAGGACCAGCCATTTTCAAACTCTGTTGTGCATCAGAGTCACCCGAAGCTTGGTCCCCAGCGTAGATGCTAGGGCCCTCCCCTGGGACTGGGACTTGACGGTCCAGGTGCCCACGAACTTGCTCGCATCTCCAGGGACTTCGAAGCAAGTGGGCCTTCGTCCACCCTTTGAGACAAAGTATCTAAGCATTCCTGAGGGGAACCAACTCGAGAGGAGCTCAGGGCCTGTCCTGCCCTGAAGCGTGAAACCACCCTCCCCACACCCCTGTCAGTCCCCACAGCCAAGCGATTTGGGGTCCCCAAAACCCTGGCACTGGGACTTCATCATTGCCCCCTCCCACTTCATCTCAGGACTGACAGATACCCTCTCCCTGAGAGCTCGGGGCACCTCCCAGCCCAGCTCCCCTGGAGATGGATTGGGGCTTCAGCGTTCTGGGGAGCATCAAGCTGTGTCCCACCTCCCCCACCCAGCTGGAAGCCCTTCGAGGGAAAAAACTGAACCCAGCCCAGCGTGTGGCACCCACTGTGTGCCTAGAACACGCCTGCGGGGGCAACCTCCTGACGTGGATGGGAAGCTGTCCAGGGTCTTCCGGAGCCTCTGAGATTACATCTCCCAGCCAAATGGGAAATCTGTCCCATCAAATAACAAGAAAAGGAAAGACGCGTTACAGAAAAAAATCGTGTGGTCACAAAAACCAGTAAAATTCTGAGGTTCTCTGGCTAACAGACTGGTCTAAAATGATTATGAAGCTTAATAACTGTTGAGAGAGGATGCTTAAAATAGAAAAGACATAAAAAATTAGGTAATAATCTGGAACTGAAATTTCTCATTATTATACTTAAATCTGAAAGTGGAAAGGGGAAGGGAGGAGAGAAGAAAAAATGTGCTAAAGATTTTATCTTACACGGAAGAATAGTTGTTTTTCTACTCCTGAGGCTAATAGAAAGATATGAGTTTTAATGTTTGTTAAAGATTTAAAGAAAACCGTTAAAAGAGTAGAAGAGTATACATGTATATAACAATATGTTATATTTATTGTAAATTATAATAAGTTATATTACTTGTATTCTACAAAGAGTATACCTTCCAAGGAATATTTACAGAAATTGATTATGTCCTAGGCCCTAAAGAAAACCTCGACATAGCCTCAGAGGTAGAAGTCCAACAGGCTGCATTACCTACCTGATCATCCTATAGAAATTAACGTCAAACAGAGAAACTAAACATCACAAACCACTTGAAAATTTTTGAAAACACTCTTCCTCAGAACTCTTCCATCACAGGTCCTCAGGAATTAAATTATAGCTATTTGAGAAGTGACCAGCTATGAGAACCCTGCTAATCAAATTGATGGGAGGCAGCCAAACCATACTCATAGGAGAACGCATCGATTCACTTTTATTAGTATTAAGCAATAAAGATTGCCGGTAAATGAATAGAGTGTTCAATTTAAGAAGCTAGATAATGGACCAAAAAAATAGAAGAAAGAACAAAAGAAAGGAAAAAAGAGGTAGAAGAAAGAACGATGATGATAAAACAAAATAATTAATTAGAGAGAAAAAAGGCATCGACATCAGTAATCCATCTACGGAAAAGCCAAGAGCTGGATCTTCGATGGGAGGGGAGGAGAAAGCGACACGTGTTATGCAGAGGATGAAGATAAGATGCCAAGATGCCGGGACAGAGTGATGAGCCGCTGCTTGACTTCTGGTCAAGTTCAGCCTGTGGCCACAGGATCTGCCTGGCTGAGAATTTCCATTCGCCCCAGAAAGGTCTCCTTTCCTCCTAGGTCCGTTCTTGGGCAGGGGCGGAGGAGGCGGGGGGGCGGGGGGTGGTCCTTCATCTTTGAGCAGAAGACATACATAAAGGTGGGGTACTGCGGAGCCAAAGGCCAGCCCAGGCCACGGCCTATCCTGGGGCTCCACCACGTCCGCTCCCACGCTCACCCAAGGTCTTGGTCCGAGCCCGCGAACAAACAGGCTCACGGATGTGCTACGTATTTGGCTATCGGTATTTTTAGAGTCAATATTTTAAAATCGGGATGTTTCATGTAAAAATGGAAATTCCTAGCTTCTCTGGAACTACGAGTGGCTCTGGCAAGGCTGAACCTGAACCCCCCCACCCAACCTGGTCACGTACAGTCCTTTAGGTGAGGCCTCGGCTGGCCGGGTGCTCATGGCATCCACCCCTCGCACAGCCCCAGCATCCGTTCTTACCTCCAGCCCCTCTGCCTGCACAGGCCCTGTGGGCATTTGCATCTGAGGCCCTGCTCTGCAGCTGGAGGCCTCGAGAAGTGTGTGCCCGCGGACGAGCCGCCAAGGCAGAACTGGGCTGGTTGCAAGGGGGAGGAAGAACTCTCAGAGTGGACGTACGAGGGCTCGGAGAGGGCAGGGGGCACCCGTTTCCCCACACACCCACGTAAGGGAAGGAAAGGCAGCCCCCTCCCCAGCCTGGACTCTGGGGTCGGACTATAAAATGAGCCTATGGTAATGCCTGAAAGATGCAGCAGCTCCCCGGTCCGAAGCGGGAACACCCAACTGTGCATTGGAACCAGACTGAAGGGCCTGACGCGCCCGAATAAACAGGGGAGAAGCTGGCCTGACATTGAGGACAAACTGCACGGCCTGGGATGCCGGGCTCACTGGGCCCTCTGGCGCCTCGGGCTCGTTCACGCTGGGCCCACGCCACAGAGCTTCCCTCATGCTCCGCCAGCCTCTTCACCGGCCTTATTCCTACTCGTCTCTTAAGATGAACCGGCCTCCCCTCCAGGAACCCTTCTATGCCCCTCGGTGCCCCCACAACTGCCTGTGGCCCCTCAGAGGCAGCACTAGTCATGCTGTGTTGTGGTCGTCTGTGTGTGTGTCCGTCTCTCCTGCCAGCCTGTGAGCCACCCCAACCCCCGCCCCGAAGGCCGGGGCCTCGTCTTAGCTGTCTGTCCATCCCCAGCCCCCAGCTCAGGGCCTATATATACACATCCTATTGGTTCCGTTTCTCTGGAGAACCCCAATTCTCACACACGCACGCACGCACGCACGCACTGCCTCTCTGCCGCCTGCGTGTCCCCATGACCATCTTGCGACACGTCTAGAATGCCTGAGTTGTCTTTGTGAGCAGATTTCAAGTTCTTTCTCTGGAGGGTCCTAGAGCCAGCTACAGTGGGGGGCGTGTCCAGACGGGGGTCAGGGACGCAGTGGGGTAGACAGGCCCGGAGACCGCCCATGACACATGGGAGTATGCGCCAGCCCCACCTCCAGGCACCTGTGCCACCCAATGAACCTGCTAGGCCGGTATGGCATCCCCACTCGAGAGTCAGGGAAATCGTCTCCAGAGGTGAGACAGCTGGTCAGGGGCTGAGCCGGGTGGGGACCTGGTCTGAGTCTTCCCGCGGGGGCCCGGTGCCTCCCTGGATGGGTAGAGGTGTCCAGATAGAAGCTCATGAGGGATGCTCAGGCCAGTGACGAAACCAGCCCTGTTGCTGCTGGGGAGGGAGAAGGGGGTCCAGAGCCGGAGACGCTGGTGGGAGCCTGAGCCCCCGCCTGGGCCCTAACTGCCCTGACCAGGATGCCCCGCACGCCCCCGGCAGCTGACACGTGTGTTTCCTGTGAGGGTAACTAGCATGGGGGTGCTCCCTGCCACCGGCCTGGGGAGTGTCTTCCAAGAGCCTATTTGCACTGAGGCAGCTGTGGCAGAAGGAGTGGAGCGGGGTGGCCGCGGCCGCCACAGCACAGAACAATCCGTGGGTTTGGGGACGGTGGAGGTGACTGCTAGTCCTGAGGCAGGAAAGGGAGCTAAGGGCTAATGAGATCCTGAGGGCCAGGGGTGACCTCTCTGGGTCCTCGCCACAATCTGCACACTGCAGATAATGCTCCCTGTCCTACAAGCAGGGGAGCCCAGGCTCAGAGAGGTGCCGCTCACTTAAAGTAACACTGTTAATAAATGGCAGAGTTGGAATCTGAATGCCACCAGCGTGACTCTATCACCCAGGCTCTTTTGTTGTTACACAGCAGGTTTGCTTCGCATGCCAGAGTCAGCCTTACAGGGCGGGGAGGTGAGGCAGCCAGATAGATCGGAGGTGGAGGACAGGAGAAAAGAGCGGATAACAAACAAAGGAAGAAAAATCAGGCTGCCTTCCGGTTTTCTGCAGCAGCGAATACATCAGATCCCAACAGAAAGGCATCTACAGACTTAGGAGAGGTACCAGGTGTGACACTGAATGGCCCTTCATGAGCGAGGGCAACAGAAACACGCTCACAGGTGAAAGGGCTCAGACACGCCACCCTTGCAACCATCAGGAGAAAATCACTCACAGACCTAACCCAGGTGGCAGAGGCATGAATCAAAATAAAGACCAGTTAATAAATACGTAAATATTTCCTTGGAAATGAAAGCATGATGGTGCAATTATTTACCAGTTTTTATGTAAGCAACTCCTTGTGCAATTATTTACCAGTTTTTATTATGTAAGCAAGTTCTTTCCTTAGAGCACAAGCTGGCTGGTTATCTTTCTTCCATAAGCTAACCCGTAATTCGTTCCCTATTTAAAAAAAAAAAAAAAATAGGAGAAAACGCTTGGCTTACTTCAATATTTTTATTACAAAAGTAATGTATGTTCTTAATTTAAAAAATTAGAGTCTACCACAAAGAATAAAGAAAACACAAAAGCAGCCCAGGGTCCCAGACTCAAAGGTGACCAATAATAGTAATAACTTGATATTTTACCTTCTGGATTTTTCCCTACTGTGTTATATGTATATAATTTGGTACCCGGCTTTTTTTCCACTTGACGTGATATTCTCTCTTTTTTTGGCGAACTCTTCGGAGCATTATTTTTCACATATTTAACTAGTTCCCTGGTCCCAAGCATTTTGGTTTTTCTAATTTTCTTCTTCTAAAGGATGAGGAGCATCTCTTTGCTTGCAACTTTTCCTGTCTTGTTGATTATTTTCAGAAACACCAAGCAGAAAGTGAAGGGCATTGTTTAGGTCCTTGATTTGCGTCACCAAGTTAACCAAAGAGTGAATTTTCTGGAAATAGGTTGGGAGCCGTTCCACACTCCCTGCCTGATCCCATTCAGATGAGACATCAAGCTACCATCTGCCTGCCTCCTTTGGTCTGTGACTAGCCCGTTAAACACTTGCAAACCAGGTTACTTTTATATTGTCTTAGCTTCACAAGTTCCTGCAGGAATCGGGGCCAGGCAGGCAGAGGAGATGGGAGCAGCTGTCACATCCGCTGCAACCTCCTACTTATACTAATCCCTAATATTGATTGAGCACTTACTAATGACCAATCCCAATTCACTGATAGGACACTGAGGTTCAGAGAAGGTAAGGGGCCTAGCAGTAAGCAGAGATGTGGCTCCCTTTCCCCTGAGCCAGGCTTTGGAGCCGAGTTTGTAGGAGGGCGAGCAGCTTAGATGGCCTCTGCCTGGACAGATGCACAGTGGGCCGAGCAGGGCACCTCAGAGGCTTTTGTCTCTGGTTCCCAAACTGCGAAATGCAAGGAGACCAGGTGAGCTCATGCATGCAGAAATTCTCCTCAATGCCAGCTCAGGAAGTGGGAATTTTCCACCTGCTTCAGCACCAGAAATGATCTACCCGGGGTGTACCCCACCCCCAGGCAGGGTCTGCCAGGTTAACAGAGATAACAGCCTCTTCCGTTTGTCCACAAGAAGGCAGCCTGCGGGTGGAGTGTGGAGTGTGGAGTACGTGCAGAAGGTTGGTGGTCTGAGTCTGAACCCTGCACTTCATAACTCGGTGGCCTTCTGGGGGTTCATATTTTTCACCCTGAAATCAGATGGGGTCGCACACGGTGTAACCGTCTTACAGGGTTGCTTGGGGAATGAAGGGAGATCAGGTCTGTGCATCTGTGGACATGCAGGCAGCACCCTCAGCCCCTTCACATCATATGAATTTCAATATTTGCGTCCCAAACCAGAAGGCTGAGGGGCAAGAGATGGGGAGGCGTGATGGATGGGGCAGACACACAGAGTCCTAGGGCTTGAGTCCAGAGAGTTTAAGGAATCTTGGTCCAAATACACCGGAAACATTACCCAGACTTTACTTGAACACTTCCAGTGACAGAGAACTCACTACTGCAAAGAGCAAATGCAATCCAGCAAACATTCAATAAGCAGCTACTTTGGGCCAGGACTGGGGATTCAGAGAAGCAAAGACCCTGATCTACGCTTAAGGGACTGACAATGTGGCAGTCAGGATGGGTGTAAAACAATGGTGCACGTGTGTGTGCGCATGTGTCTGTGTATGCATGCACGTGCAGACACCAATGACTGAAATACATTGTAGAAAGTCACTGCCACGGTGAGGCCCATCCTGGCGCCAGAACGAACGGCTTTGAAAAGTGCTCAGTCTCAGGCCGTCTTAGCTGCAAGGACCTTACGAAACAATCTGTGTGGTCTCCCTCCTCCTGACCCTTCCGATGAGGAAACCGAGACCCAGGGAAGGAAAGCCACCTGCTCAGGGCACGTGCTGAGTCAGTGGCCCAGGGTAGGTCTAATGACAATAACAACAACAATAGCAACTCCGATGCCAGCTGCCGTGAGTGGATGCCAGCTCCACGCCAGCCCCGGGCCAGGCATCCGTCAGCGCTGGCTCATCTCACCCTCACGCCACTCCCACGGGGCACGCTGTGGCCGCCCCCACCTTGCAGATGAAGAAGCGGGGTTTCAGAGAGAAGTGGGGAGCTTGGGGTCCAGCCAGATCCACTTGTCACCTCCCCAGCCTTCTGGCAGCCCTGGCCCCAGACTGCCATTTGGCCACTAGGCCACCTCTCTGAGACCCCTGAGAAGGGAACAGACCTTGACGGTGAGGAGAAGGCTCTGGAAAGGCAGTCCCTTAGCTGGGGTGGGGGGATCTGAGCCTTTCCTGAGCCCCAAACTCCAGGCCCTTCCAGCGGGCTCTGCCTTAAACTCTCGGCCACAATCCACTTGGCTTTTTGTTACTCTGATGGCTTTGGGAGTGATCCCACTGGTCCCACTTATGAGTCTGTGGCCTTGGTAGGATAAATCACTTTGCTGACCCTTGGTCTGTAAAACAGACATAACAGGCTCCTGGCAGAACAGTTGCTTCACCCTCTAAAATACGTCTCCCTCCCTGCAGCTCTCCCTCCCTCCATCTCCCCCTTCTTAACAGGGGAGGTTATCCCCATTTTACCTAGAGGCTAAGTCACCTGCGCTGGTCATCCAGCTGGCCAAATCACGACAAGTCCAGGTTTGCCTGGCTCCCGAGTCCAGACATGATGTGAATAGCTGTGCTGGGGACTCTAGACCAACTTTGCCCATCCTCTCTGCTTGTCTAATCTTAGCAGATTCCTATCCTTCTGCAGAACAACTCTGCAGAAACATGTTCCTCTCCCGCTCTTTTCTGAAAAAGGTATAACTTTGGCCGAACCCGAGCTCTAGAATTCTGAAGGTCGACTCCCCGTATGTCAACAGGCCCCACCTCCCACAGTAGAATTAGGCAGTGGTCACATGGTGGCTTGGGCGAGGCTTGGACTTGACTGTGGCTTTGACTTAGGCAGGCCTGACAGGGTGGGGCCAGGACCCGGTATCCTTGGAGTCTTCAAGGAGCAGGGAAGGGAGGCAGGGAGACACCCCCACTGGGCCACACTGGTGATAGGGAACCTACTGGCCACCTCATTCCACCCATCTCTATGAGAGTCTTTGAGTGCCAGTGAGAAAGACAAACCCCTGAAAACACAGTGCCAATTCCATTGCCTCTGCTTGCATTCTTCTCAGAGTGCTTCTCAAATGCTTCCTCCTCAGCAGCTTATTTCTTCCTTAGGGACATGATTATGCAAAGGTCTCCAGAATCATCTATTATCACTGCTCCTTTTTCCAATAAGGAAATGAAGGCCCAGAGATGTCAAAGCATTTATCCAAAGTCACCCCTGGTACTCAGTGACAGAGGCAGGACTAGAATCCAGGGCTCCGAGGCCCAGAGCATACTCCTTTGCTGCAGAGTCTCAGACAAGGAGGGATCTCTGCTGGCTGAGAGGTCAGGGAGGGCTTCTCGGAGGAAGCAACATTTGAGACTGTCCTTGAAGGATGGCACTAGGATGTGGCTGGAGGTCTCCATTCTTTTGGTCCTGCCCACCATGTCTGTGATCTTTCCTGCTGTATCTCACACCATCACCACAAATAGGGAATAAAAGTTTATCGAATGAATAAATGAATGAATGGGCAGGAAGGCCACTCCCAGGAGGTGAATGGGCAGTGCTCTACATCCCTTCAGAGCCAAAAGCATCTTGTGCGGAGTCTGTAGACCTCAGATATTACCGTGTACAGAGAGGGACAAGATTTCACCTGCCCCAAGCTCATTGTTCCCCGCTGGTCCTCCTACACAAGCCTTGGGCAAGACCCAAACTTCTCTGTGCCCCGGAGGATTGTTTCCTCTGCAGCTGGCTCAGAGTCTCCATTTATTGTGTCTTCCTCCCCTTGTTTTGTAAACCAGGCTGCTGGCAAAAGGTCACAGCACACCCTGTGGTGGGGGGGCGGAGCCGGGCCAGCGCCAGCCGGCTTGGCGGAAACCCCGGCCAGGTCTGTGGGAGGAATGAGCATCCTTCAGCGGGCCTGAGCCTGTGCGAGCAAGTGCTTTTCTGGAAAACACTCCCCCCTGGACCCGCAGCCTTCCTTTCTCACGCAGCCTTTCACAAGGATTTCCATTTCCTCCTGTTGTAAATGAAGTACATGCCTGTGACAGAAACCCTGGATCATGCAGGAAAGGGGGACGAGGACAGCTGTCTGTCTAATCACTCCAAGGCAGCTGCTCTGAAGGACTCGGCCCGCCACGCCCTTGCCTGGTCAGGGCGCGTGAGGGCTGCGTTCCCAACGTGTTGACGAGCAGACAGCGTTAGGGCACAGCTCTTTCTCCCCCATGGGGTGGGGGCAGCTGTGGGAGAAGAAGAAGGAGAAGGAAGCCTGGGGACCAGGATTCGGGGACCAGGATCCCGGACCGCTGACGGGCTGTGCGTCCTGGGGGCGGGCGTGTGGGCTCCGGGCCTTCGGTCCACTCCTGCAGGGGATCTGAGGGAATGGTGTCGAGGAGCTCTCCCCGCCCTCCTGTTCCGGGGTCCTGTCCGCTTAACGCAGGAAGGGTTTCCAGGGGTGGAGGGAAGGAGGGAGGAGGACTGTGCCTGTGACAGGAAACCCTTTGGGCTCTGTCCCCGATAGCCCCAGACCTGGGAGAGCCTCCAGACCCCTGCTGACCTCTGGCCTGGGGGACCTCAAAGGCCACTCCGGCAGGGGACAGGCAAGGCCTTGGCTCTCCTTGCAGGCTCGCCTTTATTCGCTGTGTGGCTTTAGACATCTCATCAGCTTTTTAGGCCTCAGTTTCCCCCTTCTGTAAAAGAGAGGGTGGGGGGAGGTCGAATGTGTTCTTTTTAAGCAGACACTTCCCTCCAGTAAGACACCTGACGCAGGGAGAGAGGAAGGAGACGCTGACGTTACGGAGCTTGCACAGCGTGCCGAGCATCGCTCTAAGCCCTCCCTGTTCGTTCATTCGCTTCGTGTCCTCCCAGCAACCCCTGTAGGTGCTGTTAATGTCCCCGTCTGACAGATGAAGACACTTAGGTCCTGAGCGGTTTAACTGCTTGTCCAAGGTTATACACAGCTAGTAAGTATTAGATCTCGGATTCTGACCCAGTTGGATCTCGGTCATGAAATAAATGCCAGGTCTCTTGTCTTTCCAATCCCTTGGGGACCTATCCAGGCACCCAACCCATGCTCTTACACACACGCACATGCACGCGCACACGCACACACACACGCGGTGGCTGCTCCTCTGCCAAGCTGCTCCAAAACACACGTGGCTGCTGAGATGGAGGGACTGAGTTTTCCTGCCCGAAAACCCTCTGCACCAAAGCACCCAGTGGCCCAGAACCAGAGGGCTGCCCCCTCCCCACCTGCTCCTCCCCCGGCCACCCCCGCGTGGCCAGCGGAGACCCCATCTCAGCTGCTCTGAGCTGCTAGCTGCACAGAGCTTCTTCCCTGGTAGGATGAAATCACAGTGCCCTCTCCAGGCCAGGGACAGCCAAGCCTGCAAGCCCACTTAATCCCTCAGCTATTCCACAGGAGAGGCAGGGGGTAGGGCCTGGGGGGCGCGGAGCGGGTAGGGGGGCAAGCAACAGGTGCTTTTTGCCAGGTGAGAGGTGGCGCTGTGCAGGAGACCGGCTTGGGGGTCGGACCCGTGCAGACTTGGGTTTGAATCCTGGCCCTGCCCCTGGCCAGCTGTGCGAGCTCCAACTCTCTCTGCTTCATTCGTACCCCTCCGCTTCCTTATCGTAAACGTGGGAATGATAACGCATCGACCACACGGCGCGGTCTTGAGGATGTGACAGGCAGGGCGCACAGTAAGTTCTTTTATTTCCCTTTGCTTCTACCCTTTAAATGTGTCTGCTGGGAAGAGAAAAAGAAATAAGGGTTTACCCTGCCTTCTATCAGTCAGTCATCAATCGCTTATTGAGCACCTGCTAGGTGTCATGCCCTCAACAGAGAAAGAAAGAAGCAACACAAGCAACTCTAATAAAAGTGCCCTAAATAAATGTCGTGGCGAAGGAAGAGCGGGGAGAGGAGGAAGAGAACTCTGCCGTTCGAGGGGCTTCGACCAGAGAAAAAGAACCAGTCGGGGCTGTGTGTTATGAGGTTTATTGCGAAGAACACGTGACTGCAGGGCTGGGTAGGCAAGTCCGAAATCCACCAGGAAGGCCAGCAGGCGGGGCGGCACTCTCGGGCATGGACTGAAGCTGCTGCTGACAAGTGTGATTTCTTCTGGGAAACCAGGGCTCTTAAGGCCTTTCAACTGATTGGACCAGGCCCACCGAAATCGCCGAAGCTCGTCTCCCTCACGCAAAGTCGACTGGTTATGGACTTTAATCACATCTACAAAATGCACCCATAGCAACACCCTGATCGATGTCAGATTTAATAAGTGGGGGCTGCGGCCTAGGTGACACGTAAAACTGACTGTCACACGGCTCTTAGAAGGGTTATCGTCGAGCTGGTCTCAGCTTCGACAGGCAGAAGGTGGAGAGCGCATTCAGGCAGAAGGCACAGCGGGGACACAGGAAATGTCTCCGGGGAGTGGGCGTGGGCCAGTGTGGCTGGGGCGCCATGGAAGTGTATCACGTGCAGAGTGATCGGAACAAGGGGACGGTTTCGTAAATAACGATAAACAAATATAAGGTCTTTTTCAAAGGTATCACTACAACAACCGTGGGACAAAATGGAAAAGTCCCTCAGATGCGCTATTCCGTGTCAAACCACAGGGGACGAAAGAATGGACAACTGTGGATACAAAAAGAGCTGTGTTTGGGGACAGATCCCTGGGAGATTTTAATATTTTTAAATGTTCTTTTACTGTGGTTATGTTATCTTTAAAAGCGAAAAGGGAGTGGTGTCAGGATGTCAGATGAAGCTGTTTATTCATTAAAACTAGAAAACCCAGCGTGGGGACAAGAAACAAAACACTCTGAACAGAGCGACCTCCGCACAAGGAGCAGGAAGAAGACGCAGACTGGCATGCACACGGGGCACCCAAGGGTGAGCAGAGCCCTGGAAACTGCCCTGTCCTCTGCTGAAAGCGGAAAGCGGGTGGGGAAGGGGCGCTGCTCCCCAACGCCCCGCCCCTCACCCTGCCTCCCTCTGTAAATGTTTCCCAAACCCTCCAGGCCTGCGAAGTGTCCAGATGCTGGCGGGGCCTCCGTGTGTATGTCTAAGGTTGAACTGGATCCTCTGATTCAGCTCTGTCTGGGAGTTCCTGGAATGGAGCTTAGCTTCCCAGAACCCCATCCTTCCCCCACAGACAGCGTTGGCTGTTTCTCAGGGGAAAACAGAAAAGGGCTCCTAGGGAGCTCTGTGCTCAGGGCCACACCCCTTCTCCCTGGTACTGAGGCTGGGGTGGTACCTGAGCCAGCCCGCGCCCCCCAACCCCCAGTATTTGCTCTGGCCTGAAGTTTACCTCTGTGGCCATCTATAAACAGCATCCTTACTCAGTAATCACGTAAGTCAGATTTTAGAGGAAATCATCTACTCTGGGGAGGAGTCCTGAGCTGTGAAGCAGACCTCGGTTCTTTCTAGCTGTGGCCTTGACTCTGGCTTGCCGGGTGGTCTGAGGGATTTTACTTATTTATGGAGCGAATGTTTCTTAAGAGGCTGGGATGCACAGAACGCAGTGGGGGGCACACACAGCGGAGAGCGGGGAGGTGAGCGAAGCAGGGCGCTCCCCTCCACGGACACGTGGAGACGCCTCACACACTCACACACTCACACACTCACACACTCACACACAGCTGTCGCTGCGAGAGGAGACGCAAAATGCACAGGGAGCACACGCACCCTGGGACTGAGGATAGAACTGGGGGGTCTCAAGGGTTCCCCTGAACTGAGAGGTAGATGTCCTTGGCTCCATATCCGGCTGTGGGATCGGCGTCTGAAACCTCAGCCGGGTGTGAGCAGGAGGGCGGGCCGTGCGGAAGGGACCGTCCCCAGTCCCTGGGGGCGGCTGAGGCTGCGTCTCAGGTGCGGCAGGAAGGGAAACACTTCCAGACACGTTCGCCGCACGCTTCGTGCACTGGACACGTGCTGGCTCGTCTGCCCCTCACCGCGGCCCTAGGAGTTGGGGCCATTTTTACAGTAACCCCCAAATAAGAGCCTGATGGAGGGACCTCACGTCCCTGTCTGGCCCCGGATCCCGTCAGCCTCCCCGCCAGGCCGTGCCTCCCCATTTGTGACACAAGTCATTCCACAGGCGCAGTTTCTGCCATCTCTGTGTCACCTCTACCACTGTTTCTTTAACGGTGACTTACCTTTTGAACTGTAACGTCACGTCGTCAGCATAAATAGAAAACGGGTATCATTTGTCATTAAAAAAAATCTGTAAAAAATAAATACACTGGACTATTTAGTGTTGATTATCAACAATGCGACTAGAGCCTACCCAGATTGGGGGGCCAGCTCAGGCACTGGAAGTGGCCTACAAACACCAGAGAGGGGCTGAAGGCACACCGGCCACCCAAGGCTTCCGCCCCGGTGGCCTGGAAGGAGGAGTGGCTATGACTCGGGATTTGGGGTTCGGGCCACCCAGTCCACAGCCTTCGCTTTGAGAAACACCCCCAGGGTCTAACAGGCAGCCACGCGGGGCCGACTGCGCGTGGCCACAAGGTCAGGGGCTCCGTCCCAGGCAAAACCTGGCCCTCGAAAGGGACACTGTGCATTCTGCGGTGGCCACAGCCTCCGAGTCCCCGGGACCTGGGTTCTTGGGAAACCAGACGAAGGGCTCCCTCTCGCACCAAAGTGGCATTTGCCCCTGA
>NW_011888945.1:1886400-1888849 GCF_000151845.1 Pteropus vampyrus | reverse complement strand
ACACGCATGCACGCCTACGCTCCTCACACCTCCCCGGGCAGTAGCGAGTGGTTACACGGGATGCTGGAGAGGGCTCCAGGTCTGGCGCCAGGAAGGGGGGTTTAAGCCCATCTTCTAGCAATGACACTTGGACAAGCCGCTGCACCTCTGCACCCCATTTCCTCCTCTGCAAGGCTAGCGTACAACCGGTGCCTACCTCTCAGGGGGGTGCAGTTAACGTAAGGAGGGGCAGAGGAAGGCTTCGTTCATGGAAGCCCCGCTGGGCTTTCTTTCAAAAGCGCCCCAAACTCATCAGGTTTCAGTGTTAACATGTACGTGATCCTGTATCTCCAAGACAGCCCTTCCACTTCTTCCGCTCGTGGGAGATGGCAGCATCTCTCATGCCGAGCCGGGGGTGTCCTTGACACCTTCCCCGCTCTCATCCCCAGCGCCTCCATTTCAAATCGTTCACCGGGCAGGTCAGTGTTCCTCTCCAATCACCTCTGGAAAGGTGGAGAGATTGCTCTGATGGAGATTGCTCTCCAATCTCCATCATCCTGTGCCTGGAATAATGAGCAGCACCTGCTAACTGGGCTTCCTGCTTCCGCTCTGCCCCCTCCCCACACCCGCCACGGTCCCATCCTCCCCAGCAGCCACCAGGGCGCCCACACGTTCACACCAAGGGCCTCCCTGTCTCGGGGCCTTTGCACCTGCCGCTTCTCCTGCCCGGACGTCCTCCTCTCCCCGCCACCCTTATGCCCACCCAGTTCACTGCCGCTCACCCCTCCCCAGGCTACACCTCCTGGGGAGCAGACGCTGTGCCCGTCCTCACTACTATGTCCCTAGCACCCCGTCCACGGTAGACGCTTGATAAATATTTGTGAAGGGAAGGACTCCGTTTCCCTTGCCTGATGGAGAGTACATGCGTGTCATGGTCCCCGGCCTGCCGTCTAACCATCTAATCATCTTCCTACTCTTCCGGTCAGCCCAGGTGGGGCCTCGCTCACGTCTAAATGTTCTCTGCCTGGAAGAGACCGATGTTCCTGTCTGTTCATGAGGACCCCGTGCCCACCATGGCCTCTTTCAGGTGAGTCAAAGAGATTCCTCGACTTACCATTCGTAAGGGGGCGGGGCAGACAGCCTGGCGAACACCCAGGAGAGAGCCAAACTCATCCCTTGGACAACAGCTGAAGCAACAGGCAATGCTAAGCCCGAGGACAATCCCTCTCAAGGGCCTTTAGAGGGGCAATTGTCTTCATCCTAGATGCCTGCGGGGCAGAGGGAGTGGACTGGTCGATAAGGCTGTGGTGGGGGCGGATGCAGGAAGAGAGGCAATCATCGCTGGTGGTCCTATGTGAGCTATCCTGGACGAACCTGGGAACGAAGAGCGTGAAACTCTGAAGTCGACACCCAGGAAATCAGACAGCCCTGTGCCAGGTCGCCTTGGAGACAGGACATCACCAACCCATGGCTGACACCCGGTGAAAGGCCGGGGCACTCTAAGGAGAGAACGTGGGGGGCATTGATGCCTAGCAGAAGCAGGGGAAAGGGAGAGTCAGTCCTGAGGAAAGCAGTGTCACCAAGCCTGGCCTCTTGGTCCTGTGGTAAGTGTGGCCCATGATGGAGATGACCAAATGGCCAGCTCAGCTGGGGCCGGGGAGCTCAGGCCCTGTGAACTGCAGTCACGCACTCCCCAGGCCACTTTCTGACAATCCTGTAACTTATCAGAGCCAGCTCTGGGCCTAGTGCCATTGTTGGCTAGGGACCGTCCTGCTGGGAAGTTAACGAGTAGCCTCTGGTGCAATACTTCAGTGTCTGGAGAGGCAGACCCCGAGAGGACACCCCGCCCCAGGCCTGGGGCACTGAGGAAACAGGTTTCTGTAGCTGCAGAAATGGGGCCAAAGGCTGGACCGAGGGGCCCATCCAGGGGAGGCCTCACCTTCAGAGGGCTCTGCCGAGAAGCCTGCCAGTTTGCATAGGTCGGGAACTGAGGGTCCAGTGGGGTCGGCTTGTCCCTGCTCCACAGTGTCTGGGGCCTCAGCTGGAAGATTCAGAGGCTGGGATACCAGAATCAGCAAAGCGGCAAGCTGGTTCCTCTCCAAGAGGCTGCTTGCGTGTCCTCACACCATCGTGGCTGGCCTCCCCCAGAGCGAGCAAGCCAGGAGTCCGAGGATGAAGATGCAATGCCATGACCTGGTCTTAGAAGTCACACACCGTCACTGCCTCCGTGGGTGGGAAGCAAGTCAGTCGCCAAGTCTGGCTACGTTCAAGAGGAATTAGACTCCGCCTTCTAAAAAGAAGTGTCAACACATTCGGGCCGTGTTAAAACCTCCCGTCCACCGGGAGAATCTTTTCAGAGCGTATTTTCTATCCACGGGGCAAAGTCTTGCCCTCTTAGCGCCCAGGGATGGCTGTCCTTAGCCCCTGATTCAACCCCATCTCTTGCCACTCCCCACCTCCCAGTCCAAAG
>NW_011888945.1:1877267-1885185 GCF_000151845.1 Pteropus vampyrus | reverse complement strand
CGCTCGGGTTTAACCTTGGTTGCTTTCATGGGTTCGCCGAAAAAAGGTAACTGTGAAGGTTTCTTGAACCAAGTTCAGTGCTGGGAGCTTTGTGCCCGTTGTCTTAGATCCCCGCCATGACCCTGAGAAGCAGATTTTGTTTTTCCTATTTTACAAGGTAGGTAGGTCACTGAGGTCCAGAGAGGTTGATTAACTTACCCGAGGTCACACAGCTAATGAATGAGCTGGGATTTGAACCCAGGAAGACGATCTGGCTCCAAAATCCCTGCCCTCCTTCTCTACGATGCAACCTCTGATCATTAGCAACATTTCTCTGATGGAGAAATGACACTGCCTTCTGCCAGAAAGAGAGGGCATGAACAGACAGGCTGTGGTCTTGGATGCAGGATAGACTCTCCCTGTCTGGTATGATATTATTTTTCCTCTTCTAATAAATTAATCGCCTATGGCCAGGCCACGAGAGGCTAAACGATGACCAGCCCTTGGGAGGGGCCCAGGCGATAAGGAAGGAATGTGCTGTGTATCCTCCTCTCGTGAAAGCTTCAAGGAGGAGGTCCAGAGTCCAAGACTGGTGAGGGTTAGTGCTGGCGATGGTCGCCAGCCAAGGAAACATCCCAGTGGAGCCGCGAGGCGGGGAACCATAGCCCTCGGCGTAGGCCCAAGGAGCAGAGGTGCCTCTCTGAGGCCCCGGGAGTCAGGTGGCCCGAGCTGAGTCTCTGAGCGCGGTCTCAGAAAGGGCTGAGTCCCACCCCGGCTTCGCCTTCTGGAAGCTGTGGCTGACACACACCCCTTTCTCCTTCTGCACCCGTCATTCGCCTGCCTCTGGCGACCTGGAGGTGTAACGGCCTCTTTCACACTTTCTTTCAGCGCCGAGATGCTCAACATCACCTCGCAAGTCCTTTCGCCTGCTCTCAACGGGACCCCTTCCCAGAGCAGCAGCTGCTTCGACTTCGACTTGTGGAACTGGCTCAACGCCATCCAGGCCCCCTTCCTCTGGGTCCTGTTCACGCTGGCGGCGCTGGAGAACGTCTTCGTCCTCAGCGTCTTCTGCCTGCACAAGAGCAGCTGCACGGTGGCGGAGATCTACCTGGGCAACCTGGCCGTGGCCGACCTGATCTTGGCCTGTGGGCTGCCCTTCTGGGCCGTCACCATCGCCAAGAACTTCGACTGGCTCTTCGGGGAGGTCCTCTGCCGCGTGGTGAACACCGTGCTCTACATGAACCTGTACAGCAGCATCTGCTTCCTGATGCTGGTGAGCATCGACCGCTACCTGGCCCTGGTGAAAACCATGTCCATGGGCCGGATGCGCGGCGTGCGCTGGGCCAAACTCTACAGCCTGGTGATCTGGGGCTGCTCGCTGCTCCTGAGCACGCCCATGCTGGCCTTCCGGACCATGAGAGAGTACAGAGACGAGGGCCACAACGTCACCGCTTGCATCATCGTCTACCCATCCTACACCTGGGAGGTGTTCACCAACACCCTCCTGAACTTCGTGGGCTTCCTCCTGCCCCTGAGCATCATCAGCTTCTGCACGGTGCGCATCATGCAGGTGCTGCGTAACAACGAGATGCAGAAGTTCAAGGAGATCCAGACGGAGAAGAAGGCTACGGTGCTGGTGCTGGCCGTGCTGCTGCTGTTCATCATCTGCTGGCTGCCCTTCCAGATCAGCACCTTCCTGGACACGCTGCTGCGCCTCGGCATCCTCTCCAGCTGCTGGGACGAGTATGTCATCGACATCTTCACGCAGATCTCCTCCTACGTGGCCTACAGCAACAGCTGCCTCAACCCGCTGGTGTACGTGATCGTAGGCAAGCGCTTCCGCAAGAAGTCGCGGGAGGTGTACTGGGGACTGTGCCAGAGAGGCGGCTGCAGGCCGCAGCCCAACCAGCTGGAGAGCTCCATGGGCACGCTGCGGACCTCCATGTCGGTGGAGCGCCAGATCCACAAACTGCCAAAGTGGGCGGGGAGCAGCCAGTGAGAGATGTCACCAGGACTACTGCTGACATGTGTGCCGGTTGGCAGACAGCTGCTCCTCGGGGTGTGCCCAACAAGGAAGGGAAGGCATCCGACGTGTAACCTTGGACAGTGAGTCCAGGACACACTGGAGCGTGATTCCTGCCCTGCTTGGGTTGCCGCGAGCACAGCGGTGAGGATGGGGTGACGCCGCGCACAGGCGAGGGCTCCATAAACACGACAGCATTATTGTTCTTATTTGCTGCCAGCCCTGGGATAGTCCGCTCCTCCCAGGAGTGGAGGGAGCCTGGGGGAAGGAACAGGGTGACTGAGCTTGGTGTCCTGCCCTGCCCCAGCATGACAGCTTGGGTGCAGTGGCTGAGTGCACACGCGATGCCTAGTTGAATTTTTGCCTTGGATTTCTTTAACGGACTCGGCTAGGACTTCGGAGGATGACTTCTCAGATTAACGAAGGTGAAGCTCTGGGGGCCGCTGGTAAGAACCCAAGGATCGGGATTCTGCCGCTGCCCTCGCCGACGGACAGGCTGGTCTGTGCCGACGGGGAAGGCAATGCGCACGCCTCCGGTGCTTGCCGTACACGCAGCGTTGAGCGCAGGGGGCGAGAGGAGGAGGAAAGAGGGTGTGAGGTCTCCGCCGTGAAGGAACTCGCGAGCTGGCGTGGAGATGACCGAGCACTTGCAACCACCAGAGGCTGGTCTACGAGGCGGTCGGGCAAAGCCTGTGTGCGCTCCGAGCAGCGGGGCGGGGAGCCTGGTGCCCCCAACTCCACCGTAACCGCTTGCACACGGCCTCGTCCCTGCCCCGGTTTCTTCCTCTGCCACAGGAGGATGTGAGGATTAAAGGACGCAACCGGCACAGAAGTATTTTGAAAAACAGAAGGTGCTGTGTAGACGGGAGGCATTAGGGTGGGACCTGGAGGACCCGGAGGATCTGGATGGTAAAGAGCCCAGAACCCCTGACGATCCAGCGCCAGATTTTAAAACAAACGCTCCAAAGCGGTTCCCTCCGCATCCCAGCCTTTTATTCACCAGTCACACTCTCTGCCCCAATAAACATACTCTCTGGTAGCTGGAGAAAGAAAACGGGGTAAATCAGAAGGGGCCGCTTCCTGTTAAAATGGAGCTGGGGCGCACAGGCCAGGAGTCGGGGAGAACGGGGACTGCGCGGCGACGTGTGAGACCCTCACTCGCCAGCAGTGTGCGGTGCTCCGAAGACCTACGGGCAGGGCCTTGCCACAGCCCTGGGCTCCTAACGGTCGCTTAAGGGTCCGCCCACGTCTGAGGAGGAGTCCGTCTGCGGGAGGGGAGCGTCCCTGGGGGTCGTGTCCATGCGTAAAGACCCTCATCGTGGGAAAGCCCCAGAGAGCTATTACGCTGTTAAGAGGGAGCGTTTCTCGAACAACGAGACATGGACGGAGGCGTCCACACGTGTCTTTTCTGAGCAGCATAATAAACGGATGAGGAGTTTTCACATGGCTCTTTCTTTTGTTACAACTCCTGAAACCCCGAGCTTCCTCGGGGACACAGCCATGCATGGGCTGTCAACGTCTTGGGGGTTTCCACTTACTTCTGCTGAACCTACTTGAGGGCTTCTGTCCTGTAGGCCAGTGGTGTCCACACTCCTGTGATTGCATATCACTCTAAGTAAAAGAATTTTGACTATATATACCTAATATGTATGCTTATTAACATGCATAACGTTAACGTGTATTAACATGTATTAATGTATACTCTAAAATACACTGAAATCGAAATTTAAGAAAATTCAATAGGGGTTGAAGATTTCCCCCATCCTGCATTCCTGCAAGCTCCCACCGGGTGCCTGTGAGGCCCTGTGTGGCCCTAGAGCGATAAGGATGGCTGAGATGCCATCGCTCGTGCATGCAACGTGTCCCATTGAGTGCCTCCCATTCGACTTCCCCTTCAAATCAGGAGCATCCTCTACAATGTCCAGGTTAAACAGTTATCTAGCCACTGCTTGCATACTCCCAGGGATGGGGAACTTATTATCTACTCCATTTCGGGACCCCTTGTCATTCGTGTATTCATTCATTCACTCATTCATTAAACAAAACTTGCATTCTGCGTCTACAGATATGGCACTGCTCCATCTACGAATCCTTCGATTCGTGCCAGAAACCTGGGGCTCATTCTGAAACGCACCCTCTCCTTCCTCCCTTCCGCCTCGGTGTTTCCTGGGGCTCGTTTCTTTTCCTGTGTCTAACCATCATCTCTTATTGGTCTTCCCATCTCCAATATCAGCCACCACCACCTCCCAATTCTGAATGTTCACTCTGAAACCAATGACATCTTCAATTCTCAGGAGGCTATAAAGATAAAAAAAAAAAAAAAAATAGTGTTTCGGAATCAAGGCTTGGGGACCAGGCAGACCTGGATTCCAGTTCTGGTTTGGGCTCAGGCTCTTATTTTTTTCTGTGGTCTTGGGAATCACACTCATCCTTTCCAAGTCTACATTTATACCTGTAAACTGGGACTAATAATGGCATTTACCTTGAAAAAGTGTGAACAGGGTTAGTGTATGGAAGAGGGCTAGCACAGTGCTTGGCGCAGAGTTGCACTCGACACGTGTGAGCTGCCGTGAGGGCGATGTCATCGATGGTGACGACGACGTTGATGTCGGTGGTGATGATGATGCCCGTGACGGAGATGCTGGTGCTGATGTGATGATGGCTGAGCCGATGACCGCGCCCTCTAACAGGAAACCCTTCGGCAGTGTTCCGCCACTCTTGGGATAAAGATTCAGCTCCGTAACATAGTCTGCAAGACCCTTCATGAGCCGGCCCCCGCCTTGTCTCTTTCCTTCTCCCTACTTCCTGGCTCATTCTCTACCCTCTAGCCGTACTGAGCACAAACGCCTGGACAGAGTCCAGCAGATATTCCAATCCTCTTCCAGTGCCCACACTTCCTACTCAGACTGCACCTATTACCAATGGCCCTGAGCTCAGACAAAGTTGCCCACGAGCGCCCCAGGGAGCTCACTCATCTGAGAGGCTTTGTTCATAGATGTGAGCATGACTCAAGGAAGTTTTCAGTCCACAGAGAAGCCACCTGGCCGGAAATTTGAGCTGAGATCTCAGCAGGTAGAAACAAGCTGGGAGAGCCTCCTTCCCACCTCCCCTCATCCCGGCCAGGCCCGTCGACTCCTTGGACCCAGCAAGCTGCAATGGGGAGAGGCCCGGGTGGACCTCTGGTGGCCTAGGAACGAGGAATGGACCCAGGTCCTGCCCTGGCTGGAGCCGGTGAAGGCCTGGTGCAGAGGTGTGAACTGAATGCGGGTGACCCAGCGGGAACTAACTGGCGATGACAGCTACCGTCCATTTATGAAGCCACTTGAGCGCAGTCTCTAAGGTTTGGAAGGTGAAGTCTCTACTTGTAACCCCGGTGATGCGCACCCCTGTCTCCCCGTTACTCACTCCCTGATCCTCACGCAGATCCTCGCAGATCCTCACGCAGCTCTGGCCTGTCGCCAGGCCCCCGGAGGATGTGGGGGGTCAGGGATGAGCAAGTGGGTCGTGGTTTAGCAATGGCAATGACTGACAGTTCAGTGGTGAGTTTGTGGTTTCTTGGCTGAGGTCAAGGGGCCCGTCAGTCTGTCTCGCTCTCCCGAGTGCTTTTAGACTCGAGCCTCACAGCCACCGGGTGGCCAGGAGCTCCCATCGTCACCGGTTTGTGGGTGAAACGGAGGCCCCGGTGCGGGGTGGGGAGTAGCGAAGGCCACACGGCTCCTCTCCTCGGAAGGGCGTTCTGGAAGCCTGCCTCTTCTGGGTGAGTCTGAGCCTCGACAGAGGGATGGGAATCCTGTCACGGAGGAGGCCCTGGAGGTGCCTTCCTGCCTGAGCCTGGGCTGTTTCTGCTCCAGCGAGCGCACTTTGCACTTCCCAGGCCCCCCCAGTGCCTGCTTCCTGCAGAACCGCCTCTGGGTGACACCTTACTCTGACGTTTTTGTAAATAACCACTTCATTGAGATAAAATTCACATGCCACGCAGTCCATCCATTCCGGGGGCTTTTAGCGTATTCACAGAGCTGTGCGGCCATCACTGCTGCATACTTCCAGAACACATGCATCACCCCAGAACGAAATTCCACAGCCCTCAGCGGTCACTGCTCGTTCCTCCCCACGCCCCGGTCTCTGGTAGCCACTAACCTTTCTGCCTCTACATATGCCTATTCTGGGCGTTTCATTACAGATGGCATCGGACAATGTGTGTCTTTCGGGGTCTGGCTTCTCACACCTACCTTATACTGAGATATAATATTTAACTGTCGGGGGAGGACTTTGGGGACCAGGCCTTGAGTCCCTGCCATGTCACTTACCACATGATCTCGGTCAACCACTTTACTCACCCCGCCCCCCATCCCTCGCCTCTGGCCTCGGTTTCCTCATCTGTAAAATGGGCAGATGATACAGTCAGTTCGCCTCGCTCACCCAGAGCTAACGACTCCGGAGAGGGGGCTTTGTGAACTCTGAAGGGCAGGGGCAGCCCTGGGCTGGGAGCCAGGTTCCTGTTTTACCTCCCAGCTCTGCTGCTTCCTGGCGGCGGGAACTTGGACGAGGTCAGTTAACTTCTCCCAGTAGCTGGTGTTTTGCCTATAAAATGAGGATCCAGGTATCGTGAAAATTAGGTGGGATAAAGGTGTTCCCCCCCGACCACCACCACTCACATGGTACCTCAGAAGGTGGTTCCTTATTTACGAATAGGGTCTTTGCAGAAGTAAAGTTAAGATGAGGTCCTACTGGATGAGGTGGGCGCTAAGTCCAATGACTGGGGTCCTTTTAAGAAGAGGAGAGGACACACAGAGACACAGGACGCAGAGACTGGGCGATGCCCAGAGCCACCAGAAGCCAGGACAGAGGCATGGAGGAGATTCCCTCTCAGAGCCTTTGGGGGAGCCGGCCCTGCCCACACCTTGAGTTTGGACCTCTGGGCTCCCGAACTATGAGAGGATAAACGTCTGCTGTCTTAAGCCACCCTGTCTGCAGTACTTTGATATGGCGGCCCCGGGGGACGGAGCCAGGTGTTTTCAGCGCACATGCGACTTTGAGATCACCCCTCAGCATCCACGCACAGCGCTTCCTTTTCCCTAATAATGGGGAGAGTGACTCGGAGAGATACTAGTTGGTGATAGAAGACTTCCTAAGAAAGGATAGAATGCACCAACTTACAGAATTGTAGAGATTTTTTTCAAAAGGAGGGTGCTGAGGCCTTTCTGAAGCCCATGTAGCATGCTAGGGGCCGCGTCAGCCCCCCGAGTGTGCGCCAAGGCCCGGTGGTTCTGGGTTAAACAGCCTGTCTCTGCTGACTTGGGACCGGGGCTGCCCAGTTTCTCTCCTCCTCCCTCAAGCTCAAAGGCTGGGCTGAATCAGGGAGTGTCAGACGAGGTTAAGCAGTGGCCATAGGGCCCAGCTCCTGGCTGCCAGACAGCCTGGGCAACAGCCCACCTATGTGGGAGGTTGTTTATAGAGAGCTCAAGACGGGGCTCCAAGGCTCCTCCAGACGCCTTCCTCCACGCTGAGTCACCCGCACGGCCCACTCAGCGGGCCAGCAGTGTCCGCCTGATTCCCCCTCAGATTCTGGCCAACACGGGGGACAGCTATGCAGCCACTCCTTGTGCTGACACCGCCACTGTCACTGGCTGCTGACCAAGGGCCAGCTTCATCATCGCGTCGCCTCGACTCCGAGAGGAGGCCCACTTTACAGATTAGGAAACCGAGGCTCCACGAGATGGTATAGCAAATGGCTCAAGTTCATGGTTATGGAGCTGGAATTTACATCCTGGTGACGTGGCTCCGTGGCCCAGACCAAACCACCGTGACTTCCAGACAAGACCATAAGGACCTGGGCCTAACTTTGGAATCAGTTTTTTTCTAAACATTACCTGTCCACCTGGCGGAAGATAAAGCAATGAGACATCCTGACCATGG
>NW_011888945.1:1865929-1875792 GCF_000151845.1 Pteropus vampyrus | reverse complement strand
CTGGCAGCCTCAGGACCTTTGCTCACGCTCTTCCCTGTCTGCGTTCCGCTCCTACTCTACGATTAGCTCCTTCTCACACTCCAGATGTTCCCTCTGCCTCCGGGCCCTGAGTGCGAATCCTCACACCTGCTCTGTTTCTTCATAGAGCTCGCCACAATTACATTTATATGCGGTTTTCTCTGTTTGATTGTCTGACCCTGTCACATGTCTGTAGCCTCCATGAGGGCTTGGGACAGTCAAGGGTGACCCCAAGTCTTTAAGAAAAGGTGAAAATTATCTTCAGCATTCTCAGTGGCCCTGTAAATGCAAATAGTCGATACTGTATTAAATGTGTGCACTCGGGAGTGTGTGCTTTGCTTGTACAGTTGTAAATAATCAGAGCATATTTCACGGCTCACAGAAGCACGCCTGATCCCGGGAGCAACGTGATTCGTGTTAAAGGTAAATGCCCATGGCACCGGCTCCATCTGTACACTACTGGTTTCTAAGGAAAACTAATTTTCTTCCACGCCCCCATTTTTAGCTGGACACATGGGCTAGTTCGGCATTTAGGCTGACTGAAAAATGAAGAGGTTTTCCATATGGCACTTTTTGGCAGATTATACAGAGAAAGACCGTAAAACTGGGGAAAGTTATATCCACACACGTATCCATCTTGTCCCGCAAACCTCTGTATGACACGAGATTGATGTTTTCCACACATTTATTTGCTTTTCACGCCAGCTCTCAGAGAAGGCAGGGCCCGCTCCCAGGTGAGGGAACCGAGGGTCGGAGCGTTCCTGGGATGGCCTGTGCCTCCGGCTCTCTCCCCGGCTACTTCAGAGGCGGGACCTCCCTGTCTCGGTCCCCGGGCCCTCAGAGAACTCCTCGCTTTGGGCTGAAACTGTTTGATTCTCTTTCCTGCGCCAAGCCAACGGCCTTTGGGGACACCCTGTGCGGGGCCTGCCAAGGGCCGGGCTGAGCGGGGCTCATAGGAGGAACACGTGAGCGGGGACGAGGGCTTTGACCCGGGCTGTCTGATTGCGAGTTCCGACTGGGCCTCTTTCCACACCACACTTGCACGTGTGTGTGTTTGCAGCACGCACGCTGGCCCGTCCACCTATGATGGTTTCTCGGCTTGCTTTTGCAACTCCTATTCATCTCTCAAAACCCAGTTCAAATATTCCGGTACTGTGAATTCTTAGCAGAATCTAATCCTTTTGTTCTCCCTGCTCAGACAGAGCTGTGGGACTAAGGTGCCACTTCTCATTCCAGCACGATAGTCGCTGTATGTCTGCCTGTCTGTGTCCTCAGCCAGACCCCAAGCTCCTCGAGAGGAAGACGGGACTACAGAGGGCTTTGTTCATCCCTGTCCCTCCCCCCAACAAGAGCCCACACAGGACCTGGCACCCACAAAAAGTTCGGGTCCTGTGTGTTGATATCAAGACAAACTATTGATATTCTTATATGTAAATAAATCGGGTTATGAATTAATTCAACCATTATCTACCGAGTGTGTCAGCCCTGATGAAGGGCTGGGAATCTGACTTGAATCAGGAGAGACACGCCCCTTGCCCCGTGAGCTCAGGTTCTGGTGCGGAGGCAGGAAGTGGAAATTAAACGAGCGAGTGCATCCGGGTGATGCTGCGGGCCACGCTGAACGCCAGAGCCCGCTGGGGCCGCGCGGTTATTCAGGGAAGGGCTGTCTGATAAGGGGGGTTTGTGGGGACCAGGAGGAGCCGAGGCAGCAAGCATGTGGCTCTCTGTAGGAAGGGTGTTCCAGGCAGCGGGGTGGCCAGTGCAAAGGCCCTGAGGTGGGACAGGACCCGGCATGTTCAGAACAGAGCAAGGAGGCCAGGGGAGCAGCGGGGAAGGTGAGAGGGATGCTCAGGGAGGCAGCAGGGCCGGGCGTGCGTCCTTGCGGCCACGGTCAGATCTGAGTGTTTTCTTGTCCTGAGTCAGGTGCCGTGGAGGGCTTCGAGCAAGGACGCGTGGTCTGACTTAGGCTTCAGAACACAGGAATGCAGGCGACCATCTGTTACAGGTCCCTTCCCGGGACTGCCCGGAGAGGGTTGTAAGTGTGTGCCACGCCCCGGGCTTGTTTGCTCATGGGGTTCTCACGACTCCCCTAAGAGGAGGGTCTGCTGAGCCCCGCTGCCCAGGTGAGAAAGCCTTCCTCTCCCAAAGCAAGGCTAACATGGAGACAGAGTTTTACATGGATTTTTTACTGTCTCCTGATCTGTGGAACCCCTGGCACTTTTTCTGCTGAGTGGCCAGTGACCAGAGCCCTTCTCTTTAGTCTAAGTGGCCAATGACTCAGGTCAGGGCAGCGCCCGCAGCTGCCTGAATGCCCAAGACACACTCAAGTCGGCACCTGTAATCTTGTGGACTCGCAGGCGTTTGTGCTTCGTTAAACCTGCCTTTAGGATTTTATTTTTACCCCCCTTACATCTTGGCACCTTGCCCTCACCCTACACATTCCCGCCCCTTTCATGGGGCACGGCGCATACTCTCTACGGTGGAGTTTGCACACTTGGCTGCAAACGTCTGCTTGCTCACCTGCCTCGTCCAACTAGAGCATGAGCAGCGCCGAGGGTGGACACTGCGCGTCCTCCTCTGGCCCCGGCACCCGGCACTCACCTGGCACCACACAGGTCCTCCCTACGCGTTCGCAGGACAGAAGGACGAACACTCAGACCCGCGCTCATGGAGGAGCAGAGGGCCCAGTGGGACTCGCATGATGGGTGGGCGGGCAGTAAGCAGGGGACAGAAACGGGGAGGCCGTTTCTAGCAAACACAAGAAGGCACAGCCAGATGCACTCAGAGCCCATGAGCGGAAGACCCAGAGTGAAGCCTGGCTCCGGGTATTACGGCAGGACCTAGGAGGAGTCTGTGAATTCCAAAGGATTGTTCCTGTGAAGTGACGACACCCAAGAGCTTCTGGAACGTTGATCTACCTCAAGGATAGACTGAAGGAAGAAAATCAGTAAGCGAGGAGATAGGTTGGGAGCTCTCGGTCGCTGACTTCCTGGCTGAGTGAGTGTCTGGGACCTTAGATAGGCAGGAAGCTTTGAATAGGGGCACAGGGTACACGCTGGGCCACCCGGGAATACTGCCTGTGATCCCGGTGAAGCCGCCCCGCTCCGGTCCTTCCCTGCAGCCACAGGTGGAGACCGTAGCAGACGCCACGCGCGGCAAGGACTAGCGAGAGTCCAGAAGATGGTTAGCGTCCGATGTTATTTGCAGGATGTGCTGGATGAAATATTCTAGAGTCTTCCGCCTTGAGCATCCTGCTGGATGCGGCTAGAAAGGAGAGGGGCAGCTGGAGAAGAGGAAAGGGACTCTGTACGTCGCTGTGGGACTCTGCCCCGTGTGTCCCCAGTTCCTCGAATTCCAGCCCACCTTTTCCTGAGTACTCATCGAGCACAGTCCGGGTCCACGCCTGCCTGGGGAGATCCAGCTGCCCAGAGCCCCCTGTGTTAGCACCAGGGACCAGGGACGGTCAGGGAGGAGTTGGCCTGTCCCACCCAGTGGGCCATGCCGGCCTCTGTTTCTGAACGGCAGCCCCGGGGCCTCCCCCAGGGGCCCCTTGCGCCTTATAATTGTCTCCGTGCTGTTGCGTCCTCCTCCCATGCTTTCCCCCAAGTCCCCAGTGCCCAAGGCGCTCATCGAATGCGGTCCCCACTGGACACTCCCTTCTCCCTCGGCCTCCTCCCATCTTCTCCACATTTCGGGGGTCTGCTGTCCCTTCCTAGACTCAGGGTTCCCTCGCTCTGCCCTCAGCCCCCAGAATGCAGACTCCCCTGGCCCGAGGTCTGCTTCCCATTTCCCGTTCCGCTGAGCAGCAGTGGGAATATCCATTTTCTTAATCATCCCATCGTTTTCCGATCCTCCCACTGGCTGGGGCCCCCACGGCCTTGGCAAGGCTGCCACGGCGTCATTTCCCGAAGCCCGGCTTACTCAGCCATGGCCAGTGGCATGGGGGGCACCGGTGGTCCCGGCCACGTGGGCCTGCCTCACTCACTCTGCTTCTCCTCAATCTGCCCTCCCCAGGGGGCAAACGGAGCAGCGGGCCGGGCACCCCACCTCCCGGCACAGCTGGCCTTGGGCTCTCCCGGGAGTGAATGCGCGCTGGGCAGCAAGTCCTCTACCAACAGGCTGGGCAAACCCACACCGAAGGGAGAAAAGCCAACCAGCCGCTTTCTGCAGAGGGCAGGGGCAGGTGTCTGGCTGACCATCGAGACTCGGCTCTACGGCACTAACTAGGAAGGCCTGGGATTTGGAAACTCTCTCTGGTTAAAATCCTCCCCCAAAACGACGGCAGGCTTCTCACCTAACATCTGCGTGACTAAAAAAGTCCCAGACCTCTCCTGGTTTGAAGCGACGTCCCCCAAAGATAAATTCCAGCTTCCTCTTTAAATTGCACATCTGCTACTGAGTCTTGAAGGGTTATTTATTTTTTTTCCTGCTTCTACAATTTTAAGATGTCAGGAACAAGAAAAAACTGCTAGAAAACTGAAACATGCAATTTTGAGGCATTGAGTCACAGAAAAGGGAAACACAATGAGGCCAGATTCTAAAGACAAAAGGGGACATTTTCTGCTCCGCATGTGTTAACGTTCGTGGTGACACCAGGGGGTGTGAATGGAGCACCCAAAAAGCAGGACTAGGGTGCGGGGCGGCCGGAGGGCCTGAGATTCGGGGCATCGTTTTCTCCGGAAGCCTGGTGTAGAGACATGCGCTCTCTCGCATGTACGGAGGGGGCTTGAAATCTTGTCGTGCGTAGGAGCAAAGATAGAAGGTAAGTGGGATTCAGGGCGAGGACCTCGAGGCCCCCCGCCCAGAGAAAGCCAGAAACGTCTCCCCGGCTGGACGCGAGGTCTCGGGGAGTTCACCTTGATATATGCGGGCCGAGGTCCCACACGGCCTGAGAACTGCCAGGGAGGATCAGGGAAAAGTACCTCTGATCTTACTCAGCTCCGGCCGTCGCATGAGTCAGATGTTCCCTGGCTCTCTGTTTGTTTAACGGGTCCTCACTGACGGATTCTTGGCCATGTACCCTTCATGACCGAAGTTCAGAAGGGGGTGTTCGAGTCAGCTCCCACGAAAGCTGCTACGGAACCGCAGGCCGTCGGGACCCCACTGCCAACGGGCAAAGTCACGGCTCGATGTCCGCCAGTGCTCGTGGGGACTCAGTGATGCCCAAATGTGGCGTGGAGTGTTTCTTATTTTTTTGTTGTTAAATCTTTTTTTTTTTTAAGTTAAAAAAATTTTTTTCAGTTATAGTTGACATACAATATTACAATATTATATCAGTTTCAGGCGTACGACGGAGCAATGAGACATTTATGTATCTTGCGAAGTGGTTCCCCGATGAGGCCAGTACCGTACAGAGTTGCTACAATATTATTGACTATATTCTCTGTGCCAAAATGTGTTGTGAGGGCATGTTGGCCAGTGGACCCGTCTTGGGCGGGCTGGCGGGCCTCCCCAGATGTCACCGAGGTGAGGAGGAAGACGGTGGCCGAACAACCTCTCGCCAACCCCAAAGCTTTCCTTTCAGAACCACAGCTTGCTTCCTCCAGCGGAAAGACTCACTTTTTAGACAATCCCTCTGATGACATCATCGGAGCGGAGGTTATGTAAGTTAAGGTGCCACATTTCACAGCACTTCCCAGAACAGAAAACACCTCCAAAAGCCACTCTCGCCGTCGGAACCCCCTGCTGAAGTTGTGAGCTCCTTCGTTTTCTCTCTGAGTAAGTAAACGACCATCGTTCTTTTCTGATACAAGCGTCACGTAAGAGGATGAGCCGTGTCTCCTTAAAAAGCAAAAAAGCAAAAAAAAAAGTTCTTCCTTTTACGACTAAATATTGGCAGAGTTTTCTGCTTTCTGGAAGTGTGGTTTTTTAATAACGGAATTTTAAACTGATTTAAGAGGCTTGTGTTCCCTGCCTACTTTGGGTTTTCGTTGTTTTTGCCAGAAGAGAGGGAGGAGAGAGGGTTTGGAACAGCTCGTGAAGATTCCAGCAGCTCTTTATCCAGCTCGTACGACACGCGTTAGACGTTGAATACAGACACAGAGCTATGCGTGGATTCTGGCCAGTTACAATCTACAGATTCTGATTTGTGAAAATCAAAGTGGTCCCCCCAGAATCACGTACAAGATTTCCTAAGGCCAGCTACTGCTTGGGTTATCTGTGGCTTGAAAATAACATGTTATTATGTGGCCGGGTAGACATTCGTTGATATCCGTGTCTGTATTTCAAATGCCTTTATCATCACCTCACTGTTGACACTGGAATTAATTTGAAAAGGGCTAATTTATTGAAGAAGGTCACATTATCTCCTGAGTCTCACATGCCAGTGTTAAAAATGTGAAGAACTCAGAAATATCACATGGAAATTACAGAATTGTCATCTCTAAAGGACTTGCCCAATGTCATCACTCAGTTTTTCAAATAGGATCGAATATTATTACTGATAGCAATAGCTGCTGTTTATTGAGCACCTCCTATGTGCCAGGCAAATATTGGAGCTAAAATAAGAACCGGTGAAGGAAGATGTCTCCTCTCTGGCCAACTTTGTATAAACACAGGCAGCAGCTGGTAAGGAAAACCACTTTATGAATAAGTCCAGCTGGAGTAGGCACAGCGGGTCCTGTGGGATGCAGGGCAGCATCTGCCACCCAATCCAGCCGAGGTCAGAGGTCTCTGCCAGTGGCATAGGCGGCAGTCCCTGATTTCCTAGGCAGGACGAAGCCTTGCCCACTATATTCATATATATTGTGGCTGCTGTGACAAATTAGCACAAACTTAGTGGCTTAAAATGGCACGAATTTATTATCTTACAGTTCTGGAGGTCAGAAATCCAAAATCGGTGGCACTGGCATTGGCAGAGTTGTGTTTCCTCTGCAGGGTTTAGGGGAGAATCTATTTCTTGCTTTTTTGAGCTTCCAGAGGCTGCCCGTGTTCCTTGGCTCGTGGCCTCTTCCTGCATCTGCAAAGCCCGTGGCGTAGGATCCTCTAATCTCTCTCTGACTCTGACCCTCCTGCCTTCCTCTTTCACTTAGAAATGAAACCACCTTCGTTCCTGGCGACATTAAGTTCACTTCCATAATCCAGGATCACCTACCTCCCTGTCTCATGATCCTAAGTGAATCAAATCCACAGAGTTCCTTTTGCCATGTAAGATGACATATTTACAGGTCCTAGGGACTAGAACATAGATGTGTTTGGGGGCCATCATTCTGCTGAACTTTCAGCCCCGTACCCCAATCCCATGGCCCATCTCTTGGTCTGGTGGTGCCTGGGCAGCGCCTGCTTCTCACTGACCTGTGGTCTCTCAGGATGACACAGGAGCCAGGCCCCCTCCACCGACCCTGAGAGCTGTCCTTTCCTGCCCAGGCACCCACACTTCAGAGGGGATGTGGACCAACCCCGCCCCCGCCCCCTGGCATGTCCAAGGATACCTGGACAAGGAAAGGGAGGGAAGCAAAGGAGGCCATGTGCGTGGATGAGCTCAGCCTCCCCTCTTCCAGCCCCTGCTCAGACTCCTGGCTGTTAAAGCTCCAGGGCCGGAGACAAATGAGAATCCCACGGCCAAGCGCCAGGCCCGCTGGGAACCCAGCCTCCAGAATTCCGTGCCTTAGCTTCCTAGTGAGCTGGGTCCCAGGTCCTCCCTGGACTGTTCTGTGGCCCGGGAAGAGCAGAGAAGGGTCTCACAGTGCTTCCCAATCTCACGTCCCACGTGGAGGAGAGGTTGTGTCCCCTCAGAGGGACCAGGACACGGTATCATCATCACCACTGCTCAGTCATTGTCATCCTTGTGGTGGTGGCGGTCGTCCTTAAAGCCTTGGATTCGATGCTCTACAACCTACGAGGCATTTCACCTGCATGATCTCTTTCCAGCCTCACGAAGACTCTTTGCCACAGCCACCATATTTCCTGCTTTACAGAGGAGGAAACCGAGGCTCAGAGACGTTACTTGACCTCCCCGGAATCACAGTTGGTGACCCCGGGACCCAAGCCCAGGTTCCCCGACTCCAGGCCCACTCTCTTTATAGTCACAGCATTATAGGTCAAAGAGGCCAGGACTCTGTGCTGGGCCGGGAAGAAAGGCCGTGGACAAACGGCCTGGCTCATTGCCACACGAACTTGGGCAGGTCGTTTTTACTTTTTCTTACCTCAGTTTGCTCCTCTGCACAAAGGCAATGGGTATTTATGAGAATTTGAAGGGGAACAATTCCATCGATTCTACTGCAGATTACGTAACATAGTGACGTTTATTCTAAAGAATGTTTTTAATTTTCAGTCCCGTAGCCAGCAGTTTGGTAGTCAAAATATCTGCTTTCTTGTTATCTTTGCAAACGTTTCTTTGGGGCACGAGGTTGCTTTAGGCCCAGCCCAAAGGTTATTTTGTCCGGTTTTAACATTCGAAAAGTTTGAAGCTTAGGACATGCAAGGCGGCTCCCCGTGGCTCCATGTTAAAGCCACTCCATCTATACTCTTCTGCCGGAGTTATGGAGTAGTTTTGGTCAAAAAATTGTTTTCAAAAAAAAATTACGTCTTTAAAAATATATACACACCCACATATATTAAAGCAAAATACAACCTTTTCTCTATGTTGATTAACCGAACATTGAAAAGTAACAGAAGCAAAATAATTGTCCTTGGTACACACCCAGGTGCCACACTTAGTTTCTTAGGCTGGTGCCTGACTCTGATATGTCACTGGCATTCTCCCGAAGAATTCATTTTCCTTTCAGTGTGGCCTTATTATTTTCAATTGTTTTATGTAATTGTGAAATCTTTTTCTTCAAATTTTATGGTTAATAAATTTAAATTAACACCTTCGATGGACCTTCTCTTGGACCAGATATATTTAATTAAGAAAACGTTCAACTAATAGGATATTAGTTGTAATTCAAAAATAAAAAATATATATATTTTTAAAAAGAAAGAAAGAAAATGTTCTTTCTGCAGGAGCTGAGGTACCTGATTGAGCTCTGAGGCCATTTGAAAGTCCAGTTCTTTGCATTTGGAATTATGTAAATATTTCAGCCCAGATATGTTCACAGGTGCTGCCTCTATGCCTCAGTTCAGAGTTTCTTTCTTTAATAAATATTCATACCAGATTAAACTCTTTAAATAAGTTGAAGCTATTTATCATTTTTGAATGTTTTGTCAGTTTAGATGCCGCAAATCATAGACTTTCTCAATTTTATCTCTTTTCTGTACAGAATATGAATTTATCCAATTAAAAAAATTCTCCCTACAAATTAAAATATTCTAAAGCTCATGATGAAATTTTACCATAGAATTTGAAAATTCAATCTCGTGTTCCAATCTGAGCTCTTAACACTTAATTTGATCATTTCCTTTCTTGCTCTTTCAGCAAAACGATTTTAATTATTTTCTACAAAAAGCTTTGTTTTCAATAATTATAATCCGCTAAAAGCTTTAAGAGTTGATGTTTTGGTGCTCCAGCTGTTGTTCCAAACCTTGATTAAACATTTCCAATTGATTTGGAACAAAATTCAGCAATTTAGAGATTTTCTGTAACAAAGAGTTTAATAACATTTTCGGGCTCTTAGACTCAATCCACTGATAGGCAGCCGAGAAAGAAAACTCATGTTAAAGTTGGGGGGGTTTTTCAAATTCATCAACTTCTCATAAAGAGTTTGTAGTTCATTAACTATGTTTTTAAACTTTGTAAATCTTTTCAACTACGACCTCCGTTTCAATTGGTAGACTATTGAAACTTACTTATGTGCAATTACAAATTGTGTGCATCGTGACCTATTTGAAGCACATTTCTGTGACTCGGTCTCTTATTTTAGTAAGAACACTGTTGTCACTACGACACTATGCCCACCAAAGCGTGC
>NW_011888945.1:1832302-1865679 GCF_000151845.1 Pteropus vampyrus | reverse complement strand
CATTTTGTGCAACTTACGCATCCATCGACTTCTTTGAGAAACAGGAGTCTGGGACTTGAACTTTCATTAAACATTCATTTTTTTAGCTCCTCGCTGCCAGAAGGGCTTATTGCAAAATTTTAAAGTATTGCCAAATAACAGAATAAACAGTTGTGGGTTTATGCCCTGCGATAAATTAAAAAACAAGACTACCCCACTGCCCCACGTGCTCTGAGTCAGAATGCTAAATGCCGCAGACACTTCACAGCCACCTAACCCACAATTTCCCCTCTTTCCCACTGCCCTGTCCACTGGCAGCCCAGCAGCTTGTCTCTTCTCTGCCTACACTCTCCCTTGGTGGTTTCCCCCAGTCCTGTGGCTTTAAATACGATCTACATGATTACAGCTCCCAATTACGTACCATTATCTCAGACCTGGGCTCTGAACACTGGTCTTGTATATCCAGTCACCCACTGGACACCCCCACTCGACGTCCAACAGACACCTCAGCCTTAACACGTCTAAAAGTCAGCTCCTGCTCTTCACCTGGAAAAACCTGCTCCATCTTCACTCTGCCATCTCCATTTCAGTTGATGGCACCTTCATATTTCCAAGCACTCGGGCTAAAAATCTGGGCATCGCCCAATTCTTCCTTTCTGATCCCACTGAAAATCATGGTGGTACCACCTTCAAAATATATCTAGAACCTGATCACGTCTCACCATCGCCCCTGCTAACATGTTTGCTCAGCAGGTTTGTCGTTACAGGGGATTTGCCTATTTGATTCACTCCTGTGTCCCAAAGACCTAGAGCAGTACCTGGCACAGAGTGGGTGCTTCGCAGATGCCTGTTCAGTGGATAAATGAATGGAGGAGCCTGTGCGTTACACCCCAGTGCGGGCGGCAGTGTGTGAGTGACAGTGTCGCAGATAGAAGGCCATCACGTCCTCCCCAGATGAGGAAAGCCAGGCTCTGAGACATAAAGTGACTCGCCCAAGGTCGCATAGCCAAAAAGTGTCTTCTGAGATTGGTTCTCTCATACAATACCTTGCCTTGGTGCTGTGAGGCTTTGCTCGGCCCAAGGAGTCTCAAGCGTCACTAGTAATAAGAATAGTGAACATTTAGCAAGTGCTTATGAAGAGTCAGGAGCCATTTTAAGCACTTGGTGTAAATTAACTTATCCGGGTGGGGGAAGGATGTTTAGGTGTGGAGCCCCAGAAATCCCACAGGGCAGGCAGTGGCTCACTGTGTGTATGGGATTGTGTGGGTCCCCTGGGTCGGCCATGGCCACCTTTGCTGACAGGTACCCCCAAATTCACAAGTACAGGATGCGATCCTGTCTCTCTACGAATCACAGACGGCTGGGAGACATGATCCGTTTCCTTCCTGCTGTGGCCATCTCTCACTGAAACAGCGTGGGCACGTAGGAGGAAGGCTAGCTGTGTGACCTTGAGTGTGAACTTTGGGGCCAGAGCAAACTGAGGTCCACGGCCTGGTGCCATCACTCACCAGCTAGGTCTCCTTAGACAAGTCATTAACTTTTGAGCCTGAACGCATTTACCAAGTGGGGACAAAACGTGGGGCATAATAGAACAGAGAGAAGCACCGGCTCTGGAGTAGGGCTGCCTGGGTCCGAATCCAGGCTTTGCAACTGACCCGCTGTGTGACCACGGACGAGTGACTCAGCCTCCCTGTGATCCATTTTCTATGAGTTACATAGAAGTGACAATGGTCCTACTTTACAGGGCTGTTGGGAAGGTTAAATGAGAAAATACTTCAACGTAAAACTCTTTGAATGGTGCCTGGTACATAGAGATCATGTAATAAATGTTTGCTAAACTGTTAAAAATAATAACATGATCGTTAATAAGACTAATAAGCACTGCTGAGTGCTTCCTCTATGCCAGGCAACCATGCCAAGCACTTCATGGATACTGTCCCCAGTCTTTGCCACGATCCCATAAAAGGGATACGATTAGCTACAATTTTCAAAAAGAAAAAGAAGAAAAGTCAGTGGGTCTAAGTGGCCCACAGCAAGTGGTTGTGCCAGGATTTGGACTCAGGTTTCAAAGCCCAGGTCCTTTCCTTCATGCCAGGACTTTCCCTCTAAGGGGACAGCTCTGCTGCTGTAACACCAAAGCAGCCGATATCTAAGTCAATGGTTGTGGCCGTGTGCCCAGGAAACGCTGTTTCCCCAAACCGCGGCCAACTGGATCTGGCCCATGGGCCTCCCGTGTAATGCTACCTGCCGTTCGTTGCAGGTCACTGTGGATGGCATCCCAGATCCTCTTGGAGTTCCAGTCCTCCAACCAGAGCCAGCTCTCGCCTCCGAATGCCACGTCCTGCGACATCGCCCAGGAAGCCTGGGACCTGCTGCACAGGGCATTGCCGGTGTTCATCGTGGCCGTCTGCTTCTGCGGCCTGCTGGGGAACCTCTTCGTGCTGTCCGTCTTCCTGCTGCCCCGGCGGCGTCTCAATGTGGCAGAAATCTACCTGGCCAACCTGGCGGCTTCGGATCTGGTGTTCGTCTTGGGCTTGCCCTTCTGGGCACAGAACATCTGGAACCAATTCAGGTGGCCTTTTGGAGTCTTCCTCTGCCGCGCCGTCAACGGGGTCATAAAGGCCAATTTATTCGTCAGCATCTTCCTGGTGGTGGCCATCAGCCAGGACCGCTACTGCGTGCTGGTGTACCCCATGGCCAGCCGGAGGCGGCGGCGGCGGCGGCTGGCCCAGGCCACCTGCGTGCTCATCTGGGTCTTGGGGGGCCTCCTGAGTGTCCCCACATTCGTGCTCCGTGCGGTCAAAGCCGTCCCGGAACTGAACATCTCCGCCTGCGTGCTGCTGTTCCCCCACGAGGCCTGGCACTTCATGAGGATCGTGGAGCTGAATGTGCTGGGTTTCCTCCTACCGCTGGCCGCGATTGTCTTCTTCAACTACCACATCCTGGCCTCCCTGCGAGGGCGGACGGAGGTCAGGAGGACCAGCTGCGGGGGCCCCAGAGACGGCAAGACCACGGCGCTGATCCTCACGCTCGTGGCCGCCTTCCTGGTCTGCTGGGCCCCCTACCACTTCTTTGCCTTTCTGGAATTCTTGTTGGAGGTGCGGGTCATCCAAAGTTGCTTCTGGGAGAACCTCACAGACCTGGGCCTCCAGTGGGCCAACTTCTTCGCTTTCATCAACAGCTGCCTGAATCCAGTGATCTATGTCTTTGTGGGCCGGCTTTTCAGGACCAAGGTGTGGGAACTTTATAAACAGTGCATCCCTAGAAGTCTCCCTCCAATATCCTCGTCACGTAGGAAAGAAATCCTCCAACTTTTCTGGTAGAATTAAAACAGCGGTGAGCCAAGAAGCTTCGCTTCCTTATCAGTTATTTCTGACATAATAATACCATTGTAGGCGGCTGACGATGGCCCTCAGGATAACCGGGACGTAGTCCCTGCAGACCGTAAATGTTTTTATGACAACGGGGACTTTGTAGATGCATCTAAAGACTTTGAGATGCGAAGATGGTCCTGGATTATCTGGATGGGCCTTGTAATCACAGAGGTCCTGAGGAACCAGAAACAGAGGAGTGAGAGTCAGAGAAGGCAGTATGACACCCGAAGCGAGAGGTTGAGGTGATTCGAGGAAGGAGCCGCAAGCCGAGGATCATTGGCGCCCTCTAGGGGCTGCCCAAGGCAAGGAAATGGATTCTCCTGGGAGCCTCTAGAAGGAGCCAGCCCTGCTGACATCCTGACTTCAGCCCAGTGAGACTGATTCTGGATGTACGGCCTCCAGAAACATTAGATAATAAATCTGTGCTGTTCGAAGTCACCAAGTCTGTGGTAATTTGTTGCAGCAGCAACAGGCAACTGATACAAGTTTCTCGCTGCATTTCCGCTCGCCCGTCCAAAATTTTCTAGGCTAACTGCTAGGAAGACAGAGCTAGAGATCCTATCCACAAGGAACGTACACAGATCTAAAAATTTATAGTATTTAAAAAGGAAGTGAGAAACCTCGTGATCATTCGGAGGGAAAGGGGATGGGTTTGGGTTTACTCTACGGTTTCCAGGATGGAGGTTAGGAGGGGAGCAAACCATGAGCTGAGCGGAGAGGGCGGGGAAGGGCCGGGGGAGGCGTGACCGGGGCACACGGGCAGAAACACACGAAGAGCATTTATCAAAGTCCCAGTGCCTCAGCGCTCTTCTCGCGACCAGGGGCGGAAAGTCTGCCTTCGAGGAGCTCGTGCGACAGGGACAAGAATTAGGGGAGTGTCACCATCGGGGTGAGAGCAGAGAAGGTGCATCCGGCCCCGGTTCCAGGGAGGGGATGTGAGAGAGGGCTTCCTGGAGGAAGGGACATATAAGCTGAAAAGGAGTGTTCTGGAGAGAAGAAACACACCAGACCCAGAGGCAGGCGGGTTCAGGGGTTAGGAGGGAGAAGGACGGTGAAGTACGAGGCAGCCGTGGAAGAGTTTGAGGTTTGAAGTGAATGGAGATGGTGGGGGCATCCATGATGCTCAAGGGCAGGGAGGGGAGGAGGGGGTGTTCCAGGCGCTGAGGGCCCAGCTGAGGCTGGACGGCACGAATTTGGAGTGTGAAATGCTCAGCTGCTCTAGCAGTGGCCAGCAGGCCCCCAAAAGGCTGAGTACTGGACTGCTCCAGGGCTGGGGTTTTGCCACATAGACAGCCATAGTTCAGGGCATTGAGGGTACTGGGCCGACCAAAAGGAATAGCTGAATTAAGGAAGGAAATGAACATAGGAGGTGAGGGAAGCAGAGTGACATTGAAATGGGTGAAAACAGGTATAATAGGGCACCTAGGTGGTAGAGCGAGAAAAATAGGGACTGTGGCCACAGAGTCAGAATGAGGTGGAGCCATCCCAGGAGATGACAAAGACCACGTGTGGCCATGGCATTGGATGGCTGGAAGAGAGGGAAGGAGGAAGTCATTGGAGATGAGACAGGTAAGGAACGGGAAGGTGGGGAACGGGCTGTCCGCTGGGGCCCTGCAGGCAGACAGGGTCCTGGAAGGACCGAGGGAGGAGAGAGCCGCTGGGCCAGCTGCCAAGGTTGGCCTCCGTGGAGTGGTGGGGGAGGGGGCGAGCAGCCTCTAGTGCTGCGTGGGACGGGCCTGTCCTCATGGGACAGCAGCAAAGACCCAGATTCGTCCGGGAAATGGAAAGGAGGCCAGTGTTTCTGGAGCCTGTTGATCGAGTCTGAGGGGCTGGCAGGGGTTGGGCCACCAGGCCCTCATAGGCCATCCGTGACAATCTTATGGTCAGCCCCATAGAATTCCTGGAGAGCAGAGAGTAGTTCAGGCAGCTTGGAGTTAGGTCAACGAGCTGGATCCAGTGTTTAATTTTGACCACATGGTGCTTAAAAAATGTTTTTGAGCTGGTTATCCATGTTAAAATTCCACATACAAATTCCGCAGGCTTCGGGCTTCCTTTGAACGTTGGAAAGTTCCAGCAACCCTGAGTCTGCCCTCCTCCATTCAGCTGATATTTATTGAGCACCTACTTTGTGCCAAGCACCGTTGCAGGCACTGAGAACACAGCAAGGGACAAGGCAAACAACCTGGTCCTCTTGGAGGTGACCTCCTGGGGCGACCTCCTGGGGCTCCGTCAGGCACCGGTTCTTTGGCAATGAGCAGCGGCACCCCTGCCGGCAGGACAGGCCCCCTCCCCAGGGGCAGGGGTAGGGGCAGGAGCCGCAGGGCTTACTTGCCTCCAGCACCGAGGCAATGTCTGAGCCCCTGGGGAAGAAACCCAGTGAGCGATGGTCCCGTAGGGAGGTAGCAAGAGCAGTGGGAACCGCGCTGGAAGGAGACAGGAATGCGGGTCTCTGCTCTGTGGGAACTGACCCGAACATGCCCTCCGTCTCAGCCTCTGCATTCAGCCTGTGGCTTACAAAAACCCTTTCTAGGGGCTGCAAAAGAACAATCCCGCACTCTAGAAGAGTGCGTTGTCTGAGAAATCAGGACAGTGCTCACAGGCGTGCAGGTCAGTGGTAGGCTCTCCTCTCGGTCTCGTAAGTCTGATTTATGGGATGCGCTTCCATTTACCACAGCACGGCACGCAGCCCCACGGCAGGAGAGAGGGTGGCAAACGTCGTAAGGATCCTGCTGCCCTTCTGTTGGAAAGTCAGGCATTCATTTGCACAGGGAGGAATGCCTGCCTTGGTTGTAAGGATGCGGGCTGTGAGAAACATGAACACTTGGAGTTCCCACGGATCCACCGACGTGCTCAGCTGGAGATTTCAGACCCAGGTCCAGGCCCGGGCCCCACCTCTTAGGGCTAACACCTGGCATGGGGGAAGGAGTCAACAGACGGCCTTCCGGCACCCCGGCCCTGGCACCCACGTGGACTCCCACTTCCTGTCCGAGAAGGGCCAAGCAGAGATGTGGATCTGCTTCTTCCACCCACTCCCAGCTTCGTGCCTGTCACGTGAGCCCACGGCCGCCCACCTCCTTCCCACCACACCCATCACCCCATCCATCACAGACCCTGAGGAGCCCTGAGCCCCCCGAGTGTCCCAGCCTGGGGACACTCCCAGGTGTTGCGATGGACACAGGCAGTTTCTCGTTCACTGGAGACGAGTCACGGGCTCGATGAGAAGCAGGTGGGAAGTCTATGCGCTGGAAGAGGCTCAAAATAGCATTGAAATGAGTGTGTCAAACCGATGCAATCTACGCCAAATCTGAAAAATTATACCAATGTCAATTGTTCCACTCACGCAAGGTGTTTCCCTTGGGGGAAACTGAGTAAAGAGTGCAAAGGCTCTCTCTGTGAAGCCAATAAAAAGTTTCATGAAGAAAATATCATGAAGTTCAATCACTCCCTTCTGCGGGCCATGAGATGGACAGAGCTTGCCCGCGGTCACTCGCCAAGCCGGACTGCTGGGCAGGGCTCTAAGCCCGGGGATGCTCACTAGGCTGTGAGGTCAGAGAAAAGGCCTGAGCGCCAGGGAATCCCACCATGTGAGTCTCCTTAATGCTGGCGGAGACTCTCTGTAGCTAGGGTTGGAGTTTCAGTCAGCAGGGATCTCAGGGTGCTGTGGCTGCCAAAATAATTGCTGGCTCTCGGGCTGCATTAATAGGAGTATAGCATCTAAAATGAGGGAGGTGATATCTCCTTTAGCTTAGCGTTGTCCAGGGTACATGAAGAGTATCATGTCCAACTCTTGGCTGATTCAGAAGAAAGGAATCAGATCGGCGAAGGGGCTCAATATCATACCCTCCGTGATACAGTTAGGGCCTTAGAGGGCTTACCTGAAGAAGGTAAGACTTATGGGGAGAGGGGAACAAGTGTATTTAGTGTGACCCCAGTAGCACCAAAGAAAGAAAATTCCTGAGAAACACATTCCAGCTTAATGTGAGGAAGAGCTCTCTGATACCCAAAGCTGTCCTGTGATAGTTGTCCCATGAGAGAACTTGGAGAACAGTGGGTCCCCTGCCCCTGGAGGTGTCCCAGCAAAGCTGCAGGGTCTCGTGGCCGAATGTTGCAACAAGAATTCCAGAAACATCTTCAGCATACCCACCTGGAACTTACTGCAAGCAGGGGTGGCAGGTAAGAAACATGTAATTATGGGATGACAGAGAGCACCTGGGAGGAGTTCACGATGGAAGGGGCAACAGACAAGGTGGCCCTGAGCTGGGTCTTGAGGTTAAATAGGACAGTGAGGGTGTTGACCACCTGCCTCACCCAAGTTTTCAGCCAGCGAAATCAAGGGCTGGGAGAATTATGCCTTACACTTAGTGACATCGTCCAATGTAGCCCTTTCTCCGTAATAAAGATGCCATGGGGCCCCCATTTGCAGACTCCTGTCTGCCTCATTTAGTTCAGAATTCAGGCGGGAAAACGGGAGTATCCTCGAACCACTGGTCCTATCATCTTGCCCATCCCTTACTCCGAGGGAGTCAAATTGCAAGTATCTATCAAAATCCCCCCCCGCCCCGCACCAACCCCAAGTGAGAACCACATTTAGCTCATCTGATTCAGTTAATAAATAGTGGCCTCCAGGTAAGGTTGGTAGTCTGGGGAGACTTCCTGGAGGTGGTGGGACTCAGCCCTGTAGGACTGAACTTAACAAAGCGAAGGGAGAAGCCGGGGTGCTGGGGAAGCACGAGCAAAGGCAGGCTTGGGGGCGGGCACGTTCCGTAATGGCGACAGAGCAAGAAGGCTGCTCAAACAACAGGTGGAATGATTAATTAGCCAAACACAGAAAATCACTCAGAACCGTCTCCGGCATGCATTGCACGCACAATAAACGTTTGCTAATATCAGAGCAGAATCTCTCTTCAAGTCCAGATGGTGGCATTAGTTTATAGCAACTCGCCACTATTGATTTTGGCATCATTCCCGGTGTTTAACAATAATCCTTCCAGCCAACACCTCGTGGCTTCCCCCGATATTATTTCCCTTCATTGTCCTATTGCCAACCTTGTGATGAGGGGTTGGGGCGGGAGGGTAAGATTGAAAAAGGGTGAGCAAAGGAACGGAAGAATGAGACTCAATCATAATGAACAAAACATCGACACTGTAAGTTAAGATCAGACCCCCAAGACCTGGACGAGAGTGAGTGACTGCAAAGAGAGAGTGAGCATGGAGGTGCATGCAGGTCGATCCAGACTTTATTTAAAATGTTGACGTTGCATTTATCTTGGGTGTTTTTACATTAATTTTGCTTTTTAAAAATGTCGCATTAAATTTTTGTCTGTCTAGATCACTGATGTGCCTCTGTGTCCACCTCTCTTTAAATTTTGTGCCCAAAGCCAGTGCCCCACCTCCCTCACCCTAGTCCCGAGCCCTGAACGGCAGGATTATGGGGCTGGGCTGCATTTCCAGTAGAGAATTGAATCTATCAGAGAAGCTCAAATGGGCTTTTGTTTCAGATTCACCTCCCCCCGCCCCCCGCAGGGAAAACACAACAAAAAAAAAAAATCGTTTTCTGAATATAAAGCACATTTTTATCATCCCATGCCCCAAATAGTCCCACATCGACCAGTTGTGAAAACTCCACCAGGGGAGACTTTCACGAGCCTGAGGGATTGAGAGAAGGGCCTGGCATGCATTACCGCCCAGCCCAGCATGTACACGAAGAAATTAATCGTGAACTAAATATGGCATTTTTATTTTGAATTTAAGCAGTGACTTCGATCAGGAGGAAGCTGCCACAGACAAGCCTTGTGAAAAGGCTGGGATAGTTAGAATTTTTCAAAGCCTTCCCATGGTTGCTGGGGTCAAGTTCAGATGCGCTGCCGGGCTTTGCAGGGGGCCAAAGCTAAACCACCCAAGTTGCACTCGGAAAGGCAGCGGGCGCCCCCTGCTGACTCCACAGAGGTCTTTCCCCAGAAGTGATTCTGCACAAATTTTCAAATCAAGCCCTTTAAACGGGTTACAAAAGATCTGTTCCAAAGAGTAACAGAGGATGCGAAGAGGCAACGATTCCTTGTCGGTGGGTGTGTCAGTACTTCTACAAGAGGGCAAACGGCAACAGACACCCAAATTTTAAATGGGCGTCACACGTCATTGACTCGGTGTTCGGTGTCGCCCCTTGTAACGATCTATAAAAACTGGCCTGCTGCCAAGTTAAGTGACTTGCTGAAGGTCAGTCTTTGGGGTAGAGACTCCGCTAAAACTCCAATTCAGCAAATAGGACATGAAAGGGAAGAAGATGACTTTCAAAATGAAAGCTGGTGTGAAGGAATAAGGATGGTTTTGAAGAAAATAGCATGTCCTAAGGGGTATGGGAAGAAAGTAAAATTACAGTTCGAACCGAAATGGAGAAGAGAGGACGGTATTTATTTGGCCTGAGACGTGTGTGTTATAAACGAAAAGAGGATTTCTGACTGCGGAGCTATGACATTGTGAAAATTAATAAAAGAAATCTCAACGAAGATTGGAGTCGAGAGGGGCCGTAGAGGGCGCTCTCACACCCGACCGCTCATCCGCCACTGGTTGCTCTAGACAGGAAGAGACATGGCTTACGTCCCAAGAGGAAGGTGTTTTCCACTGTACTGTCCCGCAGGAGGAAGGAAGATTTTCTCTTCCCCCAGCAACAGCCCAGCCGAAGAGAGACTGTCACAACCCAGCCAATGAAAAGCCACTACATGCTGACTGCCAGTTTCCTCCAATGAACTCTGTTATGACAGCCCCTCCCAGCTGCCCTCTTCCCGCTATAAAAGAACATTCCTCTCCTTTGTTCTCCAGACTTGCCCATGGCTTTGTCATAGCTTGCATGTCCCAAATCGCAATTCTCTGCTATTCCTGAATGAATCCAATTTTCCCGGTAAAGCAGCAAACTTTTATTTTTAAGGTCAACAATATTGATACCGATTTGAAAATAGTATAAGTTGGAGGGGTGGTTGTGTTTAACTTTTATTAAATGTTAAACAATTTTGTGGAGTTATGCCCTTGAGTTCTCCATCTCTCTAAAAATAATTGGGCCACATCTGGGCTAACAAAATGCTCATATTAATTAGGGTTTTGGAAGCAGAGTTGTACTTTACACCGAGCAGTCATGTTTTCCTTTATACCTCGGTGGAATCTAAATTTAAAAGAATGTTTATGCCCTCTCCCGATTAGCCATAGAAATGTTTGCGGTAAGGATGTGCTAGTGTTCATTTTTCTCAGCTACCCCCAAACCCCAAACGCTTTGCCTCCAACCCTCTTTTTGCCTTTTCTTTCCAAACGCTACCCAAGATGCACCAAGTCAAATTTCCTTGTAACGAGGCAATCCTGAACGTCAGGCTAGGAAGGGAGCTGGCTCCCCCACTCTCCCAAGGCTGCCCCTATTTGTGTTAAAGCCAGGGAAGCAGAGGTCCATATGGCCTTGCAAGAGACTAGGCGGCGCCTTCAAAACCAGGAATTCCCCCTCTAAAACTGCTCTGAGTGGTTTTTCTGCCTCTTTCCTTGGCTGCCTGAAATGCCACTCGATTTTTCAGAAGCAAAACAAGTCGGTTTCCATTTATAAGGAACAAATAGCGGGAATGATGAGCTGTAATATCTTTCCACTGGGTTCAGAGCTTCCAGAGGGCAAGGACTGTATCTTTCATCCCTAGCCCAGGGCATTGCACACAGTAGGCTTTCAGGAGACAGTATCTACCACTTATATGGTACTTACTATGTGTCAGACACTATTCTAAGCACTTTACATGTATTAACTCATGCAATCTTCATAAGAAACCTATATTTCTATTTTGTAAAGAAAGAAACCGAAGCACAGAGAAGTTAAGAAACTTTCCCAGGGCCACACAGCTACTAAGTAGTGGAGCCGAGGTTTAGCCCCAGGCAGGCTGACTCTAAAATCTATATTCCTAGCCGCTATACTGGTGGTTCCCAAACTTGTCTGCACATTAGAGTCACCTGGGGAGTTTCAAAAATACACCCCAGGGACTGTGATTTAATTCGTCTCAGGTGTGGTCTGAGTTTCGGAATCATTGAGCGATCCGCCAGAGCTTCTTATATGCAGACACGTTTTGAGGACCACTAGATTATGCTCTCCTTCCCCATGACCCAGTAAATGTTTCCTGGATTTAACTTGCTCCACATGAAACTGATTTCAGGAATATGAAGAAACAAGTCCAAGGAAAAAAAAAAAACCTAACTCTGATAGTGGTAAATTATCTTGCAATGCAACTAATTTTAATTCTAATAGAGTTTGGAGTCAAACATTCCCGGATTCAAATTCTAAATCGTGAGCTGCACTGCTCACCAACCCTTCCATCTGAGGGTGATCGTGGGGCAGAATTCTGACAAAAGAATGTGAGCAAAAGTCTGCAGCACTAAGCCGGATTCTGAAGTTGCAGGGGGCGGGGGGGGGACAGCCACAAGACGGAAGGGACCTGGGCTCCTCCATCCCTGTTTGGAGAAGTCCAGGAGCGCCAGCTGAGCTTGATGAGAATAAGGAAGAAATTTCTTAAGCTGCTGGGAATCTGGGGGTTTATCTGTCATTAGTGACTAGTGTTCCTCAACAAGTACCCTGTGTGGCTTTGAGAAGGTCACTTATCCTAAGCCTCGGTTTTGTCACCTGCACAGTGAAGATAAAAGGACAAGTACAGACAATGTTTGAGAGCTGGATGACTTACTTCCATTTGCCCTCCAGACTCGTTCTCCACCTGCTCTCTGCCCGTGGAGCTGCGCCTCTCACACCGTCCAGAAGTTGGGTCCGACCTGGGGAGGCTCCAGCAAGAGATGAGAGGGCGGGGGCCAAGGATGAGGCCTCTCCAGCCCCTCTGGCTACTCCGCTCCACCAGAGGCCACCGCTGCTGTCAGGCAGCCCCTCTCCTTCAGCCACGGGCTCTGTGATCCACTCTCTCCCTTTGTCCCTTTGGGCCGAGATGAAGCTCAGGTTGCTTCCGGCTCATGATAGATAGGATGGAGGAGGGGGAAGGGCACGTGTTCCTGTTGCCAAGTAGAGCAGGAAGAGGCAAGAAATCAGCACTGACACACGTGACTGAGGCCAAGGACGGCGCAGAGCCAGAAGTGGGAGGCGCCAAGTCTCTCCAGGGCCGTCGCGGGGCCCAGGTGCGCGTGGGCCTCCCTTGCTGCTTGCTGGTCAGCTATGCTAAGTAGTCCCTTCTTGACATCCTCAGCCTCCCGTTCGGCCGTCGGCTTCCCACCAGGACTCTGGCTGACACTGAATGCGAATGCCACGTTATTGAGCGCTGAACAAAGTAGTAGTTACGTAGTGAATACCCAACAAATGTTGAATTTTCATTTTATTTTATATATTTTTTATTATTCCTTAGATTGGTAAAACCAAGAAAAAGTGAAATTGCATTAAATGAAGGACATCTTCAAGCACTAATCATGTGATCTTGGGCAATCAATTCCCCTCCCTGGACTTGGGGCCATCTGCGCATATCTAGTGACACTTTGGGTTTTTACAATTGGGGAAGGGATGCAACTTGTACCTAGTGAGTAGAGGCCAAGGATGCTACTAAACACCCTACAGCACACAGGACGGCCCCCAGCATAGACTTCTCCAGCCCCAAATGCCAAGGCTGCTGAGGTGGAGATCCTAATTTAGCCCCATTCCCAGATTTTTATTTAATTGGTGTCACGTGGGGCCTCGGCTTCAGCATTAAAAATAATTTTAAAAAAAAAAAGATCTCCAGGTGGCTCTAGTCCCTAAGCACAGAGTGTGGCAGAGAGAAAGGACTGGAGTGGTGGACTGCAGCCAGGGGACGGGGAGGGGCGGGGCAAGCAGGTGACAGGATGCTGAGCAAGTCTGTTCTTATCTTAGGCTCCAGTATTCCAAGAGCCTTTAATCTCAACCTTCTAGCAAAAGCCCTTTCTTAGTGCCCTAATCAGTGGTTTTCAGATGTAGACAACTGTGCAAGTTCCTTGTGAAGCCTCCAATGAGCAAGGGGTTTGGGAGTCAAACCACGTGATCGTGAGCAAGTGCCTTAACCTCTGTGACCCCCAGTGTCCTCCGCTGGAAAATGAGAACTATGATAACTGCCTCTAGAGCGGCCGGAGGTTATAAAGAGCACACTGCAAAACCTGGCAGACTATGCGCTCACAAAGGTCCCCCGCCCTCTTTCACACGAGCCACGTGTGAAGTGCAACTTGTCATTTTTTCCCGATTCCTCAAAGTGAATGATTATATACGACATTTATCATACCAAAACCTCTTTTAAAGTACTTCTTTAAAAGTAAGTATTTCTTGGGAGCCCTTGAGTGAGATCTTGTTCTCTGGCGTACATCTTCATGTTTGGCTCAAATAAACTTATAAAAATAAACTTAAAAAAAAAGTAAAAGTATTTCTCTTAAATATTCTTTCTCTAAGTAAAAATATTCCTCCAGATAAAACAGATTTATCAAGTATTTATCTAGGTCCGTCTGATCAAACCTACAAGATGTTTGCCACATGTCTACGTTGGTGGGATAATTTTGTGATTCATATCCAAAAGGGAGGAGCAACAAATTTAACATTAATGCCCTATACATCTCAGAAACGGGGCAGGTAGACACCAGACATGCCGTCGGAAGGACCAGGATCGTAGGAAGAGCATTTCCCACCCCTCGCCCCGCACCCCTACAAGCAGCGTGTACAGGCTGTGGGAACAGTTCTTGGCGAAAGAAAATAGTGTGAAAGCAAATCCAAAGAGTAAATATTTTAATTTTCTTCAAGAGTATTCTTAACTTCATAATATTTTAAATAGTCACACTAACAAGTTACATTTTCACAAAAATACGTGTATAACATCAGTATTCTTAAAGTATTCACATCCATAATTACATTAGGAAAATTAAGAAACAGTAATGATCCATCGTCAATCGACATAGACAACGTAGGTTCTTTCACTTGTGGCGAGATCAAGTCGACATCAAAGACAGTCGGGACAGCGTGACTGTGCTTGGGACATGGCACCCTACCCTATTTCTCAATGAAAAGTCCTGTGTGACCGGCTCGCTATATAAACAATGTGAGACCAATCCAACGAGAAACCGGAAGCTGCCATTTCATGTACACGAGACCCACTGAAACAGCAAAGTAAACACACTATTTAAAGGCGGGGCTGCCATTTCAACCACACTGGGGATCGGAGGCGTCACTGTGTCGCCAACGGCACATTCACAGCCTCTTGAATCTCTGGGGCTTCCTCTGAAGCAGCTTGCTTGGAACCAAGGGGTTGTTAAGGAGGCGAAAATATCTAACACCTATGGTTTTAAAAAATGCTGACATTTCAAAATGTGAATTGTCGAAATGCTCTTAAATTTCTCATCCCAAAAGAAGCCTGTCAGGGTGGTGTGTTAAGAATGCCTTTTCTACCTCCAATTCGCAGACACTACAGTAAAAGGAAAATACTGCTGATTAAAACGGTTGAGATAAAGATAAACTGGCATTAAAGCACTCCATTATTCTTATATGAAATAACTGACTAATATCTTCCAGGAAACAGAAATAAGATTTTTTGGTAATGGAAAAATGTTTTTGCCCTTCGTTATCTACACACTATAAAATATCCTTCCTTTTTAACCTAAGACTCACGAATGTATATTTGGTTTCTTCTCTACGATACCACTTGGTACGTCCAGTTGGTGTTCTTGCGATACAAGAATGCCACTCTGTGCTTGCACAGTCCCTTAGGTCCAAGAAGTTTCAAGAACTCTACACATTCTCTGTCTTAAGTAGGTAAGAGAGCGTGAGGGAAAACGGAGTAAGACTGCTCGGCACGGGACGCCAGTCCTGCCAACTCCCCCACCGCCCCCCGCAACAATTCTGAGGAACGGTACCCACCGCAAGTGTAAGACGGACATGAAGTTAAATTTCACTTAAATCCTCAGCTTTTTACGTACACAAAATTTAGGTTAATGCTGACAACTGCTAATCCTGAAGCTACCTGGTGTGAGTCTGGATCCAAATAGCGTAAGCTCGGCCCTGCCCACCGTCCCTAGACTGGTGAGCACACGCAGTGCCGAGAAGCTAAGTCACACGCCGCGAGACGAGGCGGGCACCCCCGTGGCCCAGCAGTCCCCTGCCAGAGTGACAGACTCGTCTGGACTGTTCTGAAACTGAACAAAGGCACCAAACCTGCAGAACCCAGTTTTTAAAGGAGATGCTTAAAGAAATAATTCCCTTAAAAGCTGGAAATATTTTAATAGTATTTATAAGTGACACATAGCAGGAGGGAAGACACACTGGTTTTTAGTATTGTTGCCATTTTAGGCACACTGCTACTTGGGAAGTTTTTTCCTTAAAGTGAATTTTGCACTATAAAACTATTGACGTTAAATATATGTCTTAAGTGGGACTCCAAATTGGACCCAAACTTTATTAAAATGAAAGTTCAATGCTACAATGTCTAGTTGAAACACTGTATCATCTCTACCCTATAGGGCAAATGTTGAGTGGACATTCTACTGGAAACCCGCTAACGGCTGTGGCGCAGACTTGCTCACCTGGACACCTACAGGGACTTGGAGCGACAAGTGGGCACACGCAGGCTACTCCATTCGGAAAGATCACATCGAAAGGCAGCTGTGAAGGCACTGCGGCCATTCAGAAGTGTAAAACTCAGAGATCCAAGATCTAAAGGAGCCCATCGCTCCTCTGTGATGTGACCTAGTCCTCTCACTTGACAATGGCTCCAGGGTGAGGTGTCACAGGTCTGGGGCACTCTACTGGCATTACATCCCGTCCCTCCACTCACACCAGGCACGCATGCACATGCCCGCACACGCATACACACGTGGGCCCTAATCATCTGAAAATCTGTTGGGCTTTGTCATAAGAAACTCCTTTGTTCAGAGAGGGACACAGAGGCTTAGAGAAATTAAGGTCATCTACTTGGTAAGTCACAGATCTGACAACCCAAGGATCCTCCCCAACATCTTTTTTACTGTGCCATCATAACATAAAAGTTTGAAGAGACACTTTTAAAAAAAGAAAAACTAAAGGATACTTAATAATGCAGAAGTGTTCATATACAGATACATAAATATCTTAAGAGCATCTTGGTTAAACTGACAATGAATAGACCCTTTACGCTGAATCTTTCTAAGACATAAGGTTTCCGTTCCCACACACAGTCTCTCAACGGCAGGTGAATGAGGGCAGAACAGGGAAAGATCCACGGAGACTGCGGTATAAAGATATGTTTAAATGGGATTTATAAAGCTCATTTGTCAAAAGACAGATTCTTTGAGGCTCACGGTGCAGAGGGTGACCATTTGCCCCTATACGATGTCTATTTGAACTTAAATTAGTGTAACTATGAGAAATACATTTAAAAGTCAGAGATTTCATATTTTTAAGCATGACCGAGTGTCTTCCAGATTAACCATCACAGATAAATACGCAGCGTGTCCCGTCGTAAGGGAAAACGGAGCACCAGGGACAGAGCGGCGGTGGGAACGCACCAGCAGCAGGCTGCACCCTCGTGACGGCCAGCGAGTCCCTCGAGCCCACATTCCACATGGGCTCCGCTGAGTTAGGACAGCGCAGCCAACAGCTCCTCTGAGCAATGGGTGGTCACTCTGAGCAGGGCCCTTTAAAGCGTTTCAACAAAATCAATGTCATTCAGTATAATTTTTATAAACTCTAAATGTTCAGATTTTGGTTTACATTACTTTGTTAGAGAATTTAGAGAATGAAATTGAACCCCAAACTGAAATGTGGTTCTGAAATACCAAATTCGCCTCGATATTCCCCCACTTCCAAATGTGACAACTCTCACCAGGCAACTTTCAACAGCGGATGCCAAGTCCTCATCTCCTTTCTGCCAGATCAATCTAAAGGCAGAGGCTGAGGTCCTGCGAACAACTTCCCTCCGACTCCTAGGGAATGGCTTACTTGGTATTAACCAGAGTCCACTCTGAGATGGTATTCCCAAGTATCTCGGAAAAAATCATAGTACTGCATCTATGAATATGCTCTAAGAAAAGCAAAATATTCATGGAAGCATAAAACAATTTTACCTTTAAATAAAAATACTTTATTCATCATTCCTGACAGGTTATCAAAATGTACATTGTTAACCAAGTAAAAACGGTACTTCAAAATAACTGACTAGGGCATGTTTGGAGGATTTTTGGTTAATTTTAAAAGAGTAAAAACCACTTCCAATCTCCCTTTCCACACATTCCTCACAAGCTTGCACTACACCTGCTTAAAATCGAACATATAAACAATTATATGGGCCCCAGTTCATTATAGAATGCACATTTTCATTTACAATTAAAATAAATGGAAGTTACTACGTGGGAGTTACCTTCGTCAAAAACTTTCAGACTTACTCTATTTTGTGTAACTTTGTAAATCACATAAAGACAGCACATGACATGTATTAATCTAAACACACACACACACACACACACACACACACACACACACAATAAAGTGCAACACAACAGCAGAACATGTCTACAACGCTCACGTCCTCCAACTCCCCCAGGAGGATTTTCCGGGTAACCGGAAATAATGCTGTTCCCAGGTGCGTGACACTCAATCCAACAGACTGGGTGACTTATTCGTCACTGATATTTATTTTGAAAATCTTATTTGCTTTGCTTCCCCTGTGGCTTCTATCTCTCATTTTCCATGAAAGTTTCGAAGCTGTGATTCTTTTTGACCCTTGCGAAAAAGTGACTCCTCGGAGCAACATAAATGATGCTTTCGAAGTGCTCGGATGATTCTGAGCACGCCGTACTGTAAAAGGTTTCCAACGATATCTCATCTGTAACAGGAAGAACTATAGTCATTTCAATAAAAGCAAGACTTCCGCTAATGTGGCAGCAAATGCTATAAGGATTTCTGACACCAGCCACTAAACCTTTCTACAGGCAAGTGCCAAACTAGCCCTGAAACATTAGAAGTTTGGTTGCACATTGTTGTGATATTAAATTATTTAACTAAGAAATGCTTTTGTTCCTGAGATGAGCACAACAGGATTAAATGAGTTCCCCCTAACGCTGCCCACGGGACACTCCACTGCTCAGTCCCAGCCTCACTAGCTTCGGAAGAGTCGTGTCTCGAGTATCAGTCAGTCTTCCCCACGGCGCCATTTCTGGGACTCGTCTTGCCGAACATCTGGTCTAATCTGGTTTCTCATGCCACCTAAAACGTTTGCAGTCGCTTCGGTGGCGACGATCAGAGGTTTCACCACCGCCGGGGGGATCTGGCGCAAGACTTCACCCACAGCGCCGGTGACCCCTCTGCTCTCGTGCTCTCGAGCTGCGGTCTCGTAGAGGGTGTGAGCCGTGTCTGTGATGCCCTGGAAGCGGGGACGGGAGACAGGGAGTGAATTCCTGGTCAGAAAACCCCTAAGTGATTCTGTAACGCGCACGTCGGTGGACTTAACATTATGTTTGTGACTAGACCAAAAAGAAACTGCTTTGGAGATAGCCCAGGAAAATCGTTTTTCTGAAAAAATTCTAATTACAAGGACGAGAGGCGATTATTATGATTTCGTATTTTGTTGTCACACATGCAGAAAATGTGGCTAAACCACGATTTCACAAGGAAAAGCTTACAGAAGGATTTAATGATCGAAGAGTAGCTTTGCTGGCACTATTTACCATTCTAGTTAAATCAAACTTAGCAAACAAAGCTTCTGGAGTAAATATAATCACTAAAGGCATATGGTGACAGTTCCTCTGATTCAACTGTAACAAGAAAACCTAATTCTATTAAGCTCTAGAATATTATTTAATTAGTTTTAAGTTACTGGCTACGTACGAGAAAAGATAACTGTGGAACATTCAATTAAGATAAAGGGCTAAACAGAACATTTTACTGGATTAAGTAGAGAAAATTCTGAGAACATAAAGCAGGAACATTTTTAATAATTAGAAACAAAGCTTCTGTAGCATTTTTCCTCTTCCTTAAAACTGCCTACCGTTAAAATAATCATGACTGCAAAGCTTTAAGGCTGAATATATAAACGTGTAGGTCAAGCCAAAGTGGTCAAACTTCACACATGACTTTCGAATCTCTACCATCTAACTCTGAAGTGTCTCACGGGACAAGAGGCACTGTGTCACTGTGACCATCTCAGTGAAGGCACAGCGCACGGAGCTTTGGGCTCTCTGGGGAAATCAAGGAACCCTGTCCTAACCCAGAATCTAGCCATCATTCTGACAAGCTAACCAGAGTGCCATCTCTACCCAACACGGCAGGCAAAAACATGTAGTACCATCGAGGGAATACAGTACAGAAGAACTAAAAAAATGTAAGTGCTATTTTTAAAACTGCCTATAAGAGCCAATAAGTGAAACCGTGAATACAGTGAAGAAAATGCATACAATTTATACATTTGCCATATCCTCCTCCTCCCCCCTCTCCCAGTGCCGCTCCCTAACCCGCAAACAATAAGAGGGTATTAGTCTGTTATAATATAATGATCACCACCACCTACTCTGGAGACGACAGAAGTAAATACAAATCTCAGCTTCATCGCTTAGCTGTGTGACCTCAGACAAGTCCTTTAAATGGGAGAATTAAAATACTGTGGTGGTGTTTGAATTAAAACAAATTAACACATCCAAAGGGCTTGGTACAGCTTAGCAGGTACTAAGTGTTCATTAAATAATTCCCAAGTCACCACCTTACAACCTCCCGACTACCACAGAACAGAATTACAAACAGCAGGGGTGAGCAAACTTTCTCTATAAAGGGCTAGATGGTCTTTGTTGTTTGTTCTTTTTTTTTTCACAATCCTCTGAAACTGTAAAACTCATTACAGGTCCATACAAAAGCAATCATGGGCCAGACCTGGCCTGCAAGCTATAGTTTGCTGACCTCTGACCTAAAGGATGAGCCTATCTATGAAACACATGGGATGTTTTCTCTTGATCTTTGAGTTATGAAAAAGAAGAAGTATTTATCACCATTTAGGAACCTCTATTTTAAAAGCTTCTGATACGAATTCCGATTCAGTCTAATCAGGCACACCCTACCATCTCGATCCATGCTTCCTGTTCTCCCCTCCCTTCATTCTGCACAGGAGCAATTTCACAGAAAGAGAACTAAATATGAGACCCGATACCCGGGTTCCAGTCCTGGCTCCACTACTCTTCTTGCTGGGCCTGTCTCCTCCTCTGAGTGAGGAATGCCACCTATCTTTAAGGGTTACTGTACACACAGCACAAAATAAGCACACAGACACTTATTTTAAAATGAATACAGGTAAAAGTAGGCAAGCGTTATGCAAACCGCACAGTGCTGTATATCCAAGAGCTATTATACCCTGCTGTCAACCGGCCCTGCTACGTCTCGAACCCCGGGACCGTTTTCACAAACCTGACTTCTCACATGTCTACTGATAACTGGCCCAGTCCTGGCATCTGTAGGAAGAGGTCTGACTGGTAATCATCTTTCTTTACTCTCCTGATTAAATCTCGTTTTGAGAAAGGTGACCAGTGGTCTTGCCTTCATTTATCCACTAATACATTTCTGGGGGCCCCCTCAGTGGTCTTCCTACCACCGAGGCCACTTCTGTCAGGCACAAGACTGACCCAGGCACTTCCGCCCATCAAGACATCCTGGGGAAAAGATCGTTAATGAAATCCTAACACACAAATCAATCCTAAGTAAAATGACCTCCAACATTGTGCCATATCAAAAAGAATGTCAAAAAAGATTAACACAGGGGATGACCCTGACAATGGCCTTAAAGAACCAGGGTTCACTGGTGCAATGTGGCGATGTTTAATAAACGTCAAGATTCAAGTACTTACACATCACCACGTCCACTCTTAACACCTTCTTGCACATATGAACAAAGAGACATTCCTATGGCAGTGTTTTAGAGAAAAAAATGGAAACTAACTGTCCACCAACAAGAAAATAAATAAATTAAGCTATATTCACACAATGAAATACTAGAAAAGAGTTTAAATTAAATCTACATACATTGACATGGGTATTTCTTGAATTGACATGGATATTTCTTGAAAGACATAAGTTACAAAATGACACATAATATGATGCCGTTTACATAACTTTTAAAACACAGAGTATGTTTTGCTTATGAATGTGTACTCGTATAATAAAAGTATAAAAACGTGTACAGAAAAACTCGTGCCACTTTCAGTACAGTAGAGGCAGGGCCATGAGATCATGGTGAGTAATTTACCTAAAAAGTTGTTATTTAAACAAATCTGGGGTAAATACATCGAAGCATAAACATGTGTTGGGTCCAGCCAGGGCGCACTGGTGTCTGGTCTCATATCCCTGCTTGCTCTGCAGGGACAGTGACCCGCCCTTCCCACTGGGTCCCTGCCCTCCTGGGAGCCCACTGGCCACACCGCGGCCTCTGCTCTTACCTTACGCAGACACCGCACCTGCTGTTGGTGGCAGTTCCCAGCCACGCCCAGGGGTTTTTGGGAACAAATGCCACCCACAGAGGGCTCTTCGGGTGAAAGCCAGGAAAGCTAGGGGCTGACACTGGCTTATCCGCCCAAGTACACCTACCTCCTTCACGACACTGTAGGCCTTGGCCACGCCTTCCCGCAGGTCCACCGGCTGGTGGGCTAACCGGTGATGAGGGAACCTTCTGATCCTCTTAGGTTCGATAGAAAGGGTCCCTGGAGACACCATGTCATAAGCAGTCTCTGCCGCCGCCTGGGTCATTTTACCAGAAAACAGAAATGAGTCAGAAGGCAGTCTGGAGTCTCAGGCTCCAGTAGGGCGCCTCCCACAGGGACTGAGGAAGAGCAAAGGGTCTCCCGCACCTCACAAGGCTCTTCCGCAGGGTTTGAGTTCTCTACGGGATTTATTATGTTTATAATAAGAACATTAAAGTGTACATTAAAAACTTACTATCTGGATTGACCTTATTTTTTCTGTCTCTTCTCTGTCCTCTCAGAACATCCTCCAACTTACCAAGTTAGTCAAGAACGCACAGTCTGGATAAGGTTGACTGGATCTTAATATAGCAAACCTTAACACAACTCCTATTTGTCTGTAATGCTTTCTTTACATTTACCTATGACCTTTTCACATAAATGTGGTGAAATCAATCCTTGGCTACCTTAATGGCTATAATGGACCTGAAACAGGCAAATGAATTTGACACTGTATTCCACTGCTTCATTCTACTAATTATTTAACACTGGATAGCTAAGCAATTAAAAAAGCATGATATTAAATCATTACGAATAAAATATCTATTCTCAACATTTTGTATATTCTCACAGTATCATTTTAAAAACAAAATAACCCAACTGTTTGACAACAGCTCATCCTCCTTATGCAGATTCAGGTAGTCCGTGGAAAGATACCTGTATAGTCTGGACCATCCTGTTGGTGAGTTCCAGAGCAGCCATGGCTGTTGAGGTGCCGAAGGAGGCAGCGCCTCTCTGAAATCCCCTGACGATGCGACCATCCTTCCGGTACTGCTCTATTGGTAACCAGACCAAGTCCCTCAGGCCTTGCACTAGAACAATAGTCAACACACAGTAGTCAACAGGAGGGCTGGAGCTCTGATCTTTGCTAGCATTCAACCGCAGAAATGGGAGGTAAAGTTCTGTGTGTATGACTACAGACGTAGGTTTTCTAGAAAGATGGTCCTCACTTAGACTCAAAGGCATCCATACCCCAAAAGGGTTCAACATCACTAATCGGGCAACTTAAATATGTTTTGATTTAAAAAAAAAAAAAAAAAACTCACCTAATTGTACTAGTGAGTGCATAGGCCCAACGCCTCCCAGGATCCCTGGCAGCTGGTTCTTCTTTATGTCAGTGAGCCATTCGGTGATTGCATATGAGAATAATTTGTCAACACCTAGCAAACTAGAGCAAATGACTATTAGTATATAGGAAAAATAATTTTACAGCTTTAGATAAGTTTGAGGGATTTTCTTAGTTGAGACAAAAGAAAATTTACAATTTACAAACAAAATATTATAGATGTTCAATCTGAATATATACACACATACAAATGTATACACATATATATGTAATTGTATATGTATATGTATATATATAATTGTATATGTAATTGTAAATGTATACAAATGTATACACATATATATGTAATCCAATTGTAATGTTAATAATGGCTTAGGTAATATGTATAACTGTGGTTTTGGTAATATGTATAATGGCTTAGGTAATATGTATAACTGTGGTTTTCCACTCTTCTTATTTCTTAAACATCTAAAGCTCTGGCATAGGATAAATTCAACATCGATTGCGATATGGTTCTTAGCTACTAAAAACTATTACCTTCTGAACTTCCAGTCTTTTCACTAAACTGATTTACAACTTTAGGAAATTATAAAAAATATCATAATTATAGCTGTTTTTGAAAAATACTACTTGTCAAGCTACTTCTACTCTCTCAGAATAAAAACTAGCCCCTAATCAGTAAGGATCCTCTAAAAATGAGCTCTCGGTAGACAATACTGTAAAAGAATTAAATTATGTATGCTTTCTAAGGAAATTCAATTTTTAATTTGTTGTAAACAAATTTTAGTTACTACACCTTAAAGCCTCATATAATAAATCAACTTACCCGTGGCGATAGAAAAGCCTCTTCAACTTTAGTTCAGAGCAGTTTAACTGGGCCAGACCAATCAAAATCCCAGCTAATGTACCCTTTAAAATTGAAAAAGGCCAGATTAGATGTAAACTGAGAGGCTCAATGTTTAAAATAGTTTTATTTGAGAAAGTCAAAGCGATATTCACTAATGAAGCTGAAACACTTAAAAATATTTGCAGCAAAAAAAAAAAAATACATACTTATTAATACGTATGACCCAATTTATATCAAATTTCACTCATGGGTTCTTAAGCAAATAATATTTAATTTACTTTAAAAATAGAATTAAATTTTAATATCTTGTACTTCATTTCAAACATCTACATAAAACTATAACAGAAAAAGGTTTTTTTTTTTAATTGAGTTCATCAGGAAAACAAATTGAGAATATTTTGTAGAATATATTTGTACAAAGTTTCCAAACCTGGTCCATTGAGACATGTTTGCCATGATAATCAAGTCGAATAGGAACTTCTGAGGTGAATCTAAATTCTCTGAAGAAAAAGAAAGAAGGCAATTATTTATATTTAAAATTACTAATAAAGTTACATATAAACTAATTTATTCAACTGGAGAATGAAAATAAAACCAAAAAAAATAATAATGTGAATATCTTAAGGTCTAAATAAAACAGATTGTCTTTTAGCTCTACCTTTTCTAAACTTAATATAACTAAACTGATGTTGTCTTACGATTGTATTTATTTTACTATACTTAAATTTTCTCACAAAAACTTTTTCTTGGTTTACTAAATAATGTTTACCGTAGAAAAATTTATTCTAGCAAATATTCTCAATCCATACAGAGAACAAATTAATAAAAGCAACCTTCAACCTTCAAGATCAAGCAAACCAAATAACATAACCATTACTGAGAAGTAAAAAAAAAAAATGAAATGAGGTATTTTTTAGTTCCATCATGAAGCTGAAACAGCCTGAAAAAATGAACATGCATCCCAGTTTTACGAGTTATGTGAGATGCAATCATGGGCCAGTTACTTAAACTCTCTGAGCCTAAATGTCTTCATCCATAAATTTTCCATGCCATTTACACTGGTGAATTTTGGTGAGCATTCTTGAAATTAATGTTTGTAAACAGGATATCGACACACAAATATTGGGAATTCTGTGAGAATGAAATTATAATGATACGGTGATGGTATACATCAAACAAAAGGAGCTGGCTTCCAAAAGCTAGATTGTAACGCATTTTTTCTACAGAATTAATGTTAGTGATTTTATCCTAAGCCATCCCACAAAGACCACCTAACCTACACCAAAGTGGACATGCTGTGTTCACATCCATCACACAGCAGCCTGGGGTCCTAGGCCCTTCCTCATCTTCCACACACTCATCTCTGTTTGGTTTTCTGGGCGACAGCCCTCGACACCTGCCGCTTCCTTTCTCACTCTTTTTTTTCTCCATGGCACATAACAGAACAAATCATATATTTTAATTATCTGTAAGCTCAGTTAAATAGGAATTTTTCTCTATTCTGCTCACTGTGCTTAAAATGTGGCGTATATATGGTAAGTGTTCAACAACTATTTGTTGAATAAATAAATGTTGAATAAACGTTGGAGGGGTGACTACTAGGCCATCACTCGGAAAATGCACTGGCTCGGCCATTAACTAATTGTGTGATCCTAAGCAAGTCACCTCGCCTCTGGAATGAACTTCCTCACCTGTGACGTGAGTAATTTGGACAACATCACTGATTACCACCCCAGGAGCTTTTGAGAGTGGAAACAGAAATCTGTAAACTATTTCAAATAGTCTAATGAAAAAAATAAACGCTTACCTAGGTAAGTAAATAAGGTTACACAAGCTGAAAATTTCTGTTTTCAGGTCAGACTTTTAACAATTCAAGTTTTTATATACTGGTTATCCAGTGCTTATAAAAACCAAATTGGTAATTTATATGTGATTAATATAAAATGAAAATTCAAATTATTACTTAGGATACACAATTTTTGTGGTAGAAAAAAAAATTTAATAAAAATATCAATGTGGGAAAATAATAAAAGAGGTTCTTCTTTTGTGATGGAAAGGTTCAGAACCACCAGATACCTACTGTCCCAAGATCTTTCCAATTCTGTTATTTTTTTCTATCTTTCATCAACATACAGAGATTTAAAACATGAAAAACACTTTAAAATAGTTATATTGCCTACTATGGGCCAAAGTCTAACCTCGGAACTTAGAGGGAAAGATAGAATTTGAGACCATTGATGTGTATGGAAGAGGAGCACAGAAAACCAAGAAAGGTAGCTAACTGTCACTCATAACACAGGTGGCACTGACCTTCATCTTCTCTCCTTCCAACAGAGCCAAGGCTCCATGCCTACCACCAAGGGTTGGGATAGAAAGAAAATGGCATGAATGAATGGGTTTGAAACAAGGGATAAACCCCAATGTGTAAGCAGCTAGCCAAAGCGGCTGGGCAGGAGTCGCAGTGCAGTGACACAGGGGACCTGGGTTTCCTGATAGTGCCGACGTAGCCAAGGAGGGAAGGGTCAGGAAAGACACAGCAGTGATGGAGGAGGACAAAGAAAACTAGATGGAAAAATTCCCATCATGAAAAAGAGAGAAATGCTGCAGCTGAGGTGGGTAAAGGAAAGAGGAAAAGGACCGCCTGGTGTTTGCAGAGGCACCAGGAAGAGAGGCGCAGAGGGAAAAAGAAGCTAAGAGAAAAAGGAAACTCCTACCACAGAATCGAGAGATGACTCCTCAACCAGGGCTTACTGTGTGTACATGAGAGGTGCAAGTGGGGAGGGACCACATATGAATAAATACACCAGATGATTACACGGCAGTACAAAGAAAAGCCGATGGAACCTCATGAATATCTGTACACAAACGCGTCAAATGACAATCTTCAAAACTCTAAATTAACTTCATTTGTTACCAAAATTAAATGATTTACCTAAAAAACACAGGCTGATCACTAAATGACTCTTCTTCAGCTGAGAACTCCTTCTGCTCCTCCCCGTTAACCACTTCCGCTGAATTGGCACTATCATTTTGAGAAGGTTGCTTTGGCCCAGGGAAAGAAAGAACTAGATTTGGCTCCTTTGAGGTACTTAAATGCCTTGGCAAACTGCAGGTGACATCAGCTCCAGGAGACTTTTTAACTGAAAATGTAATGTGTACGTTTGAAAAATTAGGTAGGCTTCCTTACAGCAACCATTTAAATCAATCTAGATTTACCTTGTTTTGCTACATTTCATTTAATAAACACAATTAATACTACAGAGAAAACTGACTTCCACCTTTTAAATTACTAGTTTTACATAAATTACATTTGCATAATTTAACAAAAATAAACACAGAACATATTTATATAAATAAGAATAAAGACTGTATAAGTGCATTCTCAAAAAGGCTTCATAACCATCAAAATCAATCCAAGTACTTGTTACAGACTTTTTGAACTACACATATTTAGTACCTTCTGGATCTGGAGTCATTAGAAGCTCTACTTCAGTAGAAAGACTTGTGAAGAAATCCTTCAGGAAAAACAAGGCATCCTAAAATTAAGAGATGTAATTATAAGTAATATGGGGGGGAGTATATCTATTTCTAAAACTATGTTAAAAGTCTAAAGTCTATATCTATTTCTAAAGTATGTTAAAGTCTCAAATTTTACTCATTATTCATATATGGCTATAACTCATTGAGTCCTCTGTCAGGCATTGCTCCTGTTCTTTCTCTTTCCCTCTCTCTCTCACACACACCCCCTCTTGGTAAGTCTCACAAGTCTATGAGAAAACTAATTTATAGATGCGAAAATGAAGACACGGAGAAGTTAAAAATTTACATAGCTATTTCTAAATCAAAGGACACTTTTGTTTTCTGAGCAATACAGCATTCTCATTTGACACAAGTTCTTATTCTGCATTCGTAGCAGTAATATTCTAACAGCAGCTAGCACGCCCTGCATACTTACGTGTGCCTTAAAAGTTCTTAATGTCTTATTTCTACTTTTAACACTATGTAATATCGCCTTAATACATTTTCTTCATTGAACACGATATTCAAAATAAAAATTAAATAAAATCATCCACTCAATGTGGCCTCTCCTAAAATATAATTACAAACAAAAATGTACGAATCTGTCTCGATGTTATATATACAAACCACATTTTCCTGTTATAAGCAACTTCATTTTTCCTACCTCACTCAAACTGATAAATCCATTTTGGAAAGAATAAGAAAATTAAATTCTTGAGCCTGTTCTTTCTTACCCTTCCCTTCCATTTAAAAAAATTCTAAATACTGAACCAAAATGCAACGGGAAGGTCCAATATAAAGTCTACTATTTGGTAACACACCAAAAGTTTGCCTGGCAAGTCCAAAGATCTGATGAACTACTGACCACATTTATCAGAAGTGTAAGTGATGGAAATCAGAAAGGTATTTTTCTAGGTAACAGGACATATGGGAGACTGAGGAATGGAACTGAAGAACCAGCAGGAAGTTTCAACAGGATTAAAAATATTCTGGTTCTTGCAGAAGGATAGTGGGTTCATGAATTGTTTGTTATATCATTATGCTTTACACATATATGTATATTTTATAAATTATTTACAACATACACATTTATTACATATTACTACATATACATACCAAATAGTACATGTTAATAAAATGTTAAAGTTAATAGTATATAAAATGTTATTCTTTGGCCACTAGATGGTGATATTTTAATGCTATAAATGTTTTGACACCATGACTGCATTAAAAAAAAAATTATAGAAAATTCCAGGTATAAATGTATTCTTAAAAAACGAAAGACTAAAGAGACAGTGGTTTTTAATCCATTTTCTACAAATGCACAAAACAACAAAAGAATACTAATTATCAGCTTTTCAAAATGTTCTCAGAATTTTTTATTTTGGTATTTATGCTAAACTGTTTTAAAACCAGCAACACAGTGACAGTTCACAAAAGAAAATATACAAATGGTGAATAAGCACATGAAAAGAAGCTCAGGATCACTAGTCATCGGGAAATCCAAATTAAGACCTCAATGATCACTAAGTAAAACAGCTCAAATGAAAAAGACCACAGCAACACTCACAGGTCACTGGTAGGAATATACAATGGTACAACCACCATGGAAACCGTCTGGCACTTCTTATGACAGTTAAACACACATCTACCTTATGGCCCAGAAATTCTGTTTATAATACCCAAGAAAAATGAAAACGTATGTCCTTAAAAAGACTTGTACACAAATTTTATAACAGCTTTAGTCATAAGAGCCAAGAAGAAAATCTAAATGTAAATAAATGAGTAAATGGATAAATTGTGGTATATCCATACAATGAAATCAGACTGCTGATACGTGCCTCAACACAGGTGAATCTCACAGACACGATGTTGAGGACAGGAAGCCAGATACAATTCCACTTATGTGAAGTCGTGGAATGCGAAAAGTCAATCTCTGGTGGTGGAAATGACATCAGTGACTGCTTTGGGCAGTGGAGACTGACTACATTGTAGGGGACTTTGTGGGTACAGAAAATGTTCTATATATTTCAATTAGTATATGTACTGGTCAAGCTCAAACTGTACACCTAAAATCTGTACATTTTATTATATGTAATTTATACCTCAATATGAACAACTTTTTTACACTTTAAAAAATTTGTTATTATGTATACTCAACTATGACCATCAAACAGTTATTTCTAGCTTTAAGGTCTTATGACAGAGGATATTAACAGTGCAATATGACTTAAAGTGTTAAAAAGAAGGACTTCTGGTGCCCTACACAGGCAATTAAGCAGTGATGCTGAAAGCCCACGGAGTGCAAAGTGGTCCTGCCACACGGTCCTCATTTCCAGCCTCAGCTGAGCATGGACTTCTCTTATCTGAATGTCCTTACATCTCATCTCACAATCTGAGTTAGGCCCTAAACATCTTTACAAAACTCTGAACGTAGCTAACTCCACCACATTCCGTAAGGCCTGCTCAAGTGTCGCCTCCTCCAGAAAGCCTTTCCTGATCACTGCTCAATCTTCCCAACTCCCAGCCTGGCTTAGGAGCCCTCTTCTGGCGTGGGCAGATCATCCTACGCCTAACTTTATCACTTGGACACACCACAGGTGTTAAGTCATGTTCGATGCTGGTCTCCCCACTGCACAGAGACCCTTGAGGATGAAATGTTTCTTCATCTTTGCATCCCCGGCATCCTAGTACAGAACCCGGGACGAGGCTGGCACTCAGCAAATGATTTGGAATCAATGCATCTTCCCTGCACAGATTTCCAGGCAGTACGACACTAAACTAGGCTGGGGCAGTCAGGAGATCTGGCCCATTCGTGCTTCTGTCTCAAACTGCCTAGTTCATGACCTTCGCCACCTATTTACGCCCAGCCCCTAGATGGAAACCATTCCATCTGCCTAGTGTCCTGCCTACCCTGCAGGCACACTGAACCTTGCAGGCAACTGCACTGAACTTCAACAGCAACGCAGCTTTTTAACTCATTTCCCGTTTGCCCCGAGAATACTTGCTGGTGACACTGGTGGCTGCAGCCTTTACCTCGAGATAATTTGTGGGTTACAGTCCTAACATTACCCCCAAAGTCTGCCACAAAATATCTTGCTATTATTATTTTCACATAGCTCTAGTATACCGATAGTCTTTGGGGAAAAAATGACATCATTCTATTTACAGCATTTTGTTTTTAGTCGTGGTATTTTCGTTTATAAAATATAATAACTGTCAATCACTGAAAACGTCAAATCCTAGAAAACATAGTAATTACACGCATAATGTTAAATTAATACTGGCGGCGAGCTGCACCTTTTCTCTAAATGAGCAAAGGGTTAAAAACATGAGAAAACAAAGTGTGGCTTTCGTATTCACTGTCTATGACCCAGTGAAGAGAAATAAAGGCAGAGATATACTTGGTAAGAAAAATACTACTCAAAGCATTATCAGTCGTCAACTGATTATTTTTACAAAAGAATGAAGAACTCAAACATTTGGTTTCCTATTTGCTATCTCGAAATACAGCGTGTGAACCTTAGAAAATGCAAACCGAAAAGGATTTCTCATACGGTGATAGATTTCGCTAAGGCTTACACATTTGTAGCCTGGCTTTGTTCTCCTAGTTTTCTCATCTTGGGGAATTATTTCCCATTCCTCCTCAGCTTAGTCATAATATTTATTTCCCTGACTGTTTTCTCTAAGATTAATGGTTTCCCTTTTAAAATCATAATTTTTTATAGTTCTAAAGAAGAAATTAAGCTCAATATTAAAGAAAAAGTCTATTAAAGAAAATTGGACTTGCTAAATCTGGTAAAACTGTATTATAAAGATGGATCTTGCTCAAATTCTTGCTCTCATGTGATTTCCACAGATCAAATTCCCCATAAATCCTTCATCATATTCCTACTAGGCCAATGTATGGATAAATTAAAATATGGGTATCAAAAGATATTCTCATAATGAGAAAGCATAAATCTAAAGTACTCATTGGTAAGTCTGATCCAGCTCAGAAGCTACAAATATTAAAGTTTTGCTAAACTTCTGTGCTTCACTATATATTTTCTCTGAGATTTTTTTTTTACAATATTATTTAAGCTTATTTCTGAAGTATGTTACTTATTTAAATGAGTCTTCATTGAGTCGACATTATTCAGTCAATTTTAAAGTGAACAAATAACAACTCACACATATCCTGCTTCCAAACCAGAATGCACACCAATATAAGGTATAAAAGGAGAGTTTTATTTCAAAAGCAGTTTTTTAAAACATCATGTTTTCTTCAGGTGATACATGCTTCAGTTTTAACAGTTTTGATTGTTGTGTGTCACACACCAAACTAAACATTTTACATACACTAGTCTTATTTAATCCTTCTTACTTAAAAAATGATGCTACATGTATTACTATTTCTTCCTTTTATCAATGAAGAAACTGAGGCTCGGAGAAGTTAAGTAACAGCCAAAGCCACACTACTAGCAGAGAGAACTGGGACTTAACCCAGGTCTGACCCCAGGCCTATGCCCCTCGCCCCACACTGCACCCCTATGGACCATCGTATTTCCATATGCCATGAATCCAGTTTGGAGAAGAGGGACCAATTACGTTTTAAACATCTCTCTGCAAAGCAAAATCCAGAATAATTTGATTGGATGCTTGTCAGAATGTGAGAAAGTGCGTTTCTTTATGTCTTTCCATAAATCTCTGTTGTTTGTGACCTGTTTAGGTGCCAATTTACAAATTTGTCATTTTACCCAGGGCAGAAGAAATTCTCTTCCAGGTGCTGAGACACAATCCTTTATATCCTTGAATCATATATTTGAGAGATTCTTTTAATACTCTCTGAAAACACCTGCACATCTGCATTAGGAGTATGTACACAAGAATAAGAGAGAATGAGAAGCAGGTTCACATGCTATGTCGCATAGACAATGAGTAAGAGACTAGAGAAAATAATCTAAGAACTTTTACTCACCGATAGTTCAGACTCCAAATGCCTAATGAATTTGCCCTGTTCTTCACCAGCAGAAGACTTGCTTTAATTATTCAATTTTCATAAAAGTTTAATAATAAACAACATACAATTCAACTGAATCAGATTTCCCATTCTGGGATATATATTTCATCATAATCCCGTCAATTATGTTTGCAGTACGAACCTGGTCAATATTGAGGCGAAGTGGCATTAGTGACACTCTCAGGCAGCACTCCTGTGGTGACCGGCCAGACTCTGGACGAACGTGTAAGGCTTTAACTGTCAACTACAAATAAGAAAGAGAAAAACATGTTTTCCCCAATGATATTATGACCTTGTTTTCATTTTAAAAAGGAAAAACAAAAAAAGCGGAGGGATCCCATTTCAATTTTCTATGTTAGAACAAAAAGTGGGGTTGTTTACCCTCTTTCTTCAGAAGCCTATATCAAAATTTTGGGTCACATACTGCCTAAAGAACCTGATGAAAGATATGGATTCTTTTTAGAGGAAAAAATGCATATATGTGCTGTCTCAAAGGAGTTTGCTAAGCCCTGAAGCTAACCTATAGCCTGTCTTCCAAAGACAGTCGCTATGCCATTTCCTCCCGTTAAGTCCTGACCGAATCATTTCTATTCCACTCAAATTTAAAGTGTTAGAAATCTGAACACTTCTGGCAATACCAAATCTTTTGAGTAGATCACTGTGGACTTCTGGGTTCCCTCGGTTTTTATTATATTGGCAATTATAGATAATGGAATCTAGAAGTGACATGCAAAATAATTTTTAAAACATATAACTTTAAGGAGCGTATTTAAAAAAAATTTACATACTAAATTTAGAAAAAATATCCAGTGATTTTCCCCAATCTAAATGTTCTGCAGTTAGATATAATAAAAACACTTTTCTAAATCTCACGTAACAAAAAACACTTTTAAATCTTACCATGTTGGA
>NW_011888945.1:1828084-1830262 GCF_000151845.1 Pteropus vampyrus | reverse complement strand
CATTTGTTTTAGAGAAGGTGCCTAACAGGCTCTGGCATGTGGTGGGCACCTGAAAATTTTGCTGAATGGAAACCACTTAAGTCACCACATTTTAGTAAATTACAAACACCGCAAATAAGTTTACAAAATGGAAAACTTTTAACACTAACATTTAAAGAGTAACAGTTAAATTAGTTTTTAATATTACTTTATCAATAATTCTTAAAATGATAATCACTATGTATTTTCTATGAAAAGAACATATTGCCTGTCAAATAAACTTATGCAGAAATTAACTTACATATGACTTTTAGCTGGAGAAGTAGGAGGAGCTGTTCCGAAGTCCTTTCCGCCATAAAGATGCCAAACTAGAGAGACTTCTTTAACAACATAGCGAATTACAGGAATGGGAAAGTGTACCGGGGCTCTGCCCGTCTCTGTCTTCTTAACAGGCAGGCTAAAGTAATTCTCTCTTATCACGATTGCATCATCGACCATTATTTTTACAACTGGTTCTTCTTCCTTTTCCTAAAATAAAGAAACAGGTAAACACATCCTGTCTCGCCTCAAACCAACCACTGATTATGCTGCATATCTCACGGGGATTTTTAAATTCGGCATTCTTTTTAGTAATTTCAATACATAAAATGAGATAAGTACAGACATAATTCACATAAGATATTCTGCATTATTAACCACAACATGGACTCTCTTTCTGTGTAAATCACTCCATAAGAATTTTTTATAGTCTACAATTTGGCCTTTACCATTTGATTGACAATAAAAAGGCACAGATTTAGTGTGCATGTGTGTGCACGTGCTGCGTGTCTGTGTAGTACTCTTTAATTCAAACTCAATACTGCATCTCAAATCTGATATACTTCATATTGACCCGATTATCATGTTGCTAATAATGAGCTTATCCTGAATTTGATTGCTTTTATGTTTTTAATTTCCCAAACCTGCTATAATAAATACACTCACGTCACATCTGGCACTTTAATACATATATACGCCAAATGATTCATTTTGAATGGGTTTCGATTCCAGTACCAACCCTTAACCATTTTGGTTAGTAAACTGTGGATTCATTAAATCCAGACCATGCTTTTTAAACATGAGCATAACTCTAAAATGGAAATAACATATCGACCAACCATCAACCCTCACGCAAACCACATCTTACCTTCCCATTTCCTGGACTAGTAACTCTACGCTGCTCTCCTTTCTGCTGCTGAATTTCATACCCTGAAGAGTTATCTTACTACACACATCTGTAGTTCAATAATCTATGCAGGAAATTTTGCAAATATATAAAATTCTTCTGAGTCTCTGAGAGATGCCCCACAGAAATAGTAAAGTATAACATTTACGAAGCATAAACAGTAAATTCTGAACTATCAAGAGTTGACAAAATCTAAAGAATCTTTTTCATGTACCCTTTGAGCAACTTGATGTGTAACACTATCTTAAGGCCTCAATTATATTACCAATTTATTACCTGAATGGTTGCTCTTGGTGCAAAAAGAATGCAAAAGTCATCGTTTTCAGTGGGCGCACCTGTCATCACGTCACCAATCAAGTGGTGGGTAAATGAGGAGTAAGTGGGGCCAGGCTCCTGGGGCACATTCCCACTCTCATCTGGAAACAGGAAGAGGTCTGAACAACATGGCTCCTGAGTGTGAGATTTTTCATCCAAAACACCTAGGTAAAAAGATTACAGCATTCAGATTTGGTATGTTCTGAAACATCAACAATAACAATTAGTCAGATACACATTATATGAGTGCTTTCGCCTGCAATACCTTTTTTCTTACAATTACCTCTGACTACTAATAAGACTAATAAGTTTGAAGTTCTCTAAGAAACGCGTTAACGAGGATCTCACGAAGTTAACAGTCTCCCCTTAGCTACTCGCATCAGAGCAGCTCAGGAATTCAGCAGCAGCCGGTCAGCACTGACTGGAGTTTGGTTTCAGCCAGAACTTCACACTGACAGTTCTGACTGGGTGGGGCTCTGGAAGAAATTTCTTGGACAATACTGCAGAGGGAAGGGAAACAGGAGACACCCCGCAGGGCTTCATCTAAAAGGACAGGAAATCTCTGCGGACAGAGGGGGTGGCGGAAACAGCTGCCGAGCACGTCTTCAAGTAACTCCCAGCCACAAAAAGACTACTTCTTGGGGTGCTGGATACCCACA
>NW_011888945.1:1826495-1828034 GCF_000151845.1 Pteropus vampyrus | reverse complement strand
TTTCCCCAATCTAAATGTTCTGCAGTTAGATATAATAAAAACACTTTTCTAAATCTCACGTAACAAAAAACACTTTTAAATCTTACCATGTTGGAATGAGCTTTCCGAGGCATTTCTTTACTGCAGTACAGATACAAAAACTTATTCATTTGTGACGTTGCCAGCCGGTCCCGAATTTCGAGGTCCTGCACGATGAACGCCTGCCGAGAGACAGGGCACTCCGAGAGGCTGGAATTGCGCCCTGGCTGGCATGGGGGGTAGACCTCATGCTGGAACTTCACCTTCGCAGACAAGGAGAAGGGGGCACAGAGCAATCATTACATTTCATTTAAACTAGATCTTCTCTTTACGATGCAAAACACCACATTTTTGAAATCGCAGGTTTCGATTCCACTTTTAGAGAATAACGTAACACTCCATTTGTTCACTTATTTATTGATCTTTGTGTACTCTACCACACAAGGATAAGCTTGACTGACATTTATTTGACCTTGGGAAAATCCCTGTCCTTTTCAAGCAAACCCTCAACAGGAATCAGACATAAAATTATCATCCTGCATTTCTTTGAAACTGTTTGAAAATCCATCAGTGGAAGCAGATTCAAGTTCCAAGGAGGGCAAGGATACAATTAAACAGATGGAACTGGCATTCACCATTAATATTTCCACATTAAGCACCCCAATACATGACACGCTGACAGAATTAAATGCAGATAATTTTGATGGCAGCCCAGCCTTACTGGTCCCTAGACGTTCAGAGGACCTGACACATGTGTGATCCCACAGCCTGCCTTCCCCACATAGATACCCCAGGGCAGTGGTCCTCCAAGTGTGGTCCTGGGAAAGTAGGATCAGAATCACATGAGACTCATTAAAAATGCAAATTCGTGAGACCCACCTCAGACCTACTGTATCAGAAACTTTGGGGCCCAGCACCCTTTGTTTTAACAAGCCCTCGAGGGGATTCTGATGCTTGCTCAGGGGAGAGGCACTAATGAACCCCACTAACGCCCCTACTTCAGTGCAATTTTCCTTTCAAAATGCCATCTTACCTTGCTTAACTGTATTTCCATTAAAAAATCATGGTTTCTTCCTTTTCCCCCACATACCATATTACGTCCATGTCTTGTGGGTGTGTGAGAAGGTGAACTGTGGGGACTACTATAAATTAAAAACAAAAAACAAAAAACAAAAAACCCTTTGTTAAAAGAATATTCAAAGAAAGGCAATGAACGACATCGAGAAAAACAGAAAATGAGATTACAGAACTGTCAAAACGCTGTCACGAACTGTATGACTACAAATCAAAACTGCATCTTTTATACTTTGGAGACACTGAGAATATGAATTTTATTGTTGCCATTACGGCAAGCATCTGCTTGCTAAACAGAAAAATCTAACTATGACGTCGGTGTTCACATCGAGGAGAGATTTGGACATGAGACCGCCTGACAAGTTCCTTATTACTTTGGGAACCCCATATAGTCAGAGTACAAGTCCTAGAAATCTCAATGAATACAAAAAAGAATTCCAGTAAACT
>NW_011888945.1:1812487-1824240 GCF_000151845.1 Pteropus vampyrus | reverse complement strand
ACTGCAGAGGGAAGGGAAACAGGAGACACCCCGCAGGGCTTCATCTAAAAGGACAGGAAATCTCTGCGGACAGAGGGGGTGGCGGAAACAGCTGCCGAGCACGTCTTCAAGTAACTCCCAGCCACAAAAAGACTACTTCTTGGGGTGCTGGATACCCACAAGGGACACCTGTTCTCGGGTAGCTCTCTCAATGTGAAGTCCATAAAAAGTGTGCACGTGCACCAAAATCTCTTTTATACATTTATATTACACACTAGATTCACAAGTCTTTCTCCATTCAGTCATTCAAACCAAACACTGTGATATGGACTGAGAATGCTAAGATGAATAAACTGACATTTTAGCCTCAAGAGGCTCACAGACAAGATTTTAAATACTTCTGTGGCAGCACCTTGACCTTACACATCCTTATAAGTGCCCAGTACCTAGTACAGAATCATGTATATTGAAGCTGCTCAGTAAACAGTTAATATTCTTTCTCATATATGTAGGTTAGCTGCTAACGTTAATTACAAATACTGTGATACATAGGAAGCTGAAGGTTCCCATTTGCTTCTTTAGTTCTAATTTATTCTAAATTAGAATGAAAGCAACATTTAATGTTAAACTTTTATAATACTATAAACTATTTTTTTAAATTAAGACTAACAATATATAGAAATAACTACATTTATCCAATTAGAAAACAAATATTTTTCAGATAGATGCTTCAAGAAATTTAGATGCTTCCACTCGGTTTTCAAGGCTTCCTAACTGTCTGGTTCCTCCCTGCCCATCCAACTTCATAGTCTAATTCTTTTCACCAAAATGGAACTTTGTTCCAGGAACAGCCTGAGCTGCTGGATGATAAAGGCTCAAGCATGCCTTTGTCTCAGCCTCTGCTAATGTTAATGACCGTGCCAAGATTATCTTCTCTCCCCCCTCTCCATACCTAAGTCCACCTTCTAAAGCCAAATCATCTCACTTTCACTAAAGTCTAATGAATCAATTCCAATCCTTTCAGACCAGGAGAGTATGAAACATGTTCTGAAATGTTTTCTATTTTATCGTTTCTGAATCATTTTAAGTACTAGCGTCAGCTTGGTTAGTGCTAGTTTGTTTTACTAAACCATAAGCTACCAGAAAACATAAGCTGCTTTGTCTTCCACTTTCTCTGTGTCCCCACCACACCCTGGCTAGTGTTATTTATCTACCAGACACTCAGTAAACACAAGATGATTGACTAATAAACATCCACCAAAACTCAGGCTTTAATAAGTTACTTATTGAAGACTTTATAAGCACACAAATAATATAAGCTTTGACTACAACAACGTCAGTGCTTCCAGCAAGAAGTCCCGGTCAGTCTCACCATTAGACTGTGGTTTCACAGACGAAGTGGCTTGGTGCACATCAATCTCCTCCATAGCGTCACTCATCAAATCTCGTAAAATTTGTTGATCTGCTTCAGGAAGTACTGGACCTCGTGAGGATGACCGACCACTGGAATCCACCTACAGTTAAAAAAAAAACTAATTACAAATAAATGAAACTGTTCTAAAAGCAAACTCTTTAACATTATTTTGTCCTAGAAATATACTACATTTTATAGAAACACCAGAAAAAGGAACAAATTTATTTTTCTCTGTTCTACCTAGCAGCTGTTACATTTTCATCTTAAGTTTTTAGAATCATCATCACCCAACAACTACTGGCAAATAGAAATAAATGTGTCATCCCCTCAAAACCAGCACAGGAAAGTGGGATCTTGAAGAGGCAATGCATCAGAAGGGAGGGAAAGTGGAAAACACAGCAGGAGAGTTGGGGGAGAGGGGGTCTCGCTCTGTAAAGTCTGATCTGCTCAAATCTGCTGGCTACAACAGCTTTCACACTTTTGAGACAAAGTCACTGCAGGCCCGAGCCTCATTTCTTGGAATGAATAGATACGTTGTAACAGTAGAGGGCGTACACAAAACGAGAAAGCCACCAAACAGTGATTCACGGGGTTCAATTCCAGCACTGAGGCTTAACCATTTTGGTTAATGATCTATGGATTCAGTAAACCCAAATCATGCTTTTTAAATGTGAGCAGGACTCTAAAATGGAAAGATCCAATTTGAAAGAGATAATTTAAAACAACTTTTAATAAACTGGAGAATGTTCCCAAAAAGAGAATAAACAGAAAGGGAGGATGGGTCATAAATCACCTTATCAGTGAGATGGCATCAGCAATAACGAATCAAAAGCAGAAGTGTAATGCAAATGAAGTGTAAGACCATCCTTAAGGAAAGCAATGCAAGGCCAGTCAGACCCGTACTAGAGGCTCCGGAACCTAAGGGCACTGAGAATTCTGTTCACAGAAGAGGTGACGAATAAGAATGAAAACACAATGAAAAAGTAAAAAATGCTAAACAAATGGGACGTTGTTCTATCTGGACATGAGAGACAGCAGAGAGGTGACACTTGGCGACATAAGAAAGCACTGAACCAGGAATCAAAATATCTGGGTTTTGTTGCTGTTTCTGCTACTGAATAGGGCAAACTGCCTAAATTCTCTGGGTTTTAACTTATTCATCTATAAAACAGAGATAATAATCTTTAAGCTCTGTATCACACTGGGTTAAAGAAAATCATATATGAAAATTATACTGAAAACTAGACAGTAGAACAGATAACCAACATGTAGGATAATATTATATAAATAAGTCTTCTGGTAATAATACTAACACCTGCCATCTATCTTCTCTTAGCATTTTACATACAACTTTCATATACCAAGCTCTTACATGACAAATGTTTTCTTTCTTCCCTAAAGAGAGATTAAAATAACTTAAGTCTGGGAAAAAGTATTATGCTGGTGGTTGAGAAGATTAATGTTCCGAAACAACATCGAAGAGTTGAATGATTTTCCAAAGAAGTCCATGGAATCACCTTTCCAGACCCATCGCTCTGAAGGTAAAGCATAGATGGGTGATTTTTCAGTTTCTTTTCTATCTATGGCTGTTGTGAAGACCTCGCTGACATAAACGTGTCACTCATGTGGCAGGAATGGGGTAGGGGAGAAGTTAGTTCTCATGAGTGATGTTGCCGGCTGTACCTTCGTCTTTCTTTCAGGAGCTCCAGGCTTCATCTCTGCCTTGTTAGCTGCATGTAAGTCCCCATAGCTTGCAATGTACTGAATGAGATTCATTAATGCAGCACAAGAGTCTGAGCACGTTCTGATATGGACAATGTCACTGGAACAGTGTAATTCAAAGCGTGAGTCAGTCTGGACAGGACACAGGGAAAAAAGGAAGAAATGTTTTCCAAACAAGAGACAAAAATTTCATTTTGTATAGGTTTATTCTGAATAAAATGTGACAATCTGTCTTGTCATAAAAAATGTGTATTTATAATAACTCAATTTTAAAAGCTTATCTATTTTTGAATAAAATTAGGTAACTGGAAAAATAATATTACAGTAAAGTCAATACTTTTTTAGTCTCTCCTACAAAAAATAAGACAAATAAAAATTTCCATTTATTTTAATAACTTACTTGCTCTCCATCAGAATCAGACTTCACTGCAGTTATAGTTAATTCCAAAAGCCCCATATCCATCACACGAACATAATCTAAAATTTTAAAAAGTAATAAAAATTTATTTTAATGCTTATCCAACCAACACCTAATAAAACTAGCATCTCTTTACAATTCATGGCGGGCATGGCAGGCAGTGCTACAAATATTTATAATGCAACAAAAATATAGCTTTATTCACATAAATCCTACAATTCACTCTAGAAACAAAATTTGTATTATATTAGAGTATAAATAATTTGATGCATTTAAGGACATTAAAACTTCAAACTGATATTTAATAAAATCCTTAATTCACTGGCATTATTCCAGAGTTAAAATGCTTTAAAATATTCACACACACAAAAATAAAAGTGCATTCATCTAGTGCATACTTCCATTTTTAACTCTTACCTCTATTCAAATTTACAGTGACAGTATTACACTTGTCAGACAGATGTAAAGCAGCTTCATCCAAGATTATTCTGAGAGAAAAAGATAAAATCAACATCCAAAAAAAACTAACCTTGAATACATGCCACATGATCACGATATACTTAGTTCTATCATTCTTTGATATATTATCAGTAATATGCGGTTTCTGATTTATAAATGTCATACATTTCTTTGAAACTCACTGTTTATGAGTGTTAGGAATATTAAAATGGTGTTAAAATGAGATTAAATCACCTGCTCAAATTAATTCTAAATTTTTAGCAGTTTTTTTTAATAGATGTCCAAATTCACCAGGTTTAAATTATAAAAATAAAGTGTATCAGGTATTATAGGGAATTTATATATTTTAAAAAGTAAACTAACAGTCTCAAGAATTTCCTCCCTAAAAATGAAATACAATCATGAATAGAAAAGATAAGACAAATTATCTGAGAAAGAAAAACTGAAAACTGAGATAAAGAAACGTGATAATTAGTTTAAAAAAATGTTTGACTTTAACAAAAGATTGAGACTCTAATCAAAGGGTTTTGATAAATGTCAGTCAGTATGTTTTCAACAGTTGCATTTATATACACAATGAAGTTTACAAAGGTACCTGAGAGTAGAAGATGACTTATCCAAGGCAACACTACTTGAAACGCTGAATGTTTCAACAGTGAGAAGAGATCGAATTGGCAAATAAAGAGGCCTAATACCAAAAGAAACAACAGAACATCAGTCTGCTGTAATGACAGAAACATCCTTTAAAGAGCATTCTGAAACTTAACCCTATGTATTTTTTCTAAAACTTAGTACATATTTTAATTAATAAAATTTTATTCTGTTTCATTTGTGAACTGACCTATAATCGAGTGCACAGCTCCAGAGGTGAACATGAAAAGTCGTAAATGAAGCTGGAGGACTGTACCCCAGAACAGGTTCATCAGCAATATTCAAGAAGCATAAAATCTATAATCACAAAAATATAAAATGGCCTGCTTTAGAAGAAAAAAAATGTTGATATGATATCATTAATACCAATGTAAAACAAAATATTTCACAGAAAAAGCAACCATTTATTGGAAAATCATAATGCTAAAAGAAAAAAAAAATCATCGTTTTGAAGGAATACCTTTCAAAAGTATTTGCAAAACTAAAATTTGAAATAAAAAGGCCCATCCAACAACTGTAATGCTATAGAAACCTGAGAAAAATCATCTTACGAAACTAGGTATATATAATACACTTTTACATTATTTTGGTTTTTCGTGATTTTCTTAAAAAAAAAAAAAAAATTTTCCTAAAGACTGCTTAAAACTATCCATCTGGTTTCTATATAATCCATTGTCAGGAGTTCTTTATCCATAATTTATACATAGTTCAGTCTGAAAACCAGTCCCTCTCACCAACATCTATTTTCGCATATTTCTAATCTAAGTAAACAAGGAGATTAGGCTAAAATCTCTCCCTCACAGCCAGTTCAGTGTTCATACTAACCATCTCTCTACCCCTAGTGTACAAAGACATATAGAGATATAGATACAGGTATAAATGTATAGAAAAAAATATTTCCCCATGTTCCTATAGCTAGCTAGGTAAACAGATAAACAAACTATCTCATGTTTCCTGAACACTTTCATGAAAAAAGCCTGAAAACATTTGAGTTTAAAATAATTTGTTATTTCCTAGCACATAGAAAAAGTTCTTCTTTCTAAGGAAAATGAATAAGAATCAGTGCACAAGTTTTTATTCTCACATAAAGAGTTAAATTCTTACCCAAAGTTTCCTCTGAAAAATAACCAACTGTATCTCATTAACCATATACAGTTATTAGACTAGAGATCTAGTACAAAAAATCCTTATAAATGCCTCAAACCATGTTATTGGCCTAGAGATTAATTCTGAAATTATGGCATCTAAAGAATATACAGCTTTCAGTGCACGTCATGTATTACTCCTCTGGACCAGGCGCTCTGCAGGTCCTGGCACAGACCCCCTTCCTCCTCATGACACGAAGGGCAACTCTGTCTTTGTGAAGTTTAGAGTCCAAACCACCAAAGTGAGAAATCCATCCCACTCTGGAGTGGTGATAAGGTCCTAACCTAAAGGAGGTTTATACAGGAGTGTGTGCTTGCTGATAATTCACTGAGCAGAACATTTATGATTTGGGAATTTCTCAGTATGTATATGTCAATATAAAGTAAAACAGATTAGCACATACATAATGGCTCTCTTACCTGCTCATGCCAACTGAGCCCAGAAGGAAGCATTCTGTGCTGGAGAGTGGCTCCTTTCAGTCCCACGGCAATGAGAAATTCCTACACAGAGCAACACAAAGCATTACAGTTGTCACCTACATCCCCCTCTAATTCAGAACTCAACATTTTTCTGGAAAAAAAAAAAAAATGTGTTGCCTTTTGTGCTATCATTTTAGCTAGTAATCAAATCAACGGCAAGTATTTAATGATATACAAGTATAAAACACAAACCTTTGTGTTGGACTCTGATTTATCAGACAATATTTTAACTGCAACAGAAAGCATATTCAAAGTGTCTCCACCAACACCATCAGAAGAAGCTCTACAGAGGCCATCTTCTTCAGAGGAATAAATAGTAGGTTCCAACCAATGTGGGCGGGTTGAACTGGGCAATCGTATTTCTGCAGGAACAATCACTCCATCCACTATACCTACATCCGCAATGGGGTGAAAATATAACAAAACGTTACTCGAAATTAGTTCATAAACTTCTATAACAAAAACAAAAACCTATGTACTTCACTGAACATAACATAACATAACATAATGAACCAACTGGGCATAAACGACCCATACCTCATATCTCTCTATCAACGTTGGGAGGACTGGCAGCACCCAACTTTAAAAAAATTAAGATTTAAAATGTTAGGAAAATTAAATTTAAATAGGAATATCTGATAAACTTCAAGAACGTGCAAGTATCTCTTGTCTATTTAACACAGGGAATATATTCAAAGAATGGTAAATTCTATATCCAATAGGGAATATTGCTTAAGAAAGAATAATGAATGTGAAGTCCCATCAACTGGCCAACAGATAATAAGACATGGTATATCCATAAAATGGAATATAATTTGGCAATAAAAATCAATGAAATACTGATACACTTGAATAAACCTTGAAAACATAATGCCAGTTGCAACAGATCATATATTGTATGATTCAAATAAATGAAACATCGGGAATGCACAAATCCACAGAGACATAAAGTAGATGAGTAGTTGCTTTGGGCCGGGTGGATGAGAAGTCTTTGGAGGTTCTAGCTAAAGGGTACAGAGTTTCTTTTGGGAGAGATGAAAATGTTTTAAAGTTGACTGTGATGATGGTTACACAATTGTGTGAAATACTAAAAACTACTGAAATGTATACTTTAAATGAGTGAGTTGTATTCCATATAATGTATGGTACAATTATAGCTCAGTACAGTTACTATAAAAAAAGAACATACAGTAAACTTCTAATTTACAATATGTATTACTTTGTCAGTGGAATGAGAACACCCCACAGAAAATAATTTCTAATATCAGCGTTCTATTCTCAATAGATTTTCGTTATTAATATTTAAACATGTCTAAACAGAAGTGAATAAAACACGCATATTTAACACTTGTCCTACCTTTGTGGTATAGACTGAAGCTGCTAGAATGAAGGCAGATGTAGTGCTTGTCATCAAAACCTTCATATTTTGTCACGCAGAACAACGAACCACTATTGAACTCTAACCAGAATTCACCATGCTTATTTTCCAACGGATCTCCGTTATCTTGCTATAAAGACCAGACAACAAAGACATTATTTAAATGCAGAAAAGTAAGAATGACCTGGGAGTCTCCTTCTTGATTTGGCTGAGAAGAATCAAGTGGTCTGACTCTTGACCCATCCAACATGGTGGGGTTAAAAACTGAGTAATTAAACGCTCTGTGAGGCCTCTTCTGCCAAATGAATCCCATACTTCACCCTCCTTTGTCACAGACACATTACTAGTCATGGCCTCAAGAGCAGAAGCAGCACATGTTCTCCAAGAGAAGGTATACACGATGTTTGTCTTCTGACTGGCAACAAAAGCTAAGTTTCCACAGTTGCTGTCATCATGGCATGCCTCGGAAAACTGAGCTGCATCAGTCACTGAAATCACCTCAAACCACTAACTGCTGGATGTGTACCCTGCGGTAGATTTAAAATAAGATACACTTGGGAAAAACACTTTGTGTTTGTAAATCCTTACCTTTACATCTGTAAACACTGCCATTAATCCGTGATTAATACTCAGAAGAACTGAGAGAAAACTCTGCGAGTTCTTGTTCTGAGAGTCTAGTTTTTTTTTCCTGCGGGAACGATAGTTGGGATCAACAGTAGAAAAATACTGCAAAGTCTCCTCCTCAGATCCACTTTCCTCATCTATGAGAAATAGATATGCCAATTACATGATTCTGACAGCTTATTAAAATAGCAACTTGAATTTCAGAAGAATATTTTATAACTTGTTTATTTTTACAAAGGATCTGGTGTAACAATAAAAATGGACTTGCTATGTTTTTTCATTTTACCACTGAACTTCAGACAATATATATATATATATATATATATACTACCATTATAAAGATAACATATTTAATAACAATATTCTCGACACACAGAAATGGGAAAATGTTAAAGATATTATAAAATAGTTATAAATGCAAAATGTCATCAAAGAAAGAGTTTTAAATCTATCGATTGAAAAAGCTACTACTTTATTAATAAACCAGGCATTTACATCAGAACAAATTAAAATATATTACCATAGTGAACTGTAGACTTAAATGGACTAAAACTATCTTTGTTGAAGGTATTGATCAGTTGACTGGCTACTGAAAGCCCAACACCGTATGAAATATTTTCAAAAGTCTCTACAGGTGAAGGAGCTGTTGGTTCCCACAGCAGCAAGTCATTAAAGATTCTGAAAAGACAAAGTTTAAAATAAGCGCACGATCCCTAGTTCGACCGGAGGCAAACTAAAGAATATCCCGTTAAAAGTCACATAGGTAATAATTTTTCTAAATGGTAAAATAAAAATTAGGTTCTACAGAAGGTTTTTTATGTTAATTATGTTCATATAATGGTAAAATAGTTGATAGGGCTCTAATGCACGGCAGTGAAAAAGAACTTAGACACTGAATTAGAGTCCTGCCTAGTTTTACCTGCGTTACGTGCACCAAATTACATATACCTAAATGCACTTAAAGGAGAAAGTTAAAAATAAAAACCCATAATGAACAAAAGAAAAGACTGTTCACACGTATGCGCGTGCTCTGCAAACCATAACAGACATGCATTGTGTCGTCAGAGCCCCATCAGTCCTCTGGGGCAGGCGGGGGAGAATCTTTACTCTCATCTCACACTTGAAGAACCTGCCTCATAAAGGTTAAGCGACCTGCCCAAGGTCACAAAACTCATTAGTAGGAGAACTGAGACTAGAGCCCAGATCATGTCCAGTTCCCAATTCAGTTCTTTGCCATTACTCGCTTTCTCCAAAGATGTCTGCTTTTTCTCTCAACAGAAAGCATAGCTTGGTGGGAAGATTGTATGAGATGAAGAATGCATAGGGGACAGACAGAAAATTCTTCTCACCAGCTGAGTAGCCAACTCAATACCGGTGACTAACGGGGTGACAGCTGTCAAGCTAGGCTAACACCACATCCTACTTTTTCACAGAAATATTTGTCTTTCCTCAGATGCCCTTGTGCCCCTCCCCATCCCTTGTTACCCACGCTCTATGTTTTCATGAAAATTCAGACTTTACAATGTCTCAGACGAAGCTTTTTGTTAGATGTGGACCCGGAGCATCGCCTTCACATGTACAGAATTCAATCATAGCACCTACAAACACTCCTTTCGTTTCCTGTTTCCTCTGCCTAGACTGTAGCCCCTGAGAGAGGGGGACCTGGGTCTCAGTCATCTTTATATGTGTCTAGCACAGCGGCTGTCACAATGAGGCACTGAAGGTCTGACGAGGAAAGGACCAGTGGCTTCTGGCATGGAAGGACTGCCAAAAGTGCAGACTCACTGCAAAGCCTAGTGCGAATACCAAGCAAGGTGCCAAGTGGTGACGCGGCCCTGGCCCCTGCCTGCGAGAGGCCACCCGTCTAAGAACTTCCTGGGCCAAATCCTGAGCTTCTGAAGCCCTAGAAAGTATAAACTGGGGCTGTGGCCATACTGTGGCTCTCAGGAGGCTGTAAGCCCCACCCCAAAGGACTCTTTTGGAAGCATTACCAGCTGAAGGACACCAGGGACAAAGGGAGAAATATCTCATCTCAGACAATGACAACTGTGCCCCTAAACTGTGTGATACTCAATTGGCTCACTGCTTCTTTGGCAAATTTATTGAAACAAAAAGAGTTTAAATCCAGATCTCAGTCTAAACTCCAATATAAATAAATAATAAAGGTATAATAAAATACTTTTCTCTGGAAATGTTCTTCTTTTACCTTATTGCCTACAACCATCGTCTTATTTTCATAAGTTAAAGAGAAACTATCACTTAAAATAAAACCTGGAGTTTTATTTTATTTATTTAATTTATGTAACCTATAAATACAGTTCCATATGATTTTACTGTTTTCCTTATTTATATTTTGGTCTAAACACAGTCTTATACCATTAATACTACAAAATACTGGGTGATGCATTTAAAATCAAAGAAAACACAAGATAATTAAGGACACATCACCACGATTCTGTGGCTTTAGGCCTAAAACATAATAAGTGCTCAATAAACATTTGACCTAATAAAACCAATTAGAATTATTTTTATGTTCTAAAGGACTTTTGACATAGAAAAAATTCTCCTGTACATGAGACTAGTTCTAAAAAGAGTGCCCTGTGGTGAGGTGACAGAGGGCAACCAGCCAATGTGAGCGCGAAGGAAATAAATATCTCACACACACGTAACCCAGTTACCAGACACACTGGTTAGGAAACTGCAATGACAATAGCTCATCACAACGGTAATGGTTCTGCAATGACAGCATACGGAGTACACGGAAGCGGTAAATCATCTTGAAGCAAGGAAAGAAAAGGAGGAACGGAGATGGGAAGGCAGTCAGGCAGAAAAGCCCATTCCAAAGATTCAACTAATGTGTTTAAACTCACCTATTATAAAGCTTCTCATAAAAGCTTTTATTAGGTAGTGTCATATGAACATTGGGTAACGTAAGTTCCAGCACATAGTGAGAATTGCTGATTGCTTTATCCTGAAACTCTGTCATTTCTACAGGGTCTCCTGGCATCACCATCTAAAACATAATAGGTTAGCGCAAAAAAAAAAAGCATCATATAACCATTTTATGTTTAAAACAGTAAAGCATCTTATTCTAGGTATGTCGGCAAATAAATAAGCATGTAACTTTTAACCAAGGGAAAAATTAGATGTTCACTGATCTTGGAGTTAAAAACTTAATATAAATAGAATACGAGGTACTTTTTTAAAGGTAAAGAATTGAAACCACTGCTGTGTGACATAGGATAACCCCTGCGCTGCGCGCTCACACCTTCATTTTACCTGTTCGTTCTCAAACATCACTCTGCGGGAGGAGAAGGGAGAGGGGGCGGGTCTCCTCAGGTCGCACACATCTTTCAAGGAGTGAGCACCTCCGTCCTCTTCTTCCTGATAGTGGCCGTCACTCTCCTCTTCTTCCTCGGCTGCTATTCTCTCCAAGATGGAATGCATGGCTGGTGGATTTATTTTCAGTACAATTCTGAAAGC
>NW_011888945.1:1797679-1811397 GCF_000151845.1 Pteropus vampyrus | reverse complement strand
GGTGTAATGTTTAAACTAGACTGATGCCCAAGCTCTGTCTCAGAATCTCAGAGTGGGGCCCAAGAACCAGCTTTCTGTAAAAGTTCCCCAGATTTGAAAGACACTGTCCCAAAGCATCACTGACTATAAAATTCATTTGACGACAAACAAAATGGTACCCAATGAGATTTCTACTGCAGCCCTGAACTATTTTTAAATGGTTAATGATTCCTTTGTCTCTCTACTTATACTAGATAACTTGAGACCAGAGAACACATCTTAAACTGCCAGCTCTCACAATATCTAATAGATAGATATCTACCCTTTATATCTACCCTTTCACAGAGTAGTACTCAATGTGTATTTTTAATTTAATTTGTCCACCTTCCTCTGGGTTCTCTCATCAAGGCTGGATATTTTTAGCTTAAATTTAATAGCCAAAATGTCACTTCAAAAGACTACAGCAATTTATTTTCGAAAGGAAAATCTCGTTGAAGGTACATATCATATCCGTTTGCTTACTCACCTTGGCCAGTCAAAGTCATCTGACGATGTTGTATCTCCATCTACTCCACTAGACACATGGAAAAACTTAATAGATGGCTCTCCTTTATCTTCTTGGAATGACCCTAATAAAATGAGACTGATTAACTAAATGCCTTTCTTCTCAGGGGCTAAAAGATACTTTCATCCTTCGGGGAGCAAAGATCTTTAAATCAGGAACATATGAAACATTAAGCTCTACAGCATTTTTCCATTTGTTCTTGTTTCATGTGTACATGTTGGGGGGAGACAGGATGAGCAGATAAATTAAAGATGCTGTTTTCCGTTCAAACTTAAATTTTTAAGTACCAACGTCTAATGTGTAAGGTGCATAATGATGACATAGTAAATACAGCAGTTACAACTTCTCGAGTGCCACTTAATGACTGTTCTTCATGAAAGTTTATGCAGTTAACCTAGGAACACAGAGGTAATAACTGCAGGTCTTAAATATCTATTTTGTATCAAGCACTGTAAGAATTACATCTATTCATAATAACCCTACACATTTTTTCATTCAATTTTACAAAGAATGACTTTCATTCAGAATAATGAGTTTCTTACCACTGGAAATAAGGAAGATCAGATAACCTCTAAAGGCCCTTTCATGAAGTCATAACTGGCAGCTGTCAATTTTAAATCTCTCTAAAAATGTGTAAAACTCAGAGAGAAGGGGGAAAAAATTCTGCAACTTATTCCGAGAGAGGAAAGTGAGAAAAGCGAGAAGGGAGTATGGTGGCGGGGAGGGCGATGGCAGAGGAGGGTGTGGTTAGAGGAGGTGGAGGGGCAGAGGGGAGGCGTGGTGGCAAAGGTAGGCTGTGAGGGAAACAGGAAAAAAAACACCAAAATCTTCCATTCTCAGTGTATATATACTCTTCATTAGCTGACAATAGCAAAGTAATACAGAATAACTTAAAACAGGTTTTCCAAAGAAAATCACTAGAGATTAGTGTGATGGTAAAAAGCTCAAGCTCTAGTGTCAGACTTGGCTTTGAATCTTGATTCTGCCACTTGCTACTACATGACCTTGGAAGGTCTCTTTTCTTAAGTCTATAGATTCCTCACTTACAATGACAAAAATGACTGGAAATAATAAGCCTACATAACCATGATGAATAAAGGAAACAGCATAATGTGCGTGAAGAGCTTAGCACAGTAGCTAACGAAGCAGCACTCAATTCCGGCTGCTGGCAGCCGCACAAGTGGTAGTTGGTAAAAATGTACACTATGGCACTGCATTCTCCTGGAGAAAAGAAGTATTTTACCAAACTGAATAAATCATCATGCTTAATTTCTTTTCAAAAACACACATATCATGTATTTATATACAATACTGGAAAAAAGCTGTTACTCTAGTTCTCTAATGTCATGTTCTCTAATTTTATTGTGTTCTGCAGCTGTCAAATACTTTTTCATGCTGTAAGTCTCAGCAGGTGTTTGTTTCTAGTCTGGCTCCTCTGTGGGCACATTCAGTCTTACCGACTAGTTCTCTAAAGGTAAGATCCAATTTAATTTGTTCTGGGGTAGATCCTCCTATGAACTCAGTCTTAAACTCGAGATCTGTGAATGCTAAATGAAGGATCTCCTTCTGAAGTGACTTCTTAAACCATGGTCCTCTTTCTTGATCTGATCGAAGGTCAGGAATTGGGAAGCGAACAGAAAGGTTTAATGCTGGTGTGGCAACTTGTACTGATATCCGACAATTTGCAGGATTATGTGAATCATCTAGAAATACTTCAGTGAAAGCCTTGTGCTAAAACAAAAAACATCAAAAAATAGGCCAAAATGTTAAATTAAGTAAATAAGCATAAGTGATATTAGTATTCAACATTACAGTATATAATCACGATTTCCTCATTCAGTAGAATACATTGAAATATAATTCAAAATAACTACCACCATCTTAGTTTAGTAATAATGAAATTTTATAATCCAACAACTATTCACAAAAGCCAAAACTACTGACAAAATATAAACCCTCATGCAAAAAAATAATAAAAATAAAAGCTAAATCAAAATGAAGACACAGGCACAAGAGATGTATAAATATCAGAATACAGAAAAAAAATAACATGTAAATTAGCTTATCGACAAATTCAATATCGTTAAAAATCACTACAATACCCAATATTCAATTGGAAGGATTTATCTACAAATATGCTAGCTACTTTAAAGAATCAATGTGAAATCAGATGATTTATGCCAAATGCAAAGGCCCGTCCCTGACTCATCTTTGTATTTCCAAGACTAAGCCCAGAGCCTGGCACAGCATAGATTCTAAATAAATATTTACTAAATCAGTGGTCCCCAACCTTTTTGGCACCAGAGACCAGTGCTCCTCTGAGAATCTAATGCCTGACGATCTGGGATGGAGCTGAGGAGGTAATGCTAGCCAGGGGAGCGGCTGTAAATACATGAAGCTTGGTTCCCTCACCCACAGCTCACCTCCCTGCTATGCGGCCCAGTTCCTAACAGTTCACAGACCCGTACAGGTCTGCGGCCCGGAGATTGGGGACCCCTGCACTAAATCACTCACTCTGACAGTATGATCCCATCAAACAGCTCTTAGAAACCAAAACGTGTATGCACCATTTACTCAAAGGGTAAATAATAAAAGGGTCAATAAACATGCCCTTATAATAAAAGGGTCAATAAACATGCCCTTCAGATACAAGCCTATTTCCACACTTTCTCTAAAATGTATTGAAACTTATGAGGCTTTAGTCCAGAGTATACTGTCACGAAAAAGTCTTTAACCTCCTAGATGAGAAAGTTCTCTTTTAGGCTAAACTTGGATGTTTAACAAACCTATTCTTTCTCTCCCCTTTTGACTTTCCAATATTAACCCCCTACTGCAGCAAAAATAATCCAAGAGATGAAACTATCATCCCAATACATCTATGACTAACAGCAAATATGGGTACACTAGTCCCATAGAATAACTAGCAATTGGTTACAAAAAAAGAATGCTAATTTAATGTGAATATCCACCACTAACTGAGGAAGAAGCCAATAAGCTAGAAAAATAAAATATCTTTTCCCTTTTCTTTTTAACCAAAGTTGTCTTTGTTCCTGGTTCTACAGTTCCAATATTCCTAACAGACTTCTCACAAATCTGACTTGATTTGCTTAGAAGATACTAGACACCAGATCTCAGTGCAAGTGATATACTGCAATGCTCAATAACACAATATGCTAACTTGTGTTCCCATTTTCAAAAGTATATTTTATATTATATGGGCTGTATTTTATAGGTGGTTCAAGTATTCTTGAAAAGTATGGATAGATAAAATTTTATAAAGATATTATAATAACGGTTTATAAAATTCAGATAAACACAGAAAAGAAAAGGAAATCTAATTCTTCTATTCAAACATAACCAACACTACCAACTGGTATATTTCTATTCACTCTTTTTCTATACATCAACTTAAACAGTTGTAATAAAGATTTATGTGAAATAATATATTCTACTTTTTTACTTAATACTTCTTCATGAGCCTTCTTCATGCTGCTGTGCCATCTTTATAACCATCATTTAAAATGAGCACACAGAATTTCACTCAGAATATTGGCAAAACTTATTTCACTAGTCTAGTAGTCTCCATTTTTTATCATTACAAAGAATGCTATTTTAATAATATAGGCTATTTACTCTATTAAGAATATTTAAGCTAAGAAATAATCCAAGTAAGCCTATAAGCTAGCAGTAATTATTAGTATATGTAACTTTCGAATACGTACCAGACTGATATGCTTATTATATGAAGTATACATATGAGATGCCATCATCTCCACTGTAGTAAGTTTTTGCGGTTGAAGCAAGGAATTTAACCTGTCCACAATACTGATATCCAGCTCACAAAACACTGGATTTAACTTAATTTGTAATTCTGCCTTCTGAGGAACAGAACTAAGTCTTGCTTGATTACCCTTTAAAAAAAAAAAGAGGCATTAATACAATCACTAACAACACTGTAAAATTAAGTTAAAACCTTCTGATTGTGAAAAAAATGTATCAAATCAAAATTTACAGGTGGTATTCACAAAAAAAAAGATCTCTTACCTGGGGTCCTTTATTCTCAGAATGCTTATAATGAAGCTGAAGACACACAGGGGGATGGGAATCAATTCGCTCTTTGGAATGGAACATTAAAAGCTTAAAAACAAAGATAAATTAAATATAAGATACTAAGCTATAATTAACCACATAAATTAACAGAGGTGCTAATATAACAGTGAGAAGAACTTCTGAAGTCAGAAAACCTTGCTTTAAGTTTCACTGTCACTACCAATGTGCATCTAAGACAAGTTAATTTCTGTGATACTTAGTATATCATTTGCAAAACATTAAGTGAGGATTCAAGTAAATTAATGCTAAAGAAAGTGCTTTGAAAATAATATATAAGGGCAAAATAACAGCAACAAATGTCATTTTGATAGCTTTGTAAAAGTTTCTCTAAGACACACTATTAGAACAGAAAAAAACCCAGATTAATAACAAAAAAACATGAGACATTTTGCTTGTCTTGAATAGTGCTTATTAGCACACAGCAGGCATTCATTAAGTATTTAATGAACAGAATTCTCCTGAAATTAAGAGTGCTTAGAAAATGCATAAAATGAAGTTATTTGTCCCATAACCTGTCTGCCATTCTAAAAAATGAGTCAACTCGAAATTAAAAATTTTAACAGACTCTTATAGCCTTGAATGCCATATTTAAAAATCTGTTTCAACAAAACACAAACGCTTACACACACTTCCACATACACATACACATACACATACAACTCTTCCCCCCAAAAAACTCTTCCTATATGACTTCCTATACTTTTTAAGAAAATAATTGCTGTTCATATGATTCTTAAAGAGAAAGATTTAATGAATTATCCTAAAGGAAACCTATGTAACATTTACCTCTGTATAATGAGGAGAAACAGAATGAAAATCAGTGGGAAACAAGCACTCCAAAAGTTCCATCTGCCCAATGGACATGTCAGTACTAAAATATCTGGAAGCGGATCTCTGTCTCTGTTCATAGGATACTTTGATGCCAGTACCTATAAATCTGTTGTAAGAAATGCAACATTTAAAAAGAGTATCCATTTATTTCCAGATTAAACATGAGTCAAAGAATAGTATACTCAATAAAGTATAAAAATTACCTGCCTATTCTGACAAATTCAAGTTCTCAGTAACTATTCCAAAAATATTAACCAGAAAGATTACTTCAAATTTCTCATTCCCTGACATTAGCTAAAGAAACCAGTTCGGTGGACAGGAAATGATCCAGGATATATTTATTTCCCAGCACTGCCCTTCCTCCTTCCACGTTTTAAAATTTACACTACAATGGATAAAATCTTTCAAATCTATGAAATACATGTAATAGTTTCTTAAATTATCTAAAAGGATCATGGAATATTTTTAAAACTTCTGTCAGTAGAGCTCAAATAAAGGTCTATCTCTAGTTTTTATTGCTTTTGTTACATTTCCTACTGACGAATACTTACAATCTTGTCAAAATGGGAAGAAAAAAATGTTTTTGTAGTTTGATTATAAATACTATGGTACTAACCTGCAGAATTTTTTACTAGGTATAAAAATTACTTTGCCTATTAATTTTAATACTTCGAAAAAGTTAAAAGTTAAAAAAGCCCAACATACTTTCTAAAAATATTAATGTCTAAATTATTGTATAAAATAACAGGACTTGAGAATTTCTATGTCGCACATTAAAATAAACAGCATTTGCACATTAACAATATTATACTTACGAACTTAATTATCTCCTCATCTACTAGGACTCAACCCATGAAGAAATCATTGGCTATTTGGACAGCTTTGATTTTTTTAAGTAGAACGTGGCATCGGAGCTCGGATCAGCCTTGGCATCACTGCCCCGTGGCCAGTGGCATATGAATCATTTCCAAGTGCCTGCCTTCTTCTTAGTTCATTCTGCTCTCACCACCACTGCCATCTCTGCTAAGCTAGCACCAATAAGAACTATTTTTATGATTTGTAATGGTGACAGCGGGGATGATGGCAAAATGTGGTCAAAGGAAATTTGATAAAAGCAGGAGAGCTAAAGAAAAGATAATTTCCTAACTCCACATTATCTAGATTTTATATCTGAATGTTTCACATGCCAAATAACGTCAATGACAGATTCTATGGCAAACATCTTTGCAGCAATGGAAGAAAATCTCATTCATTCTGCTCATTTACAAATAAAATGTGAATTAGAAAAACAAATGGAGATAGATATATGGATACGAAAGTCCACATTTGGTTCTTTTTCAAGGATTGTTAATAAATAAAAAAAGTTTACCTAAGGTGATCATGTGAGCAAGCTTCTGCAAATACTGTTCTGAAAGACTTCAAGTTGTCTGCTGAAAATCTTGCTGGATCAATCTTTTCTATACAAGAAAAGAAAGCTATCGCCAGGGGTGTCAATGGATTAAGGTTCAATGACGTTTCAGGTGGAGATAATGGATCAATGTGAAGTACAGAGACTGAAAAAGTTCCCACAGCTAGTCTAAAAATAAGTTCAGGCCTGGATTCATCCACCGAAACAGATCTAGACGGGAGAGCTGAAATACATGTGTTAAAATTATACACATAAAATTTAATACGTAAAAACAATCCATTATAAAAATATAAAACATTTATTCATGTATTAGTTTTCAAAAAAGGGTGATCACACTACAGTTTAAATGATATTAAACAAGTAAAATAAAATAAACTATTGCCTTTCTGTTTTATATCGAGGATCCTTGGTACTTGAAAGTACAAAGGAGTATGCTACAATAAGAAACATATGAATAGAGCTTTGCATTTATTGCATAATAAAATTGTATTGGAAAAGTCAGAGATTAACCATAAGCTGCTCACCAAATTTTCCTTTAAGCCTTGTGTTTATTTCAATTAAATTTTGCAGAGAAGAAACCTGAGGTTCCCTTTCAAGGATGTGTAAACAGTGAAACAAAAATCAGATGGTTGACTGAGACTCCTAAACTGCAATAACAACCTGAAATTTATTGTGTACTTTTTATTAAAAGTATTTAAGTATTTAAATACCCAAAGAATACAGCGAATGGGCAAGTATACTAAAATACTTCACAATGAATTGTTCGACAATGCTTCATTTTCTTTCTAAACTTTATTAAATGGCCTAGGCCCCCAACCCTCAAAATTTAATGAAGGAAAGAAGCAGTAGAATGGTATTTTTAAAAAGACAAAAAAAATTTTTTTTTAAATCTTCAACAAATATCTTATTTCCACTTACAAGTCTTCTGTAAGGGTGCTGGGTGAACTAGGTTGGATGGCAATGCTGACCCTCTTACTGGCTGTTCCTTACGATGATCAAGGAAATCTCCCCATGTTGGCTGAAGCTATAAAATAATTTTTTTAAAGCACATGAATAAAGTGAAGAATTTTAGAGGCAATTTTTCAAGACTAGAACAAAAATTAAATAATACTTTACCACAGTAGCACTTAATGGAGATCCTGCTGGGGTATTTGTATATGTACTAGTTAATGATAATTCAAGGTCCATATGTGGAGGGTCTCCAAGGGGTGGAAGAGAAGAGAGACTATGGGACATGTCCATATCAGCCATGGAGAAGAAAACTTCTTCTTCTAGAGAGAATTAAATTTGTCAATTGTATTATAATTCCACAAATTCACATCTTTAAATTAAGTAAATATACATTAATATAATATTCTTCCTTCAGATTATCTGAGATATAATAAATACTCTAAATTTTATGTTACTTCCAATGGGGTAATTTATTAGGATCTAAGATATAAATGACAGTAGAAACTCAACTGAACATAGGTTAACAAAAGGTTATACTATCCTACTGGTGAACATTTTTTTCTAATATGAGATGCAGTATTAATTGGTATATTTTTAAGTGTCATATTACAATTCAGGAGTTAAAATCCAGATTTTAAAATAGTATAAAATCTTGCAACTTCTGGTTTCATATGGATACAGCTATTTCTTTAAAAAGAAAACAAAAACCTGAATATATTATTTAGAATTCTATTTACATTTCACTTCCTTCTTTCTGGAGACTGTTTTACCCTTAATGAAATTAAGTTTGCTATGGTCAAAATTTCTTAAGTTGACTTTAATTTTCTATTTAATTCAACATTCTATACTTAAATTGATTATTATTTAGGGTATTAGTGCTCATATATTCCGAAACACCTGTAAATGTAACCTGGGTAAAGATTATATTTATATATAATTGACAGATTAATAGATTAACTATAAATCATTATGTGAGCACATAAGAATTTGACAAAATGAAAAATTACCTCCATTTATCTGTCGTGTAAATCTACATTTTTGTAAATTCTTTCCTTAGAATAAATCATGATTTAAAAAAAAAACCCAGACAACCAAAAAAGGAAACTACAGCACATGAGTGCCAGTGCATCACTGTAATACTGTGTTTAGACCAACTTAGAAATTTAAACCTCCTTAAAGTATGGATGTTTTGTTCTTTCATTATTAACTCCATTTCACAGTGGCCAAAGTTAAGTGTACTTTGAGCTATAATGATAACATATAATTCTGGTGTGAACTTTCTGAGTTGCTTACCACGGCTAGAAGGTGTACGAGCTGTTTCTGTCTCATAAAAGCTTTGCTCTGAAGATATACCCACAGAGAGGGAATCTTTTCTCAAATAATATCGGTTTAATTCCATCTGAATTCGATATTCTTCTTCCTGTTGCATGGGTCGATTTTTTCTATCTTTATTAGCTAACCCTATTTTGCTAGAATTTTCTGTAAGTATACAAAAGAAAAGCAAAATAGTAATTAAATTCACTTACTTAATAATTTCTCTCCCCAAACTCATTCCAATACCAGTGGTGATATTTTTATAAACTGACTTTCCTCAAAATTATGATTTATAAAACAAAACTACACAATCAAAACAGGATACTGTAGTACACGTGTGCCAGTACATGACTGTAATGCTTTAGTTAGATCAGCTTGTAAATGTAAATCTTCTTACAGTATGGATGTTTTGTTCTTTCATGACTAACTCTTATACCACAGCAAATTAATACCACAGTCAGGGAAAAACCACTACTATATAATACCAATCAGAGGCCTAAGCAATAGCTTTAAGCCTCTAGCTAGGAATCCCAAAATCTTATGATAGATGTCATTAAAAATAGAATGTGTGCGACTTAATGTCTTCAAGAATTGTACTTTCTCAGTTGTATGAAGTACTATCCAACCAAGGAAGTAAGTCAGACAACTGTGAAAAAGTTAAGAATGTGACACAAATAATTTGAATGCTAATTTGTGCCATGGTAACACAATCTGAAAGATCCAATCAAACTTAACTATTTAGGATTCTTATTTACAATACATCTTTAATTTCACACATTCCTCTATAAAAGCATTTCCTATATGTATGTTATGTATTTTAACTAAAAGTTTTAAATAATTAAAAATAATAACTACAAAGTGATACTTGCCTGGTCCAGCGATAGCTGCTAACATATCCAAAAGCAAATGTACCTGTCTTGGAGACAGGAATAGATGAATAGAGTCTATCTGTCCATCAATATCCAACTTAAAAAAAAAAAAAAAGAAAAACATTCAGGATGAACACTCTTTATATAAAATTTCATCACCACAAGTCTCAGCATATTTTCATACACTGAGATGAGTATTGATTATTTAGCCTTGGATTCCTCCACCTAAGATTCTAATTCGCACAATCTAAATGAAAAGACTTAAAAGCCACCAAACTGTTTTTCTATGAGGGAAAATCCTCCTGAGACATTCCATGTTTGTGAGTCCAATGTCATAGTGTTTGTCTGTTTAAGCTTTCTGAGTATTAAAGTATTTTAGGAGGCCTAAAGACACAGTCCCCAAAAAAGAATATTAAGATAGCAGTAGTATTCATTCCCATCATGATTTCAAAAGACTCAAATCATAGCCCTTAAAGCTTGATTCAAACCAAGAGCAAATAAAGTTGGCTTTCATAGTTTGCCCATGGACAGCACTGCTTGGCAGAGCACGAAAGGACCTTCTCTACCAACACTGTGCCTCTCCAAATGCCCTGTGTTCCACAAAGTCCCCTCTACTGGGCATGGGTGTGCAGGCCATGGCAGAAATGCCGTGGTGTTTGTTGGACTTCCCTTCTCTTTTCCAGCTCCAGGTCCATTTCTCCTTCTAGAAATAGAAGCTCCATCCCACTCACATCCTGATTCCTGTAGAGCATATCCTGACAAAAACAATTACTTTCATCTCTACATCACATTCTAAAAAGTTGAATATGCCTGACTTTTCATTCACCTCCTCTTAGTTCTAATACTAACACTGACTCCTATTGCAAATTTAAAATAATTCAATTAATAAAACACATTTATATTTGGAAAGTGTCATCTTCCCCAAGAGACCAATTTTTTGATTCTTAAATTAGTGATTTTCAGAAATTTTAAGAATCTAACAAAGAATATAATACATTCTCTAATAATCTTTATCTTTACATTTTTTTGAGTATTGGGGACCTATGCTAGGTGCTTTTACTATATTTCCTCTAATTCTTCATACTATTCCTCTTTTATAATGAGGAAACAGATTCACAAAGATTAAGTGATTTGCACAAGGCCATCTAACAGATCCAGAGCCAGGATTTTAATCCGGGTGACCCGGATGGAAAGTCTTCACTCTGTCCATGGCATGGCTCCTCATTCTGTCAATAGAGGTGTGAATGAAAACGGGGTTCTACAGAAAGTAACCTCAAAGGGTGATCTGGTCATAAATTCCTGAATGGTCTGGGCATGGTGGGTAGCCACGCCCCAGGCCTGGAACTTCTCTAGCGAAAGGTTTATCTTTGCCTTAAGCAAGCCCTGCTCACTGTTCTTATGCATCTATCTAGATTAAGAGAACTTTGAAATAAGGTCCCATCCTCAAAAAAGCAGTCTAGTTAACTGCCCAGTAATCCAATTCCCGCTGCCCACCCTCCTTTCTCCCATCTTCATGTAATCTTCCTTATGTTCCCTCCTTAAATTCAAAGGCGAAAAAGAAAGGGTAAAACTGTCATTCTCTGAAGCATTTGACATCTTTCTTCCCGGCAAATGTCGTCAGTTTTGGAGCAAATAAATTCATAAAAATTCTTTACAGGTTTAAACATTTCTTAAGTCAAAAGAAAACCCATTTTATGGGGCTCCTTACTGACTGCTGACATCGAGGCCATAAATCAGCGAGGAGTTAAGGAGGGGGACAATGAGGGGAAAAATCTCTTTCTGATTATATAGTATTGAAAATATAATCTCTGACCTTTATTAGAATGAATATTCAAGAGTTTCATTTCTAATTGTCATAGAAATATTTCATCATTAGTACATTCTGAGTTTGCATACAAAGAACAAAGTACATATTACTTTCCTGTTAAAAAATAAAAGAATGTAACAATTAAAATAAATTTCAAACTCAGTGTAACATGGTAATTGAAACAAAATCTGTTAATTCAATACAGGCAGTTCCCTATTTTCATATGTAATGCAATCCTGAAAACATATGCTAAAATTGAATATATGAAACACCAGATTTACATACTATCTGAAGCGAGTACTAAAAAGAACATATAATCTTTCATAATATTGAACCCACAGTTGAAAGACTCAAGTCTAATGAATATCAGAGATAGATTAGATTTGAGTGCCCTAATTAATGCCATCTTTGTCTATACTGCATTAAGTTTATGAGATATGTTTCTCAATGCTAATATCTAATTATTTTTCCATTTAGTACTCATTTTCGTTAAATAAGAATAAAATATACTCAAGTTATTACAAAAAAAATAAACAGGCAAGGATAGTAATATCGCCAAATATTAAACACTAGCTGGCAGATAAGCCACCATGCAAGTTTGTCACCTAATACACAGATGTCCAAAAGTAACATCTAAAAGGCATTTCTACAAATCAATATATAATGTGCAAAGGTTTGGGTTTGCACAAAGATCAAATACACAAATGTTGAGGACTATGTGTAATTAACTGTAATTCATCAAAACAGAACCATAAAAGTAATTGCTAGGGTTCCTTCCTCTTGGAGAAAGAGCAAACGCATTTCCCCAGAGGCGTGGGCATATTTGTTTCCCAAGGATGTTATGAGACAGGGGATTCCCTATAGTGTTTACACAAAACTATGGCTTTTTGCTCCATTAACAATCCATCCTGTTATTTTATAGACTTAAAATCTGGCAAAAGGATTCTGCACCCTCTGGGGTAGGACAGGGGAGAGGGGACAATCAATAACAGGAATGCCGTCATTCCTCCTCCTCTATCTCCAGTCAGGTGTTCTAATCCAAGAAAGACCTTCTGGGGATCCTTCGATCCTCTGACAGCCTTTTAATGTACAGTCACATGTACTCTTACATGTTCCCACAGCAATTTCTATCCCTGGTATTGTATCATTTATTAAAAGGCAAAGACTGAATTCCACTCATCTCTGCATCTATCCTAAGAGCTTGCTCGGGCCTGGAATATAACAGTCACTCGAACATCTAGAGCTAGGTAGGCCAGTGAATACACAAATGAGTAAGTCCAAATATATTCTCAACTTAAACTGCATTTTACAGAGATTACACAGAAAATTCATTTTCAAAGTCTGAAAATAACACTTGGAAAATACATTTTTAACTGAATAAATGTATGTTTCCTGATTCTACAACAAACTTTTCAATATTGTTTTCTAAAAAATAGGTACAGAGTCTTTACAGTGTCTTCAGAAAGCTAAGACATCATGAAAAAAATCAATCTCTTCATCAACATTATGCAATGATAAAAGTGGTCACCTCATTCAAAATACACGCAAGGTGAATATTCTTCCACATAATTAAACATCTTTAGTAAATTTCTGGCTTTCCAAATCTCACCTCCTTTAAATTTCATTTTATGATGCTGGAAAGAGATTCTTTAATAGTAAATTCCTACTTATCTAAACTGATGAACGTTCTGAACTGCTGGAATGGGGGAAAGTGAGTAATGGAGGAAACCCTAAGACCTGAGCTGCACAGAAGGGCAAAGGCTTCCTGTGACCTACGCGTACGGGCACCGGCTGAGAGGAAAAATGCTGACTCGGGGACAGTGGTGCTGCAGCTACAGGGGAATCTGCAGTGACCGTCAGTGGTCACTGCACAGATTAAAAAAT
>NW_011888945.1:1786602-1797629 GCF_000151845.1 Pteropus vampyrus | reverse complement strand
GATGTTATGAGACAGGGGATTCCCTATAGTGTTTACACAAAACTATGGCTTTTTGCTCCATTAACAATCCATCCTGTTATTTTATAGACTTAAAATCTGGCAAAAGGATTCTGCACCCTCTGGGGTAGGACAGGGGAGAGGGGACAATCAATAACAGGAATGCCGTCATTCCTCCTCCTCTATCTCCAGTCAGGTGTTCTAATCCAAGAAAGACCTTCTGGGGATCCTTCGATCCTCTGACAGCCTTTTAATGTACAGTCACATGTACTCTTACATGTTCCCACAGCAATTTCTATCCCTGGTATTGTATCATTTATTAAAAGGCAAAGACTGAATTCCACTCATCTCTGCATCTATCCTAAGAGCTTGCTCGGGCCTGGAATATAACAGTCACTCGAACATCTAGAGCTAGGTAGGCCAGTGAATACACAAATGAGTAAGTCCAAATATATTCTCAACTTAAACTGCATTTTACAGAGATTACACAGAAAATTCATTTTCAAAGTCTGAAAATAACACTTGGAAAATACATTTTTAACTGAATAAATGTATGTTTCCTGATTCTACAACAAACTGTTCAATATTGTTTTCTAAAAAATAGGTACAGAGTCTTTACAGTATCTTCAGAAAGCTGAGACATCATGAAAAAAATCAATCTCTTCATCAACATTATGCAATGATAAAAGTGGTCACCTCATTCAAAATACACGCAAGGTGAATATTCTTCCACATAATTAAACATCTTTAGTAAATTTCTGGCTTTCCAAATCTCACCTCCTTTAAATTTCATTTTATGATGCTGGAAAGAGATTCTTTAATAGTAAATTCCTACTTATCTGAACTGATGAACGTTCTGAACTGCTGGAATGGGGGAAAGTGAGTAATGGAGGAAACTCTAAGACCTGAGCTGCACAGAAGGGCAAAGGCTTCCTGTGACCTACGCGTACGGGCACCGGCTGAGAGGAAAAATGCTGACTCGGGGACAGTGGTGCTGCAGCTACAGGGGAATCTGCAGTGACCGTCGGTGGTCACTGCACAGATTAAAAAATACTTGTAGTTTTGTTTTTTACTATAGAAAATAAAACAAATACTGACCTTGGCTCCAGGAAGTACTTCATTCTGTTTCAATGTGAGACTCAACTCCAACCTACCCATTAGCCCTCCAATCTGCACTGGGTCAGAGGGCGCCGCCTCTGGTAAATTCCTAGTTAGCTGTGGGTGTGGCTCACAAATGATTCTGGGATTCCAGCTAGGTGACAGCTTTGGCTCAGTTTCCTACAATAATGCAACAGGAAAAAAGTACTTTACTGTAAATAAATCGAAATGCAAAATACAAATGTCACCTTAAGAAGAGTAAAATATTTGACATGCAAAACTGTACTGTGTTACAATGGATAAACTTGTAACTTATAGCTAGCCTGAAACACAAATCATGGAAAAGGACTTCATGAAAAAAAGCACAGCATCTGTTCAAATTACAGCAACAGGAAAACTGTTATTAACAGACATTCTATAACTAAGAAAATCTGATTTGTGAAATAACACAAAAGGTAAATTAAAGAATGATTCTAGTATCCAAAAGGAGTCTCTGCTCTTGGGGGGAATTAAACAGCTCCTTAATCGTAAAGCTTTTTTAAAATACGATTTGTAAGATAAATTTTCTGCAATACGTTCCTATGTAAGACAAATGTGAACAAACACTGTTTGATTTCCTGCTTATTTTATAAGGATATTAGATGGTAAATACCATTTTCCCCCAGGACACAGTATCCAATGTTTCTCTATCAAATTAATACACAGCAAAAAGGAAAGGCATTAATTTTGAGTGTTTTAAAATCTCTGAAATATATGTCCCCATTAATGAATATTTGTGTTAACTTCCAGATTAGATGGAAACTCATTAACACATGTTATACATCCTTGCAAAATTTAACAGCTCTCATTTAAACCTTTTAAAAATCTATGATTTAGTTTTGGGGTTTTTGTTTTGTTTTGTTTTCTTACCACGGGTGCAGTTGAACATACTGGGGAAGATTTGGCTGATGCAGAAAATTCATCCCAGAAGAGAGACACTCCAGAGAGCTGAAGTAACTTGTGAGCAAAAGCTGTGGGCTGATGTACATTAATTCCCGAGGATTCGTCAGCAGTTTCATCACAGTATACAGTTCTGAAAGTTAAAAACAAAAAGAGCATGTGCATACAACTCCTAGAAAAATCTACTTGCAATGATAAGAAATGCACATAGCTTTTTAAGCTAAGAGATTTTTCAAGTTAGCACTCCTCAGAATACGCCTGTGATGCGGGTCAATATTAGCATGTTTTACTACAGTAAGTATTTTCACAAAGAGACCGTAACTTCAAGAAGGATAACTTCATGAGGCTCCTAAAATTGGGGGGGGGGGGGAATGAGTAACTTATTTAGTTTCAAGAAACACAATTCCTGAGCTCCCTCACAAGTATCTCTGCTAACAGTGAGACAGCATTTGGCTCCAATTCACAATCCGACATAAATAACACTTCTTGCATTCTGAGGACTATTCTATAAATTCTTATGACTAGTCTTCAGTTTAAACAAAATAAAGAATGTAATTCTAAATGCATGAGATGTTAACATAACAGTGAAGGTAACACAACCTAATTTCAAAGATGTTAACAATAACTTTCACTAATAGGTATGTTTCATGAAAGACAAATCATAATATAGCTGCTTAAAAGCTGGCAAAGGTCTCCCACAGATCCATACGCAAGTGTCTCTGGTGTGCTCAATGCACGTACTTCGTTCGGCTTATTTCTGTTGACTGTTCATATGGCATAAGACACAGGTGAGCAGTTACTACCTCAAATCAGCACTCCTCTGAGAATGTAAACCAACCCTGTCTTAGAGCTATTTATAAAGCTCTAAGTGGGCATACACAGAAAACTAAAAATAGTGTGTTTATATCTTCTTAATTAAACCACTATTGCACATATTGACCATAAAATCCCCTCACCGAATCCTCATAGAAGACTGTAGTCTTAGCCTTTCTCACGAAGGCAGCACTTGGATAGAAGAAAGCAAAGCAAAAAAGCCTCTCGTGTTAACGAGATACACCTAAATAGTACATTGTTTATGTGAAAAAACTGAAACTCTCCAACAGGAGTGTCTTATTCAGTAGCAGTCGAGTATTCATTGTTTTCATTTGATATTAACTAAAAGAGAATTACTTGTTTTGAATTCAACATATTATACATAATTATATCCCAACTGATACTTTTAAGTTTTCAATAATGAGACTGGAACATAAGTTAGGAGAGCAGCACTTCTGAAATTATGCAATATATTAATTTAATATCATCCCCTCTCATCTCCAAAAGCATCCAGAAATTTAATATAAGAGTTAGATTTTATTATTCATAAAGGAAAAGAATAGGGCCATTTGTTTTCAGATATAAGAAGTCTTACCTTTCTATTCGAATTTCAAGTGCAGTCCCAGTTTTGGAATTTTCTGGCACATGTTCAATTCTCAAGACAGTGTCTATAAAAGTGACTTTTACTCTTCGTAGTACTAGAGTAAACATGTAATCATCAACATAAGAGATATATGTAAACTAAATAAAAACTTTGAAAGAATGCTAAATTAGTTTAATAAAAACTTACAAAATAAAATTGAAATGAATTCCTTTCTTGAAAAATCCCCAAATCTTGAGTTCTGTAATAACTATTTTGCCTTACTGAGCACTCACCCTTTGTTACATCTCAATAGACACTTGGGGCAGTACCTAAAGCTATCTGCTGAATTATAATCCCTTCATTATGCAAGCAGAATAAAATAAACAAAGGAGAAAATAGGGTACAAAAGAACATGAAATTAAATTGAATACAATATTTAAAATAATCTCAATTCTAAAGTTCTGAAGTGAGAACAGTTCACTTAAAAATCAGTCCAATGGCTATTTATACAAGGCTTACTACATTAAGGTACTAAATAAAATCTAAAAAATTTTAAAATACTCAATAATGCCAAACCTGTTTCAATGGTTTCAGCAAACTTTTCAAGTCCTTCAAAAGGCTGGGATCCTTCTCCTTGTTCATCTGTTAGTTTCTGGCTAAGACATTCTTTTGCCAGTTGCATACTGCTGGTCATGAAACTTGACCAATACATAGGCTCAGAACCAGATGCTGCAGAAAATACAGATTAATCCTAAATTATTTCTCGTACTTACAATAAAGCCATTTCTTAAAATAACACATTTCAAATAGATAAATTCTTAACTCTCCATGAGATATTGAACATCATGGTATTATCTAGGGATATAATATTCTAGAAATCATTCTTGAGACTTAAGCATCACCTTAAGTCTCAAGGGGGTTTGGGGGAACAGACCAAAGAAAAAGTCCAGAAATAAAAAGTCCAAGGTTAAAGATAAAATTACATGCTCTCATTATATGATGTATGTCTGCCAAATATTAATTCATATGTTCATTCAACAAGTATTTAATGGGTATTTTACACACACGTGGTACTGTTCAATATACTACAGTGTAAGGGTTAACAAACTTTCTGTAAAGGATCAGATAGTCAGTATTTTAGGCCTTTAGGGCCATATGGTCTCTATCATGACTACTCCGGTGCAAAAGCAGCCAGAAAGAATAAATGAATGAATATGGTAGTGTTCCAATAAAAATTTATTTACTAAAAACAGTGACAGACCAAATTTGAAATACATGAACTGAAAAATCCTTTCCAGATCCTCTCTCATGAGAGAATTCCACCACACTTCCTCATGTTATTCAAAGCAAACCTAGACTACTAGAATTAGTGCCTTCCGAAATGGAATTTAAAAGCCCTTCTAATAGAGTATTTTTAAAGTAAGGGGAAAATGTTTGACTTTCCATAGGCAAGTATTATTATATCTACTCATCAAGGTTAAAGATAAAATATTCTTGTTAATTAAACGCCAGGTTGTTAAGGAGGATCTCCATGCACAGACTACCAATTTTCGAAATGGAGGCACTACAATTCTACATAGCATAATTTAAACTCTGGTGTTTCAGACAGCACTTGAGATTATAATTCTTCAAGTATATCTTTACAAACCACTTGTCAATGAAAAAAAAAATTAAGTTCATAATTTAAGACAATTTACCATCACGACTTTACTGGTTTATAAAATTCTCTCTCTCATACATTTGCTGAACTATTTGAAAGTAAACTACAAACATCATAACACTCCTAAATACTTCAACATGTAACTCCTAAGAACAAGAACATTCTCCTGAAAAAGCTCAATACCATTAACACGCCCAAGAAATATTACACTGATGCAATAATCTTACATACAAATCATACCGAAATTTCCCCAGCTGCCCCTATGACACTCTTCAAAGTAAAAAAGAAACAAACAAAAATAGGAAAAGAAAGAAACAGGATTATATATTCTAATTAATCATGTTTTTAGCCTCCTTTAATCTAAAACAGTTCCTCCACGCCTTTCTCTTCTTTCAGGAGACTGACATTTTTTAATAGTACCAACCATTTAGTTTACAGAATTTCTCTTATTTTGGGTGTCTGACTGCTTTATGATTTGATTTAGATTAAGCACTTCTAGCAGGAACAGTAGGTAAGTGATGCTGTGTCCTTCTCAGTCCAGTCCTATCAGGACACACATGATGTCAGTTGGACCCATTACTGATGAGGTTAAGTTTGATCATGTGATATTGGTGGTGACTGTCGATTTTCTCCATTGTAAAAGAAACTCTTTTTCTCTTTGTAAATAATACATAATCAGTGGGAGCTAGTTAATACTGACTAAATATTAAGCTCTTCAACAACCCTTCACACCAATGGTATTAGCATTTATTGATGATTCTGGTCTGTATCAATTTTTACTATGGTAGCCGAAAACATGGTGAATTCTATTAATTTTGTTTATGTTTATAAGTAGGTACTCTACTGTAATGAAGAGCTTTGCCTTCTCTCTGTCCCCCTTACATACTTATTTATTTATATCAATATAGACTTAGGGTGTTTTTTTTTTTATTTAGTGTGTTATAATCTATTATTGTCACTGTTCTTTTTGATACTTGAACTTTCTCAGATTTGGCCAATGAGAAGGAGCCCTTGTAAGCCTAATCCTGTGTCCTTTTAACAGCTTCATCAATCTTTGAGGACTTCCTTGCTTTCTGAGGCAACTTTGAATCTTTAAAACACAAGAGATAATAGGTAACGATTAAACCAATCATCTGCATACTAAAGTTCCTGTGGGTGAACAGGGTAAATAGTGTAAATAGAGAGAGAAATAATGCTAAAAGTACAATCACACACACCCTACATAGAACCATATCCTAATAATTTATCTACCGAAATCTCACAAATACAACGTAAATAAATTAAATACTGAATTTAAAGCAATTAGGTTACTTTTCCCAACTTCTGAAAAACAAAAATGGAAACAAACAGAAACAAGTAACACAGCTACCTGGGCGAGGTCTAGGTCGGAAGACCATTTCTAACCCTTTCACTTCCAGTGCACAATTATCCTGTAGGAGAGAGCCCCATGGAACTGACAAAGAAATTGACTGTATGAATCCTTCCGTGACTTCTAAAGGTGCATCTGCTGACTCCAGGATCTCATTGAGACACTAAAGAGAAAAAGTAAAAAAAGTAAGTGCAATTTGAAATCACGAGAACAAGAACTTAAAATTGGTAACTTATTCAAAGATGCTGAATACACGCATATGTGGGTCAGGCACTAGGATACAGGAAGCAGAGATCTAGTTAAAGATGATTTCCGGTCCTCACTAAGCTATAAGATAACTTACCATGAAAGATACCCATAATTAAAGTGTGACGAGGTGTATGACAGAGAAAACGCATTGTGCTATTTGAGTGTGTAAAAGAACCTAACCTGGAGATTCAAGGCAGGCCAGCTGAGGAAGTGCTATTTAAAGCTGACACCAGAAGGCTGAGGAGTTAACCAGATGAGGAGTTAACCAGGCAAAGTGTTCCAGGCAGAGACAAAGGCATGTGGAAGGATTTTTTTAAAAAGCAGAGGTCAGAGTGTACAAGCATACATGTCGGAGATACAGAAGTATCTGAAAAAAGAAAAGCTACTTTAGCTTCAGTGCAGTGGGCCAGGGTGATGAGCCAGAGTTAAGGCTCCACAGATAAGGGAGAGTGGGATCCAAAGAGCCTTGAAATTCATGGTAAAGTCTGAAGTTTATCTCAAAGGCAATGTGAAACCCTTGAAAGATTTTAAGCAAGGGTGCCATGATGGGATCAGAACTTTTAGTGGGCCACTCTGAAAGTGCTGCCGGTAGAGAGCATTGGAGGAAAGCAAAACTCAGGCAGAAAGGCTATTAGGAGTACGAGAAGCCAGAGAAATTGGTTTGGCAAGGTGACACTGAGGACAGTCAGAAGCGGATGGGTTCTGTAATGTATCAGGAAACAGAATTACATGCCATCACGAGGGTTAAAGGAAAGAAGGAATGATGACTCACTCCCAGGTGCTGGCTTGGGCAACTGCTTAGACAGTGGTACCACTTACCGGAGAAGCTGGTTAGGGGGAAGATGGAGAGGTCAGTTCCAAAGAATAAATTTGAGCAGATATCTAGGTAGAGATGGCTAGGAAACAGCTAGAAATGCCAGTCTAGAGCTCAGAAGAGCCATCTGGGCTGAAGATACAGAAAGGCATTATAAACACAGGGGTAAATGAAGCCATGGGGATGAGGACAGATAGCCTTTAGGAACTTATGTGGAGTAAAATGACAAGAGGCTATACATCGGACTGGTACAAAAAGAAAGTGAGTAGTTCCACAATGAGGAAGAGCGGTACCCTACTTGGATTTTCCATTTCAGCACACTAAAACTTCTACATAATAAAAACAGACCTTTAAACAGTAGACTCTTTGTAAAGAGACAGAAAGTGACAATAACTTCTTGATTTCTTGGGTTTTCTTATAGCCAAATATTTAAGGGTTGAATTTAAAGATGAAAAGCAATTTTCTTCCACACTGAGTTCTAAATATGCTGCCCATTTATGTGATGACAGATGGCTATGAGTAGCACATGCTACCTAGCAGGTATACTCCAAAAAAAACAACACATACTTTACTTTTTCCAAGTAAAGATATCACACTAATAATGAGTGAGAAAGCAAATGCTTTTCAAAGAACACTTGTAACATGGAGAGAAGGCTTTGAAAAATCATATTTGGAAATGTTTTCAGTTACATGATTTTGTTGCTAAAACAATGTCTATAAAAACACGTTTTTTTAAATTCATTATCTACATGGGTGATAAAAGGTTTGAAAACATGGAAAATTACCCCCAATGAATCTAAAAGTCTACAGAACAAAAAGTTTTTTAAAATGGGTTTTAAATTTATATACATATATACATATACATACATATATACATATATATATAGTACTTTACTGAATTTCACCAACCATCAACCTAGAAATACTACTCACAATATCAATTCTATCAATTGCAATTGATGGATGGGGCGGACTGAACCAAATCCAACTATGAAAAGTTATATATATGTATATAACTTATATATAGAAAAGTTATATATATGTAACATATATCTTATATATATATATATATATATATATGTAAATGCAATACCTTCCAATCAATTAGCAAGAATAATTAAAGAAAGGAATGTCACAACCAATTCCCACATAATCCCATGCTGAGAATTGAAACATTAGTGATATTTCCAATGATGCGATTTTTCCTTCTTGATCTATGAGTCTGTGAGCTATCTTTTTTCAGTAATAAAAGTCATTAAAATCAAGTGTCAAAAGTAACTGAATTTGGCTGAGAATTGAAACATTAGAGATATCTCCAATGATGTGATTTTTCCATCTTGATCTATGAGTCTGTGAGCTCTCTTTTTTCAGTAATGAAAGTCATTAAAATCAAGTGTCAAAAGTAACTGAATTTGGAATCAGATGTTTGAGTAGCTATATCGAAGGATCACATCAAGATTCATCTTGGTCATCAACACAGCACACTATAATGAATAAATTAAAAAAACAGCAAATGTTTACTAGATGCTTTATTTCAGGAGTCCCCAAACCCCAGGCTGCGGACTGATACCGGTTCATGGCCCATTCGGAACCAGGCTGCACACCAGGAGGTGAGCGGCAGGCGGGTGAGCCAAGCTTCATCTATATTTGCAGCAGCTCCCCAGCACTAGCATCACTGCCTCAGCTCCACCTCAGATCACCAGGCATTAGATTCTCTGGTCTCTCATCCCAAAAAGATTGAGGACCACTGCTTTATTTGATGTTTTCATTTTGGTTAGGCATATCCACCGCCCTCAAGGAGCAGAACAAAACAATCTTCAGATTAAGTCTTGCCATAAATTTTTCTGCCAATGATCCTGAAGTCAAACTGTAAAATTCAAATATCACCTCTGATTTCGCATAAGGATTAAATAAAACCACACAAATGAGAATGCCTAGCACAGTGCCTGAAATAAACAGATGTGCAATAAACATTAACTGTCCTTTCCTTGCCTTGAAGCCATGGGATTAATAAAGAAATAATGGGCTTAGGAATTAGACAGGTTTGCATTCTCACTTGCTAGCCATGTCACTTGGGAGAAATTATTTAACTCCATCTGTGAAATGGAAATAATACCCACCTTATAGGGTTAATGTGAAAAGTCATTAAAGAATAAGCATACAAACTCATTTGACCCGCAAGAGTTATTAAATGTCCATCGCTCCCCTTTCTCAAAACTGTACCTCCTCCTATTCAAAACTACCAAAAGTATAGACTCATTGGTTATTAGATTTAAAAATATCTATCACAATCCCTATATTCTGGTAAGAATTACAGCAATACAGTACACCGACACAGTGCCTGGCATGGAGTGGATACTCCATTAATTTTTATTGAACTCAAGTGAAATACTTTGCCCACCGTCAACTCACTAACTGTGGCAGACTGGGCTAGCCTGGTATGGGACTGGCTCTTTCCACTATCCTATGTACTCTCCCTAGTTTAAATCATATACTTACTGATAAAATGATAAGCTTATTCATGCTGACACAAATTAAATTAAGAGTCATAATAAGGTGTTGCCATAATTTGAGCTTAGCAGCTTTCTATGGCTAAGGAAGTCATTACTGTTAAAATACTTTTATGTTTTAAAAAAAAGGCTTTTTATACAGCTTAAGTTAGGAGAAAAAAAGGCTTCCTTTTGTTTTGCACAACTATCACAGGAAAGTCACCTATATTTATGATTTCCTAAGTGTAAACTGCATAGAAATGCTTTTAGAATAGGAAAACTCTAGAATGGTACAACCTATTCAAACTGTAAGCAGAAAACTCTAGAGCAATAAATAAAAGGTTGCGGGTGGAGGGGAAGCCACTCCATTCTTGTCAAACTCAAGGCTGAATATCCTTCAAGTAAAATACTATGCGCTGAACATACAGATGCAGGTTCAACCGTACGGGGTGCGTTGAAATATACATGAAGAATCTGTAAGACACAATGGGCCAACTTACAGCCTCTGGATGACACGTAGAAAACAGGATTTTAAAGGTCTTAAAATTGCTGCTTCAGCGCTTTTACAACACCTGCGTTTACGATCTGTCACGTGAAACAGAAGTAAACAGCACTACCAGGGCCACACAACCACTCACAGCCTGGCCTTGTAACATGTCATTAAGCAAAAGCAGGCAAACTCGCAGCGGAGGACGTCACCTCATTTTTTTCCAGATGACAAACGCTGTTGGGAGACCGCGGTGTGCACGCAGCCGACCCAAAATAAGGGAACTACCAGGAATTCGGACATCTCCAAAGGTCCTCCCCATCCTTAATCTTCGCGGCGTGTCATCACATGAAACAGGGTCTGTCTGCTACAAAACCCCGCGAGCCCTCCCCCGGAAAGGGCAGCACTGGTCACCTGCTTCCACGGACTCCTTCACAGACCCCATGCCATCGACTTAACTGATTCCCACAGTGCAGACTCCCTTATCTCTGTTAAGTTTCTGGAACATGTGATTTGGGGGCGCAAACTT
>NW_011888945.1:1783071-1785477 GCF_000151845.1 Pteropus vampyrus | reverse complement strand
CCCGCGCTGGGAGCGCCGGCGGCTCCTCCGGGAGGGCTGCGCCCGCCCTCGCGCGGCCCCGCGGCCCCGGAGTATTGACCGGCGCCCATTGTCAGCAAGTTACTCGTCGCCCGCCTCATTCAGGTATTGTTTCCAAAGCTTCAGCTCCATCTCCGGAGCGCTTTCTTCATCTTGGGTGCGCTTCCCCAGCGACCGGGAAACTTGAGTTTTCGAGGCATTTGCTGGCAGAACCGCTTTCCCTGGTCAATGCTAACGCCCCAGCCACCCTGAGCTCGCGGAAACCGGGGCGAAGAGCTTGTGCGGTTCTGCGAACCTGCGCCATCGCATTTCTGCCTTGGAGGAGGCAACTCCTGCAGGGGCGGAGCTGGCTCCTAACTTGGTCGCCCGCGAAAGGCTTGCGCGGGTGTCCCGTGGCTTGGAAGCCAGATGCCTGGGTTTCAGTCCTCACACTGGCCAAGCCACCTGGGACAGGCCACCTCCCTCTGAGTCTTTGCCTAGCGTGAGCGTTTTGATATCGAACCTCCGAGGATTGTTAATGAAAATTAAATGAGATGAGCGGAGAACCAACCCAAACAATCCTGATTCATACCGTTGGATTAAGGATAGTAAATTAAGACGGCTTGTTTAAGGAGATTTTGTTCATAATTCATGAAAGCTTTAGAAATACTAACAGCCCCAAAATACTGTAAAATAGAGAAGACTAGCTCTTCGTCCAAACCACCTTTTCATTTCAGAAGCAGTGTGCGCGCCAGTCTGTGTAGGTGTTTGGATCGTTGGTGCCTCTCATTCTTTGTAGACTTGCGGGAAGCACTGGCAGTAGTAACCAGTTTCCTGGCTCTTCATTCAAGGGTATTTGTTAACCCATTTCCCCTTCAGGGAAAAAAAAAAAAACTGCAACTCGCTTTCAGCGTTAATTTAATTTTATATAAACACGCTCTTTAAGACTGAAGTGAATCTGTGTGGTTTTCAATATGAAAAAAATATATAAAAACTTTTCTTGGAGTTATTTCTAAACAACTTGCCTCTAATCCTGATGTAACAGAAATATACACATAAATCGGATTCATCAAATGAATCTTCGGCTAACTGTTCGAGAACAGTGTTAACATCACTCGTAGGAATGCTATATTTTCCTATATTTTCTAGGATTTGACATTTTCAACGATCAAGAATTACTATATTTTGTAAATGGAAATACCACTACTAAAAGTAAAATGCTATAAATAGATAACTTTTGTTTCCAAAGACACTTGATATATTACAGTGATGGGAAAGTACTAATAAAAGATTTTGTGGCTTTGGGAGTAAGGTTAGGGCTGTCACCTGCGAGTTATCTCAGGGTAACATTGTAGCCACAGGCACCACCCCGTGAGTGTTATCAGGGCAGACGGGGAATAGGTTAAGTGTCTATTAAATGAAAGTCTCTACAGCTGGTTAGGTGAAAAGGCTAAAGAAGAATCCAGAAGAACCTTCAAGGAACTTATGTTCTAGAGTGAAAGGTCTGTTTCTTTGTTTAATAAATGATTGCCTGCATGAGCCAGACTGTTCTAGGTGCTGGGAATTCAGCACCGAACCAATTAAGGCTCTGCCTTCTCAGAGTTCACATTTTATTGAAGGCAAAAGAAACAGTCAAATAAATCATGCCATGTGGTGATAAGTACGTAGGAAAAAAATAAAGCAATAAAAAGGGAATGGAGAGGAAGGAGATTTGTCACTTTTTACATAGAAGGGGAAGGGAAGGCCATTCTGATTTAATAAGGTGACATTTTAGCAGAGATTTGATGAAAGCTAGGGAGCAAGGCATGTGAATGCCTGGAACAGTTGTTTTCCAGGCCGGGGCAACAAGTGCAGGGCGCTATGGCAAGAACATGCTTGGTGAGTTCCAGGAACATCAGGGGGCAGTGAGGGGAAAGGTAGATAGGATGGGAATAGAGTAAGGGTCGGGTAATACAGGGCATCATAGGCCGTTATAAGGACTTTGGCTTTTATTCTGGGTAAAGGAGTTTGAGGAGAGGAGTGACATGCCACCTGCTGTGTTGAGAATAGACTCGTATAGAGATGGAAGGAAAAGAGGAAGACAAGAATAATGCAATAATCCAGGCAAAAGATGACAGTGGCTTGGATTAGAGTGGTAGCAGTGAAGATGGTAAAAAGCAGTTGGATTCTGGGTAAATTGTGGAGAGAATAAGACATGTTCATGAATAATAATATTTGACATAAAAGGAGTTTAAACAAATTTGAACTGGACTTTTGAGGAATGGGTACAGTTGACTTCTTTCAGGTTCACATGTTAAGTAAGTGATTTCTTTTGGAATGTAGAATTACATTCAGGCTGTCCATAGAATGCCTGAAATTTCAAATATCAGAAAAGGAAAATAAAAATTGGAAGATTTTATAACATTTCCT
>NW_011888945.1:1770363-1783021 GCF_000151845.1 Pteropus vampyrus | reverse complement strand
AATAGAGTAAGGGTCGGGTAATACAGGGCATCATAGGCCGTTATAAGGACTTTGGCTTTTATTCTGGGTAAAGGAGTTTGAGGAGAGGAGTGACATGCCACCTGCTGTGTTGAGAATAGACTCGTATAGAGATGGAAGGAAAAGAGGAAGACAAGAATAATGCAATAATCCAGGCAAAAGATGACAGTGGCTTGGATTAGAGTGGTAGCAGTGAAGATGATAAAAAGCAGTTGGATTCTGGGTAAATTGTGGAGAGAATAAGACATGTTCATGAATAATAATATTTGACATAAAAGGAGTTTAAACAAATTTGAGCTGGACTTTTGAGGAATGGGTACAGTTGACTTCTTTCAGGTTCACATGTTAAGTAAGTGATTTCTTTTGGAATGTAGAATTACATTCAGGCTGTCCATAGAATGCCTGAAATTTCAAATATCAGAAAAGGAAAATAAAAATTGGAAGATTTTATAACATTTCCTTCAAAGTTAAGTGTACTGCCTTGTACATTTTATGCTTTCTAGGAGAAATTGAGCGTATGTGTTAAGGTTTAAGACCTGTCATTATACTTTTCGCTCAAATAGGGTACAAACTCATCCTAAATCGCCGTGCTATTTTTGTATTTTGTCAAAGTACACAAAATGTTAGCACCTAGCGTTTATTGAAGAAGGTGAAGATAATTACCAGCCAACCAGTGTCAAATTTTTAAGAATTCTATAAAAAGATTCCTAATGGTTCATCCTTCAAAGAAATCCATGTTAACGTGAAATATCAAGAAAAGCCAATGGGATCTCATTGGCCTTTTAAGATTTGCACTTGATGTAACAAGAATGTGATGTTAGGGCTCCAACGTTGGGCATGCGGTGGTGACTCCTTGGCTCTTGGAGTCATATAAGGCAGCATTCGCAGCCACCCTACATGATGAAGTGCAAAGAATCAAACCGCTTGAGTTTCAGGTTCAGCTCTTTCTTCTTTAAAGATATTTTAAAATATTTTAGTGTATAATAAATAACATAATATTTCTTGAGCTTACTGTGTGCCCAGCATCACACTAAGTATTTTCCACGTATTCACTCATGTAGTTCTCTCAGTGTCCCCTTAAGGTAGATGCTCTTGGCTTCACCTTAGAAGGAATGTGTGACAGAGAGAGATTCAAATATCTTGCTCCAAAATGCAGGGTAACTAGCAGCACCGAGATTCTTTCCCCATCAGTCTTTTCAAGAGCCCTTAACAACCACACCAGACTGATTGCTTCTTGTTCATGTTGAGATGATTTTGCAGACTGTGATGTATGGTGCAATAAAAGTAACCATGATTAAGATACTGCCTTCTAGCCTTCAGCCAACTGTTGTAATTCAACTGAAAAGTCAACCTTTCAAAGTGAAAATTTGATATCTGTATACTACTCTTGAAATCTTTCTGACTCTGTTGTTTTGTCAGGCTGCTTCCTAAATTATTTATGTATGAAGATGCATGCTGGCAACAGAATATTGCTCAGAACATGGTGGAAAGCCAATTTAGAGTTTAAGTGGAAAGCAAAGAAGTTTTCTAGTTTATATTTCTTTAGCTATTGATTTGTATGTATGTGTGTGTGTTGGTTAGAATGTACTTTAAATATACCAAATTCTCTCTATAACCTAAAGGATTATATAGCAACCAAAACTCATTCCTGGAATTTTTTTTAAGCATCCTGTTTTTGAGAGTCTTTTCTTAGATTCTCAATTACAGTTTCTGGTTTTGAAGGGAAAGTTGTTTACAATGTTGTAGTGTTGCTGCTTATTTACAGTTTAAATAACTTCTCAAATTAACATATTTCTTCACCCTCAGCACCCCCTTACTCAACAAAAGTACAGTACAATTCAAAGTGAATTGTACTTTCAAAGTGAAAATTTGAAAGTACAAATTTGTACTCAATTTGGCTCAATTTGTTATTAGTGTATATGTGTCACTGTCATTGAAAGTAAGGTACAGAGTAACTTTATAAATCAGTATACAAATGGAAAAGTAGGCCATTTGTATTTGAATTACTAAAGTACTTTATATTTGTTATACTACAAATGATTCTAATTTAGAATTTTTTCAAAATATAAGTCTTTGAGTTATTGAAAATAGATTAAATGTTAGATGTTGCAGAAAATAAAGATTTAAACTAGCTTTAGATTCGCCTGAATTCTAAATGTTGCTAATTATGATTAATCAACATTGCTAATTATGATTAATCTACTTTCTTCACCTTTACTTTCAAAACAGTTGTTCAAAATGCAGATAAATTCAAACCTTTAATTTCCTTTGAAACTGAAGCTATCAATTACTTTAACTGTCTTAGTAGCCTGGCTTTCCTAAAAAGAAAAATGTTTCTGCTTCCTACACCTTCTACTTTCAAATATATCACATTTTTTTTGTCCTATTGTAAACATAAATACATTTTTTGCTGTAGAAAAATTGAAGTATAAAAAATTAAGAAACAGAGAATAAAGGACTTAGAAATCACTATTTTGATAACTAGTTTCATGAATTCTCCAAAAATACTAACACATCCCCCAAATCATACCAACAGATGGAGTAAGAGCTATCAATAATTAACTTTTAACAACAGACAATGTAACTGAAGTGAGAAGAGCTGTAAATACTTAGAAAAAGTCTAACTCGTTTATAACCTCCTACCCTTCTACCAGCTCCCACCTCTGCCTTCATATCCCCAGATGCAATACCTAGAATTTCCAGCTTTTTGAGTTAATTCCTTCAGTTAACACTATTCCTTACCTATTTTTCACTCAAATATGTCTGTCAGAGGCAAAAGAAGTCCTAGGGGTATGGAGACATAGCTTAAAGAAGACGTGGCTTGAGACTTCCATTTGCTTTAAAATTCTAGGCCATTTTGCGTCATATTTCATAATGTTGTTACTATAATAGTGATATGTGTTTTCAAGGAATGTCTGCTATGTTTATCCTGTGGCTTTGTATGCCCTTTGTCACAGGGCTGAGCACTACATCTTGAGAAGCAAAGAGTTAAAATTTTTTCTTTGGTTTATTCACTCAGAAAATATTTAGTGAAGACCTGCTTTATGCCAGACACGGTACTGGTGATATAGACATCACAGGCCCCCATTTGCAATGAAATATGGTAAGTAGAATAGTACCAATGCAGAGATTCTACTAAGGAAGGAGGATAGTGATTAACTTTATTTTGAGATCAGATAGGGAATCCTGAAATAGGTGTATATGAGCTGAATTTTGAAAGATTAAAAGTCTGAAAGTAGTGTCAAAGTACAAATTATTTCAAGTTAAAAAGCACTTGTTCATACAAACATAGTAAGCATGTGTCAGTGAAGGAACCAGATTCAGAGTAATATAGGAGAGACCAAAATCAGTGAAATAACAACCAATGTAATAAGATGGCAAAGTTAGCTCAAAACTGGGTAATGGAATTTTCACTTCTAGCTAAGATAGAGCAGCAGAGACCAAATTTACTTTTCTACCTGAAATAACAAAAGAAATGGGCAAAAATATATGAAACAATTGTTTTTAAGACTTTGGGCATCAAGCAGTGAAGGACAGTGATCCCTGAGAGGCAAGATACAAATAAGGTGAGCCTTTTGCCTCAGTTCGTTGCCCAGAGAGAATTTCCAGGCATGGCACTTAGAGGAGAAACCCAGGTAAAGCTCATTAGTCTCCTTGAATTGAGAATACGGATCTAGGAGGCAACAGGCATCTAGGACAGAGTACTGGAAAGTAGAGCTTCACAGAGAGTGAGAGCTGTGGAGTTATTGAGGGCCCCCCTCTAGTCTGTGCACCTCAATACTGACCAACACATAGGTGTGAGGAAACTACCCAGGCTGGGGAAAGAATTAGCAAAAAGAAATAGAGGAATTTTCAGAGCTCCAACAAGATCAGAGATAGTTCCTGTTCCTATCTCCCAGAATGGAAACCCTCATAATTCATACGGCATTGGGCAGCGTACTTAGAAAGCTTTTGCCTCCATAGTGGGGGCAGAATTAACCAGAGACTAAATGCAGCTTTGATATTGCCTTTAAAAGCCTAAAAACAAAACTCAAAAAGATCAAGCTGTTTCCAGGTAACTGTACCCCAGGACAATGCTCAGTAATATTTGTAGGAGTATATAAATGTCTAACCACTATGCTATACACCTGAAACTAATGTATAATAATATTGAACGTCAACTCTAATAGAAAAATTAAAAAACGTATATTTATAGAAATATAAAAATATCTAGCACCATACAAGGTAAAATCCATACTGTCTGGTATTTAATCAAAAATTGCCAGGCACCTACTTGTAATATTCTATAGACATTTCCCCTAAATATTTCTAAATATGTATTTTGATTTTCACTTCTAAAATCCATTAAGAAATTGTGATAATTATATTTCCCTTTCATTAGTCGTTAAAAAATTCTCATATTAAAAAAACAAAACAAAAACCAGGCATCCAAAACAGCAGTATACAACCCTTAACGAAGAGAAAAATCTTTTGAAACTAACCCAGAAAAAAACAATGAAACGAGTAGACAAGCACATTAAAACACTTATAACTATTTCATATGTTTAAAAAAAAAAAAAAGAAGAGGTCAAGCAACTTAAGTAAAGACATGGGAAATACGGGTTTTTTTTTTTTTTTTAAAGACCTAAGTAGAAGAAATTGGGTTCTGCAGAAGAAAAGAATAATGAACTTGAAGACAGCAATAGAAACTACTCAAAGTGAAACACAAAGAGAAAAGAGACTGAAAAATGAACCAAGCAATGAGAAGTAAGACACCTTCACTGGACTAATATGAAATCGGGAGCCCCCAAAGGGAGGTGGGACAGATAAATGTTTGAAAAAATAATGGCCAAATTTTTTTGAAATGTGTTAAAAATGGTAAATCCACAGTTGCAAGTGGCTCAATGAACCCTAAGAAAAGAAACATAGAAAACTACACCAATAGGAACAAAGATAATAATGACATCAGATATCTCATGGGAAACAATGCAAGCAAGATGATAGATGAGAAACATCTTTAAAAGTCTCGAAAGGGGGTGGGGGGGAACCTGTCAACCTAGGATTCTATACCTAGCAAAACTAACTTTCAAAAATGAAGTTGGAACACTTGTTCAGATATACAAAAGCCGAAAGAATTTTACAGCAGCAGATCTATACTACAAGAAATGTTAATGGAAATCCATCTAGTAGAAGGAAGATGATAACAGATTATAGATGCAGGTGTAGATCAACACAGAAGAATGAGGGGTATCAGAAATAGTAACTATATAGTTAAACAAAATACACTTTTTTCTTATCACCTAAATCTTTTTGAAAAATTATTAACTGCGTAAAGCAAAAATAACGTGTATTATGAAGTTACTAAAATGTAGAAGTAAAATATATGATGAAAATAGCACAAAGGCTAGTATACCCTTGTTAGGGTCTATGTGAAGTGGTATAAAATCACTCGGAGGTAGACTGATTAAGATGTATACTTTAAACTCTAAAGCAACCACAATACACACAATAAAGAGTTATAGTTAATAAGCCACCAAAGGATGTAAAATAGAATCCTAAAAAGTAGTTAGTCCAAACAGTAGGCAGCGAGGAAAAGAGAGTAAAGTACAGATGGAACAAATGGAATACAAACAGCAAGATAGATAGTAACCAAATTAATCATAGTAATCGTATCAATCACAGTAATTCTGTTAAATGTAAATGGTCTCAACACCCCGATTAAAATGTAGAAACCTCCAGATTGGATAAAAAAAGAACCAAACTATATTCTGCCTATAAAAAACCCACTTGAAGTATGAAGACATTGCTATTCCTATTCTCAAGAGCTTAAAATGGCCTATTATATCAAAATTAAATTCCTCTGTCTGCATATCAGCACTCTGTGAAATTAAGCTACCCCTTTCTATTACTCCCCAACAATTTCTTTATATTAAACTAAGCTGGTCTCCTTACTATCCTATCACACCCTGTACAGACTTGCTTATGCATTATTCCCTATGAATAATTCTTTACAATTTTCAAGTCCTTTCAGCTTTCCTATATCTCCTCATCTGTGTTCATTCAAGACCTATTTTGACTTACCTGTTCCATGAGTCAAGACCCATCATAACCAACAATTATGTCATAGGTTATGGAATGTCAGAGCTCTCGAGAACAGTAAAGAATGTCTCACCCGTTCCTCTTATAAATGAGAAAAACATGAGTCCAATGGCTGCCTAAGTTCGTATAAGTTAAGTGGTAAGTTTGTAGTAGGACCAAGATATATCATTGTTTTCCCTAATCATCTGCCCCTCCCAATTGAGTACACCTCTTAAGTTTTAATTGTGTATGTGTGTAATATTAATATTTGTGTACATCTTTTACATACCTGTCTTATCTCCTAAATTAGGCTATAAGCTACCAGTAGACATCTTCAGTTAGTATTCTAATGCTTAGAAAAATGCTGGAAAAATGATGCACCAGTGGATTATGATATTTAATTAATAAACTTGGAATCTAAATTGATAAGATTGCATAATAAAAGAAGTAATTCATTAGTTTTTACCAGTTGAAACAATGATGGTTAATTCCCCTCTACAGAGTAGCTAAAGTTCAAAATAGATTTTCTAATATGTATTTCCAGATCTCACTACTCTTATATCTAGTAAGCTTAGTTCAGTTATTAACTTTACATCTATTAACTTTTCAACCATAATATAACTCAGTTCATTATTTCATATTATCCACAAATATTCACAAAAGTCTATACTTGTGTTCTCTGATACAGTAACCACTAGCTATTTAAATTTAAATGACTGAAAATTAAATAAAATTTGAAATTCCATTCCTCAGTCACTCTAGCCAGACTTCCAAGTGCTTAGAAGCTATGTGTGGCTAGTAGCTACTGTACTGGACAGCATAATTAAGGAACATTTCTGCCATCACAGAAAGTCCTGTTGGTCTGGAATTTCTTATATGATGATCAGTTGTCCTGCCCACAGAAAGGGAATCCAAGAATTTTTACAGAATTCACATAGATGAGTCAGCCATTTTGGCAACCTGACAGCAGCTCTTACGTGTCGGTAGTAATTCTGGTGGTGGTACAAAATGGGCACATATTTCCTCACCCTCAGTGTGCAGGTTTCCACAGTTAGGTATACAAGATAATCCACTGAGAAGTAAGAAAATAAGTTTACATTTCAAATTTGACATCCCGTTTATACTTTTAATATTTTAATTGCAGTAGAATATATATGTAAATATACATATTATGAGGTATCTGCTCAAAATACTTTCATTTATTGGGATGCATGATCAAAAAAAGTAGAAACCACTTCTCTAGTGCCCCATTGACAAGGCCACCCAGTTGGTCTGTGCTTTGCTTCTGTGGCTTCTGTCAAAACCAACTGACTTCATGTTTTTTGGCTGTGTTCAGACTCCTCAAGAGAGGAACTAATTGGATATGCCAGTTACCATCCTGAATCAAGTAGTTGGACAGAATTCTTGATTTAGGACAATTCATAGACACCTTGCAGGCTTCAAGATTGTGCCTTTAATTGAAACACCCATCCTTAGTACATTGTGCTGAGATGATGGTTCTGGAGTTTCAGAGTACAAAGCATGAAACTCGTAATTAAAGAACCTTTCCAAAAAAGGCAGTGAACTTGACAAGTACTCTGGGCCTCCTTTTAAGAGACTCGTGTAAACTGCCTATTTACACTGCCCATTTAATGTGTTAATTAAAAGTAAATTATGACTGTTCCAAAATGGAAGGGCAAAAAATGAAGTTACTTCAATTACCTTCAGAGACTTTTCCTGCTAATAAGATATCGACACTGTGATAGAATAATGGCCTCCCAAAGATGTCCACGTCCTAATCCCCAGAAACTGATTATGTTACCTTATATGACAAAAGGAATTTTGCAGGCTTGCTAAGTTAAGGGCCTTGAATGGGGGACCTTGTCTGGGTGCGCCCGATGGGATCACAAGTGTCCTTAGGTCAGAGTGACATGCTTTGAAGGCAGAAAGAGACCATGAGCCAAGGAATCCACGTGGCCTCCAGAAGCTAGAAAGGGCAAGGAAACAAATTCTCCCCTGACGGCCCCAGAAGGAATGCTGCCCTGCTGACACCTTCATTTTATATTTCTCATCTCCAGAGTTGTAAGAAAATAAATTTGTGTTGTTTTAAGTCACTAAGTTTGTTATAGTTTGTTACGGCAGCAATATGAAACTTGATACAGGCACATATTGATATTCAAATTCTGCAGAGCTTTTATAAGCATTTTCTATATGACAGGTACAAAAATATCACCATTTTTCCAATCTCGTATATAAAGCTCTTCAAGAGCTAAGTAAATCACTGCTTTTCACTTTTGGTAGTCTTCTAAATCAGGATACTTTCTGATAGTGGCCAGTAAATTGATGGGAATTTATTGCCGACAATAACTGGAAAGGGCAAAGCTTGGGCAGCCATCAGGCCTCTGGCTCCATTCTCAGTGACTCTCTTGGCTCTGTTCTTTTCCTGTTGTCAGCAGCATCCTTGAGCTATTTTTTCCCATCTCAGGATGTTTCCATGCCAGGAACAACTGGAGCTCTGTGCTCTATTCTGAGTTAAAGTGACTAGAAGAATTTTGTATATTGATTAGTTTAGAACAGTCTGTCACTGGGGTTGAAGTCAATCTCGCCCAAATTGCATGGTTACTTTACTTAGTAGGAGAAGGGGGCATTATGGTTCCCCTTGGAAAATCTGGGTGCTATTAGGAAAGGGAAAGGCTATAAATAAGAGCCTGTGACAACCAACAGAAGAGAAGTTATGATAATATTTTAGTAAACTTAAAATGTTCTTGTGTAATGCTTCAATAATAAAATCTATCATTTATATCATTGGCAGAAGTTCTGAATGTCTGCTGTTTTCTGTGTCATTCAAAGATATTTTAGAAAAAATCGTCTAGAAGTTCACAGTCTTAGGAAGTGTATCTCTCTTTCTTGCCACTTGGTGCTAATTACTACATAACAGTTTGATGACCTTCTTTACTGACCTGTGAGGATTTCCCCATCCTTGTGGGGATCCTTCATCTTTCTCCGTCATTAAGGTCCTAATTGCAATGAATTAGACTCTTGCTTTAAAAACTTTATATACTGTCACACTGTCTCATACAAACATCTTTTTCATGTAATGATTATTATTTCTGACATCCCTAATTGAGGTATTCGATTACTTAAGCCAAATAAAGATGTTTGATATCTGTGAAGCTAAGAGATTTATAGTGAACAAATTTCAAAGTCTTCAAACTGACTCTGTAAAAAAAATGGGCCCATTTTTTATTCATAAAACCAAGTATATTATATTTAGAGTAAGGTAGGAATTTTTAGAAAATCAAGTATCTTTACATTTATATATAGTAAGTCAATATTAGATTTCAGTTATCTTACAGACTGCTTTAGCAATGATTGGTAAATCAATTAACTTGTATTGTTAGGAGTGACATTCCGTAAAGTACTGTGGGAAGCTAGATAAAGGATCTTTAAAATAAATATACCATTAGAATGGGACTAGAGGAATATATTTGTACATTTGCTCTATAACTTTTTAAAATAGTTTTATATAGTTTATCATAAATTATCTTTAGCAAATAGTTTTGGTATTTATAATGTGCAAATAACATGCAGCTGTGGGAACTCTATCTCTCTAAGATTTTTGCTGATAATTTAGATTCTAAATTTTAATGACTATACAGTAGAATCACCCAGAAGCTCTGAAAAAATACCCAGAAAAATCTCCTAGAGATTTTGATTCAGTTTCTCTGAGGTAGGGTTAGTGGCTGAGAACATGATTCTTTGCCTCTCAAACTGGCAAATATTAAAAAGTATTGGAAAGAATGTGGTGGAAAAGGGTACAGTCCCTCATATTCTACTGATCGAATTTAAATCAGTACAGCCTTTTTTTGAATGGTAAATCAGCACTATCGAAAGTTAAAATGAGCACGTACTTTGACTCAGCAATTCCAGTTTTAAATCTCTATCTTAGAAAAATAATTATACATTTAAAAAGAACAGTGTACTAAGATTTTTACTGAGGCATTGTTTGAAATAGCTAAAAACTGATATTCTCAATTCTTACCAACATAGGAATTAACCTTTTGGGGAGAAGTGAACAGAGATCCTTCTTTTGAAAATCTATAAGTGTCTATAATTTTGTTGTGAAAAACTACTAGAAATAATTTAAACAATATTTTTCTAAAAGTTGTTAACTACTTAATGTTTTTAACTGAGCAGCAGTTGTAAGATGTCGCCGCTTTTAATGCAGCCGTAACATACGGAACTTGTTTCTGTAGGCAAGTTTGATGTCTTCTTTTTTGCAGGATGGAAACAGACTGTAACCCCATGGAGCTAAGCAGCATGTCAGGTTTTGAAGAAAATGCAGAGCTTAATGGTTTCGAAGGAACTGATATGAAAGACATGAGGCTGGAAGCTGAAGCAGTTGTAAACGATGTTCTCTTTGCTGTTAACAACATGTTTGTCTCAAAAACCCTGCGCTGTGCGGATGACGTGGCCTACATCAACGTGGAAACCAGAGAAGGAAACAGATACTGCCTGGAGCTCACTGAGGCGGGGCTTAGGGTAAGGCCCTTTTCTTTTCAGAGGAAAAAAAATGTATTTCTATCTTTTCCGCTTTATGAAAGAGGGGTCAGGGAGTGCGAAAGTGTTAAATGAGAACTCAACACTCAGTAGCTTCCAAGATTTTTTTAAGAACTTCTCTTTCTAGGAATTTTTTAAATTCTAAAGTCTTTCAGTGAACATGGGGAGATGGATTTTTTTTTTTTAAAGGAAAAACATTTGATTTGCAGAGTGTTACTTTGTTTTAATCATCACCCCCAAAATTAATTTATTTCTTACCTATAGCTAAATATGTCCACCAAAATTATGCATTCTCTGCTTTGGATGAGTTTTGCAATCATTGTATTGAGAGGATCTTTTTCTACCTCTTACAAATGTTTCTTCTATTAAAACAACACACTTTACTCCACTGTTCTCCAGCCGTTGGACCAGAATTAAGTCACAGCAGACAGTCACACATCCAGATTTCCAAGAGTGTCCCCCAGGCTCTTTATTACAAGTGTCTCTTTATTAGGCGTGAGCTTTTCTAGGCACAGTGACCTCCTTACATTCCTTAAGCCAGATTACTGGGTTTAGAATAGTAGAAAGCACCGCCCAGACCAGCTTTTCATTAAAAAACAAACAAACAAACAAAACCCACTTAACGATTATAAAAATCTTGACCTGCTGAACAAGGAATAGAAATTCTAAGATTTTTTTCTTAACTTTACCAATTAACTAATATTTGGTCTTGGTCAAAGATCTCTGACTTTTCCCCAAAGTTGCAAAGTTCTTAACTTTACCAATTAACTAATATTCGGTCTTGGTCAAAGATCTCTGACTTTTCCCCAAAGTTGCACAGTATCATAAGGTAGAGAGGCCAAGGCCTAAGTAAGAGGTAAGAATGTCACATAATATTATATTCAGTGACTACGTGAACATCTCTATTTCGCTACATTCAGTTTCCTTAAGATGTTTATGAATCACATGTTCTGTATATTCCTTGTCAGAGGGTCACTTACATTGAAGCACATTGAAAGGCCAGCATCTTCACCACTCCCGGTTCCCTCACGACTGCCATGTAGATGGCTGCTTTTACTTTGAGAGTAATACCTGAATTGGCTAATTTTTGTATATGCCTTCCTAAACCTCTGAATTTTTACTTAAAGCTTGTAGTCTTTAGAAGTGGATCTTAAATAGAAATAGGCAAAGCAAAAGCAGAGGAAAAATGACCCCAGGTAAATTAATTTATCTTATCTCGATTAATTCTAAGATGGCTTTGGTGAGGTAGGAAGGGTTTTGGTCAGAATCAGAAGTCTTACATGTGAACTTGAGTGATATTGGGTGAGTCAGTCAGCCTCTCCAAGTCTCTGATTCTTTATCTATAACCTGGAGTTTTTAAAAAAAAAAACAAAACAAAAGTATTGGGGGGTGATTATATGAATAAAGTATGCAAAAAGATCTAGATCAGTTATAAAACCTGGCATAATAGGTACTTAAATGTTTGCTTTTTCAGTCCTGTTCACTTAACACAACTGTCCTGTGTCAGGAATTGGAACTAAACAATGAATAAAACCTGATCCCTGTGCCTCACGGAGATGAGAGAGGGGCAGATGGAACTGTAATGTGGTGGTCCTCTGCCGTACCACAGTTTTGCTTTCTGCAGTTTTGGTTACCTGTGGTCAGCCACGATCTGAAAATATTAAATGGAAAATTCCAGAAAGATATAATTTATACGTTTCAACTTACATGCCTTTCTGAGTAGCGTAATGACATCTCGTGCCGCCGCCTTCCACGCTGCCCGGACAAGAATCACCCTTTTGTATCTACGCTGTATATACCACCCACCCATTAGTCACTTAGCAGCCATCTCAGTTACCAGAGAGAGAGACCACATCACATAACTTTTATTACAGTAGATTGTGATAATTCTTTTATTTTATTATTAGTTATTGTTAATCTCTTGCTAATTTATAAATTTAACTTTCTCAGGTTTCTCATAGGTTTCTCAGTATAGGAGAAAACCATAATATAGAGAGAGTTTGGTACTATCCACAGTTTCAAGCATCCACTGGGGGTCCTGGAA
>NW_011888945.1:1764997-1769313 GCF_000151845.1 Pteropus vampyrus | reverse complement strand
TACGTTTCAACTTACATGCCTTTCTGAGTAGCGTAATGACATCTCGTGCCGCCGCCTTCCACGCTGCCCGGACAAGAATCACCCTTTTGTATCTATGCTGTATACACCACCCACCCATTAGTCACTTAGCAGCCATCTCAGTTACCAGAGAGACCACATCACATAACTTTTATTACAGTAGATTGTGATAATTCTTTTATTTTATTATTATTGTTAATCTCTTGCTAATTTATAAATTTAACTTTCTCAGGTTTCTCATAGGTTTCTCTGTATAGGAGAAAACCATAATATAGAGAGAGTTTGGTACTATCCACAGTTTCAAGCATCCACTGGGGGTCCTGGAACGTTTCCCCCGCGGATAAGGGGTGACCGTTGGACACTGTAGAAAGTGCGGCCGTGAAGTATGGTTCTGAAGATGTGTGGCTCATCTTCCTTAGATGTCTGCCTCTGCTTTTCATTAAAACAACAATGCCACTTCTAACATAAATATGCATCTTCTACAGCTTGAATAGATGTCATAAAAATTGAGGGTTTATATAGGGTATTCACAAGCTGTAGTCAAGTCAACAAAAACTAAATTAATTTTGCCCGATACTGTACTAGTGAACCATGATATATCTCATAATCTTGGCAGAGAGAAAAGCTTTAGTTGTGTTTAAAGGATAAAAAGCCACACAGAATAACAGTTTGTTTTATCTCAGTGAGTTGAGTATTCGTTTCCCGAATAGATAAGTAATGTATCAGTAACGTGGAAGTAGCCTTTCAGATAACTAATTATAAAGCAGGATTAAAGCTATAAACAATTTCTAGAATTTTTTATGAAAAGTCTAAACCAAATAAATAGTGATAAAAATGCGAACTAATAATATATTATCTATTATAGCATCTTTATATAGTAGACCCTCAATATATGTGGAATTCAGTTGAAACATGTTTTAGACTATGAAAATGAAACACAATTTTTGTGTAAGTTTTTAAATTCTTTGCCTATTTTCCATTCCTTTTAGGACCAGGAGTAGGTTAAGTCATTTAAATTTCGAGAAAAAAGTTGTAGAGAAAGCATTTTGCAGATGTTCCTAGGTGTTATAAATTGTTTCAGTATTAAAGGTTGTATTTAAAATATGCATATTGTAACTGTTTGATTGAAAACTGTACATTTAAGAATGACCCATGTAAGCAATTGGTTATTGCTTTCTGTACCAAGATGAAATCTAATTATTGAATTCACTGTTGAATTTCTCTTGTAGGTGGTAGGTTACACTTTTGATCAGGTGGATGATCACTTACAGACTCCATACCATGAAACAGTCTACTCCCTGCTGGATACGCTCAGCCCCGCCTACCGGGATGCCTTCGGAAACGCACTCCTTCAAAGACTGGAAGCTTTGAAAAGGGATGGATAGTCACAACTAAGCTTTTTCCTTAGAGGGGGCGGCTGCTGGTACAAAATGTTGACATAAAGCTTGCAATTCTTGCATATGGTCGTAGTAGAGACTGCATCTTTGATTTTGTGTCTTTATCATTTCTTGCTTCAAATTTAGGATTTTGACTCAGAACTTATTGACTAATGAGTCCTCTTTCTTAGTTTCTGATTCATTAAGGGAATCCTAAGGCCATTGCTGTGACACCATCATTAGGACATTCAAACTTCTTCATATAGTATCTCTGCATTTCAAAACCAAATCAGTATTTCATTCTGTTATTACAGGGCTTCGATGCTGCCAGCACTCTATGACATAGGAAATTCTGGATTTGCACAGTAATATAGGAATTAAAATCACCTAACTGCAAACTTTGATTCAGCTTGGTAAATCAGGGGTTTACTACTAGCGTGGACTGACTTTGTAGTAATTATTTTGGTACTAGCCTTACCGGAAACAAATTATCAACTAGTTTCCCCTGCACAAATTTTGAAATTCACTGCTTCACTTAATCTATTTATATTATTAATATGGACTGATAAAAGATGAATTAATTATATATTACTTAGCTAGTATTGAATGAAAAACAGGGACTGAAATAGTTCTGTATTCCTTGTTTGCAACAGCCAGCCAACTAAAAGGACAAACCGTTAGCAAATGAATGTAATAATTACTTGTTTCCAAGGTATTTAAGCACATAAGCAAATATAGGAACAGGCTCCATTCTTTTTCTTAACAAAAAGCATCTTCAATGTGTGGGATTTTAATGAAAGAAGATTCTGATTTCCTAAAAAACAATATTTTGGCCTGTGTTGATTCTTATGAATGTTTGTTTACATGATGTACAGTATATATTCAGAAAGTATTTTTGCTTCAACGTTTACTCTCTATAACATAGTGCTTTGCTATTCCCATGGCTCCCCTCCTTCCCAACAGATGTACAGTGTTCCATCTCAATGCTAAATCTACAATGTAGTATGAGTGCATTGTATGGGTTTGAAACCAAAGGATGAATGCGCATTCAAAGACTTAATATTTGAAAAAGGGAGAATCTGTATTTTATATTTTATTACAGGTACTACTATTTATAAACTTAACTATTCCATGCTGCTACATGTTTTCAAGTACATGTTGAATAATGAGGATTGGGGACATTGTTTTTTAATGATAGTCTAAAGCAGCAGCTATAGAAATGTTGAACTAAAATTCTGCATCTGGACACCTTCATAAATTTGTCATCCACAGGCTTTTTTTAATCATTATTAAATAATAGGTACTTTAGGCTCTAAAGATCATGTAGACCAGAGCAAATTAAGGTTCTCTTTAGGTCACTGTCATTGTCACACTTCATTGGAATGCTTTCATTATGTTTGATAAATACATATTCATTCTCAGCTTCATTTTCAGATGCTTAACTGGGCAATGAAGTCTAACTTCAGGTTGAACTTTCTCATGCTTAATCTCAGGCTTACTGTAAAGGATATTTGTAAAGTTTGAATAAAATTCTGTTTACTCATTTTGAGTTAAGTATGGAGAAAAGTGATTGTATATTTAAAAATTGAAATTGTTCATTTTGTGATAAATGACTGATTCCAGGAGCTTTCGTTTCCATTTTTGAATTCAGTATTGTTACAATTTAATGTGAAGTGAGTTGCTCTTTTTATTACTGTGAAAGAAGAACAGAGAGAGATTTAATAATCTACACAGCTATTAAAACTTCTGCTAGGTATTAAAACCTCCATGTTACCTAGATGGTTAAAGAATTGGACCAGATAAATTAAGTCTTGATTATACTTTCAAAGGAAAATTTTTTAAAAAATAAACTCAATAAATCTTACAACTCAATAAGAAAAAAATGAGAATAGGCAAATAATATGATGAAACAACTCTGAAAAAAAATATAAACATCCAGTAACCACATGAAAGATACTCAACCTGACCAGTAATTCAAGAAAGGTAAATGGGGTTAGCTATGTTGGGCCATTTCACCTAATAATTCAATAATTTCTCTTCTTTAAACAAAATGATACCAGTAAAGATTTAATGAGAGAGCACTCTTCCATTCTATTGGAGGATATATTGGTGAAACTTTCTGGAAAACTTTGTAATAGAGCCTTTACAAAGCTTACAACTTCTGTACTGGTAATATTTTAGCAATCTAGCATAGGAGGATGTTTCGGCAAAAGATACACTGTAAGGATGTTCATTTTCTCTAATGAAAAATGGGAATGTCTCTAAAAAGTGATTGTTATTCCACATTTTGTTCATGGGAAAATATGAAGCCATGAAAATTTGTGAAAAAAATGGTAATTGGGAAGAAGTATACTCCATGAAAACGATATAGAACCAATCTATTTTGAGAAATAATCTATGTAACAGAAAAATGAAATAAAATCTACATGTTCATAGTAGTCCACTAAGTGGTAAGATAGGTAATTTTCATTTTCTTTATACTTTTCACATTTTCTACATTTGCTCATATATATTAATTGAAGGGGAAATGCAGTAGATATGGGCTTTAAGCCACCTGAAGAATCTTTCCAGTGCTCAGCTGTGCTCAGCTGTGCTCAGCTGTGTCCTCTCCCAGGATTCTTGGGGGCAGTATGATCATGAAAAGGTGCACACCTCATTTCCTATGATGACCCTCTTCCCACCCTTCCTCCAAGTCCAGAATCAATCATTAAACTTCCCACACAGCAGATCAGCAGCTTATGGTGTACTGATCATAAGTTCCTTCCATCGCACACTACACTGTTCTCTCTCCAGTGTTCAAAAACAACGTGCTGTTTGATTGTCAAGGGAGAACGGGAAAACACTGAGACTGTGTTACGTTGACTCAAGAACACTTTATTTTGTGAATGATAGAGCTGAGACTTGGACAGTTTGAGGGACTCA
>NW_011888945.1:1763154-1764947 GCF_000151845.1 Pteropus vampyrus | reverse complement strand
GTGCTCAGCTGTGTCCTCTCCCAGGATTCTTGGGGGCAGTATGATCATGAAAAGGTGCACACCTCATTTCCTATGATGACCCTCTTCCCACCCTTCCTCCAAGTCCAGAATCAATCATTAAACTTCCCACACAGCAGATCAGCAGCTTATGGTGTACTGATCATAAGTTCCTTCCATCGCACACTACACTGTTCTCTCTCCAGTGTTCAAAAACAACGTGCTGTTTGATTGTCAAGGGAGAACGGGAAAACACTGAGACTGTGTTACGTTGACTCAAGAACACTTTATTTTGTGAATGATAGAGCTGAGACTTGGACAGTTTGAGGGACTCAGCAGCCTGCCTGTGAGCAGCAGAGGTAGGCAGAACCCAGGTGTTCTGATTCTACCCCTTAGCCCATACAGTACAAGTTAATAAAGCATCTTCTAAAAGCATTTGAGATCTTGCTTCCTGGCAGTGTCATCAGTTTGGTTCAAACTAACATAATTCAAAAAATAAAAGCATCCCCTGAACTCTGGTTATATGAAAGCTGATTTTGAAAGATGGGAAGAAATAACAGTAAAAGACATGTTAGTTGGTGTAATCAAATCAATAGAATCTCCTTAACCTACCAATATGATATATGTAAAATTCTCTGGAAGCCATCCCCTTATAACTATGGCCCTAGTTCATTTATTTGTCAGTAGTATAAACAGTAAGAATGAATCAAAGGTGAGACATTACAGTAGCATGACCAGTTGAATAACTTTCGGAGTACTTACCTGAATAACTTCACAGCAATAGGGATAAACAAAATCTGTAACAGGCATCAAGTAAATTCCAGAGTATTCAACCTAACAAGTTATTGGAAAGAATGCTGAACAATATTTTATCAAGTTTTGCACTGGTCTTGTATGAATATCTTTACACTTTAACTGACAGCGCTTTATTGTTGATAATTTTTTTAAAAAGAATGAGCAAGTTCTTTGAAAGTTCATTTATCAAATCAAGGTTTTAATGAGGTAAGTATAGAAAAGGAGGTGGGGACAAAAAGAGGAATGAAAAGGTTTCTATTTGTAGAAGTGTGCCTTAGGCTTGCAGGATGAAAAGCAATTTCACCTTTGGAGAGAACTCAGAAAATGTTTTCATGTATGTCTTATTTAATCCTAACAGCCCTGTTAGGCTGCTGGTTTCACTCCTGTTTTACAGCCAATTTAACAGCTTGGGAAAAGGTTAAAAGATGGGTCCCAGTCTCCCACGAATGGCTGCAGAGCTGTAACTCAAAGCCAAATCTTTTGAGTGCCTGACAGCCCAGAGCCACTAAGACGTCTGGAGCTTCCGGGCCATCTCCATTTTTTGAAACATTCAGTATTTTAAAAAAATTTAAATTGCTGCATGTGTTAAATATTTATATTTAATTTATATTTAACGAGTGAATGTTTGAAGCACAGAAATATTTCAATAGAATCAGGCTATTCCAAGATAACATATGGCAAGATATCATATCCACGACCTTTGTGATGCGATGACTTCTGTGATAAATTGAATGTCATCTTTTGTCAATTTATCTCGGTAACTGCACGTACAATCTTACTTGGAAAGGTCAAAGTCTAAATTCCATCCCTTTGTGAATGTGGGTGAATGAATCCCCAGCACAGTGGCCTCTAACCGCCTCCACCGCACCCCACTCCCAGAGGTCTGCTAGGAAATGACCCCTAAACCAGTTGAGCCTCGTGGACCAAGCAACTGACCTCACAGTGGGGACCAAACACGCTTTCGTTTGGGTGTCCAGGACCCGGAACTCCAAGGCAACAGC
>NW_011888945.1:1758859-1763104 GCF_000151845.1 Pteropus vampyrus | reverse complement strand
AAATATTTCAATAGAATCAGGCTATTCCAAGATAACATATGGCAAGATATCATATCCACGACCTTTGTGATGCGATGACTTCTGTGATAAATTGAATGTCATCTTTTGTCAATTTATCTCGGTAACTGCACGTACAATCTTACTTGGAAAGGTCAAAGTCTAAATTCCATCCCTTTGTGAATGTGGGTGAATGAATCCCCAGCACAGTAGCCTCTAACCGCCTCCACCGCACCCCACTCCCAGAGGTCTGCTAGGAAATGACCCCTAAACCAGTTGAGCCTCGTGGACCAAGCAACTGACCTCACAGTGGGGACCAAACACGCTTTCGTTTGGGTGTCCAGGACCCGGAACTCCAAGGCAACAGCTCTTCTTTGCAGTAGAGGATTATGTCACCTCCTGATCAGACCATCCCACAGGGGAACGTTAATTACTCCAACATTGCAGGAGAGGCCAAGGCTGTGGGCTTTACCTTTTCATCAGATTCATCAATAATTTTACTCCTTCCTGTCGAGGGGACGCCGGGACGTGTTTCCAGAGTTTACGAATGAAAGAGAAGAAAGGGAACGGAGGGCATGCCCTGCCCGAGGGCACACAGCATGTAGCAGGGCAGAGTGGGACCAGGCTGCACGCTCAGGGCGCGGCGCGAGGGAGCACTCGCGCGGGGACACCAGCCTGGCACCCAAGACCGGGCAGAGCCCACGGAGCGCGGGAAGCCGGCGGCCCCGCCCAGCGCCCTAGGCCCCGCCCCACCCCCAGGAACGCCCCGCCCAGCACCGTAGGCCTCCGCCCCCGGAGTGCCGCTCAGGCCCAGCAGCCCGAAGACCGCGACCCCGTCGCCTTGGCAACTAAAGGGACGCTTTCTCCTTAGCAACCAGCGCGGCTCCCGCGATGACTGAAGAAGAGGAAGTTGTTGCCCGGACGGAGAAAGTTATGCGGATCCAGAGGGTGTTTATAAACCTTCTGGACTCATACAGCAGCAGAAACATCGGGAAGGTGAGCGGCAGCGGGTCAGAGCAAGACTCCCAACCCCCAGCTCCCAGTCCCCAGCCCCAGGTCCCCGAACTGAACCATGGGCGCTGTCAGGGCCTCTCCTAAGAGAAAGTCCCTCGTCCTGGGCACGGCCAATGGCCCCCAAAACCCCAGTCTGCATCCAGGCCAGACAAGCGCCCCACCTGGAAGCCCAGATGTTTGGCGTTAGCTAGTCAGCCTCGCGCCCTCCCCTGTTAATGAGGGGACACAGGCTCAGAGGAAGGAAGGGACCCTCCGCTGAGATCACATAGCGACCCCAGAGTCAGGACCTGGAAATAGAGCCCAGGTCTTTGGCCTTCTGACTGGGTTCTCTTTCCACTCCGCCTCCGCATCTGAAGCAGGCAACTGATAAAAAAGTTAAGTCCAATGGTTTTACCACCCACAGTGAGTGATTCATTCAGCCATCCCTTCGACATACGGTTTGAGCATGTTACGGGCCAGGGACTGTTTGGGGCCAGAGTGCCACTAAGCTTGCCCACCCTTCTCCATCTTTAGCCCTGGAAATTAAGATATTCTGAAAAAGGACCCTAGGGCCCTTCATTTTAAAATGCTCAGTGGTGGGCGGGAGGGGGTGGGGGAGAGAGGAAGCCATGATTTTTATCATTTCCCTTTTCTAGGGCTGTGGTAACAAATTTCCACAAACCGGGTGGCTTGAAACAACGGAATTTATTCTCTCCCAGGTCCGCAGGCCAGAGGTCTGTCAGCGGGCTTGTTCCTGCTGGAGGCTCTAGGGGAGAAAGTTTCATGCTTCTCTCTTAGCTTCTGGTGGCTGCCAGCAATCCTTGCCAGCCCATGGCTCGTAGACTACACTCCAATCTCTGCCTGTCTTCACATGCTGTTCTCTCTGGACCGTCTCAGTGCCCAAATTTTCCTCCTTTTATAAGGACACCAGTCATTGGATAGAATCCACCCTAATCCAGTATAACTTCACTTAACCCGATGACATCAGCAAAGATCAATATGGTCAGAGTCACACTTTCCAAGTGGACGGGAATCTGGGGGGAGGGACACTGTTCAACTCAGTATATCATCTAAAGTTGATCAGTCAAAAAATGTGGATTTTGCTATATAATTTATATATAAAGTTGTATATTTTGATATGGTATGTAATTATCTATGATAAACAATACATGTGATATTATATGTATTATATATGATATATCTACAAAAAGGGACTAAAAACACATTACCAGGAAAGGGGGAAGAAGAGACAAGGACAAATAAAATTAAACCAATATAGTAACAAAAAAAAAATTTTTTTTAAAGAAAAGCATAAAAAAAGATGTGGTATAAACTTATTTGTGTCTTTCAAAAAGATAGAGATGTAGAGAAGACAGATAGGTAGACAGATCATCTACAGACAGAAAACATCTCAGGGTACACAAGAAATTTAACTGTTATCGCCTCTGGAGGATGGGACTCATTCACAAACACAGAGAACTATGCAGTGAATAAGACCAAAAAAGGTTACTGCCCCCAAGAACTCTGCCCCTCCTGGAAGAAGACAAACAGTAAATGATTTTTAGAATAAATCAGAGCTATTAATGTGTGATAAGTACTCTGAAGGAGAGAGGGCATAAAATGTTGGCTGATGGAAGAGAAGAGCTGTTTTAAACAGAAGTGCACGACAGGGCGCTCGTGAAGGATGATGTTTAATCTGACATACACAGGCCGAGGATCAAGCCAGAGCACCTTGTTCTCAGGGGGCACAGCCGGGGCAAAAGTTCTGCAGTGGGAACCAGGTTGGCATTTTCAGAAGACAGAGTGGCAGGTGTGCAGTGTGACCCAGGGACCCAGGGCTGATTTCACTGGCGCATTGAAGTCACAGTGCCCGGGGCCCACGAGGCTTTGGGGTCCACAAAGGTGTTTTTGTTTTCTTTGAGCATCAGAAGGAAGCAAATGAAATTTGAGGGTCAAGGATTGTTTGTTTTCATATCAACACAGTTGTGCAATGTGATTTTTAATATTTTTGGTATGGAGAAAAGAGACCATGAATGTCAGAATGTGGCCCTGCTCAGCAACCGATGTTCGTGGCATCAGTTAACGAAGGCGAGTCGCGTGGGATCAGGAGTTAGGCTTATATTCTAATCCAATGAAAGCCATCAGAGTATTTGAAAGGCAGGTGGCATGCTTGGCATGAGACAGAAGGAAGCAGATATAACTTTTTACTTTTCTCCCGTTTTGATCTCAGATTATTTTTTAATATCTTTAGAATAAAACTTTTAGTGTGTAGAGATATGTTTCAAAAGCTTAACGATAACAGAATGTTCCACTTGTTCCTTGGCTAACCAGGACCTCTCTTTCTCAAATGCCAAGTACTTGCTGTTAACCTAAAAGTAAAAGGCCAAGGTGAGAGGCAACGAGCATTTATTTGAGATCCAAAAAGAATAGCTATTCAGGAAGCACTGATTCAGTCAGAAACCCAAATAGTGTTCTAATTAGAAGGTGGAGGCAAGGGGTTCTTATGAGAAAGGGAAGAGGAATAATTACATGAATAGAAAAATGGAATTTCTGTGGGTGTTAAGAAGTCAAGGAAGGAATTTCTATGGGTGCAAATAAGCCAAGTTATCCATTAGCTATCCCTGGTGATGCTAATTCTAAAGAACGTCTTGCATTTTCATATGTGGCACCTTTAGCAAGCCCTCACTAAAGGTGAGTTTTTAGAATCATCATTCATTGGCAGCGCTTACTCTGAGTTGTCCTTAGTATTTGGAAAATGTCTGTTGTCTTGCAGTTTCTCTCAAACTGTGTAGTCGGAGCTTCACTTGAAGAAATTACAGAAGAAGAGGAGGAGGAAGATGAAAATAAGTCGATGATGCCGGAAGCCTCCTCACCCAGACTGAAGGAAGGCACGTTCCAGGTGGTGGGCACGCTTTCCACGCCGCCCAGAGAACCTGAGCCCGACTTTGCCGTGGAGACCTACAGAGTAAGTCCCAAAGGAAGAGTCTCCCTCCACTCCCACCCTCGCCATACGTCTTTCTCTTTGCTTCTCATTCCCTCTCTCCCGCAAACGTGTGGCTGGGGGAAGGTCAGAGGCAAGGTGAGGGCAGCTCTTTGTCCTGTAAGGGACATTAACATCTATTGCCTCCACTTTAAAGGTTTACCTGAAGTAAAGAATTTCAATAAGATATTTTTGGGAAGTATGAATGTAATCTGGACTTTCAGACTCCTAAACTTCTCTCTCTATATATGTTGTATTTAAAATATTTTCTGCCC
>NW_011888945.1:1738886-1757564 GCF_000151845.1 Pteropus vampyrus | reverse complement strand
AATAAGATATTTTTGGGAAGTATGAATGTAATCTGGACTTTCAGACTCCTAAACTTCTCTCTCTATATATGTTGTATTTAAAATATTTTCTGCCCTGTATCACTCTAACGTAACCCTTGGCCACGGTGAACACTATTTGTGAAAGAGAAACCTCCTTCCGTAGTAAGCCAGTGAGGAACAATAAGCTGTTATACTCCTGTTTTACTGAGAAACAGTGCTGCCTCCCCTTGGAAAATTCCATGCGATCCTCATCCTGAGACATTTAAATACCTCCAGGAGGTTAGTACATAGTAAACACTCAAAATAAGTACATACATACATACATACATACATACATACATACATCCAGGAGGGGTGTTCCTCCCAGACTACCTCCTCCCATCATCCTGCCTGATACTCCCCAGGCCCTACCACACAGCTTTGGATATGCTGTACCCTGGAACGGTCTTCCCTCTTCCCTCCTTCGACCAGCCCTATTCGTCCTTCAAGATTTAACTCAGGGTGCCATCTCCTCCAGGAAGCCCTCCATGATTCCTACTTCCCCGCTCCCAGTTTGGATCCTGAGCTCTTTTCTGGAACAACCATAGCATCCTTTTCCTGCATAGGTCATAACACTTTTCACGTTCTATTATTATCTATCTGTTGTGAGTCTCACTGACTATATCAGCTCCTTGAGGATAGAGACTGTGCCTCACCTAGCACAGCGACTGGCAGAAAGCGGTCCTCGATAAATGTTTGCAAATTGAATGAATGAGTCCTCTCTTGCCATCTTTGGGAACTGTCTTCACCACTTATGCCCTTTCCCACTCTTCTGGATCTTCACTCATTGCTGGCTTCTTTCTTTCCGCCTATACATATGCTCAGATCTTCCCCACTACAGAAACAAACAAAAAAACCACGCACACTTAATTTGGCCTCCCTGATAGCCACCAGCCTTTCTCTGGCCCTGGCCCTGGCCACCGCTGAACTTCAGGGAGGGCTCAGCCACTTTGACAGGACTCGCTCCTGCGCTCCCCAGTCCCTGGTCTGTCCAGTGCCAGCAGGCTCGGTCCCCACCATTTCAGTGTCACCATGAACCCCTAATTCCCAGGGGCCTATCTTAGCTGGCTTCCCAGGAGAAACTCCTTCCTCCTGCTGCAGCTGCCACACCCGGCTCCCCTTACACGGCCAAGCCCGCCTTCTCGGGCCCTTTCACTGGCTCCTTTTCCTCTTCCCAGCCCTTCCTTACTGTGGTTTTCCCAGAGCTCCTCCCTCTCATAAGGGGTAACCTTCTTAAACGCTTCCCAGTCCTATGGTTTCAGCTCCCCCACTGCCAACGCCTTTCAAATTTGTCTCCAGCTCTGTTGACCCAAAGAGGCGTGACTCCTAGCCCACGCCTCCAGATGTCTCACAGGCACTTCTAAATCAATATACTCCAAAGTAAATTTGTTTACATACCTCCACAAATCCACTCTGCCGTCCGTACTCATAATTTTTATTAAGGCCCTTGATGCCTGTGTCAGTTTAGGTTTGAGGGGCTGCAAGGAATAGAAAAAGGTCAATGCAAACTGGCTTAATAAGGAAATTCTTCAGCGCATGTGGCTAGAAGATGCAGCTTCAGGGCTGGCATGATCCAGGGGCTGCGGCTCCTCTTCCTGCCCCTTTCTGGGCTCTGCTTTCCTCTGGGGTTGACTTCATGCTCAGGCTGCCAGCAAGGCTGCAATAGTCCAGGGCCTTACATTCATACACAGCAACACCTGGCAAAGAGAACTTCCCGAAAGTCTCAGAAAGGAGGACGAACATTCCAGCAGCACTCCGCGAACATCTCCTTGAACCTCCCTGTCTTAAATTAAGTCACATGCTCACTCCTAAGCCAATCACTGACCCTTAGATCAATAAGGCTCCTCCCTTGAGCTAGAGGAAGGAGCTGGTTTCCCACAAGGTGAGAAGGGGAGCGTCCGAACAAAATCGGGGTTTTGCTAAAAAAGAGAAAGAGCAAACAGAAGTTTGTAGACAACCAACATGCACCACGCATTCCCCCCACCACAGTTAAAAGCCTGGTGTCACCGTGGCTCCTGGCTGCCCCCACCTCCTGGTCATGGGGTCCTCGACCTATCTCTTTAACAGCTTTCTGCGGGGCGCGTCCTTTCTCAGAGCTATGTCCATTAGTTCAGATCTCCATCATCTCTCTCCATTTACACCTGGATCTGAATCCCCTGAGGAGCCACACGGGTGAACACGGAGCTCCCAGCCTAGCAGGGATTCTGATGTAGACGATTAGCACCCCGGCAGCATAGTGAACATGACGGCAGAGGGGCGCACACGGCCGCACCCAGAGCGCTCCGAAAGTGTGGTTGCTGAGTTGTGTCTTCTCTGTAGAGCCAAGCAAAGGGGGCCTCAAATCCCACCCCCGCCCACAGATCGAGGCCACCGAAGGCCCACTGGTCTGGAGTCCTCGAGCCTCCAGCAGTGCAGAGTCCCCGCAGATGGCCCTCTTTTGGGAGGCTGGGGTCTACCAGAGAAGCAGGGGCTGAGACTGGGCCTCTAGGGTGGAGTAGAGCTTGCCAGGCCGATCGATAAGGGAGCAAGGAAATGCCACGCGAGGGGACACCTGGGGAAGCGTGCGGCGTGCTTTGAAACAGCATCAGTAGAGCCAGAGCCACGGGGAAGAGCGAGAGAGTGGAGCATGGACAACATTCAGCTGCTCCAGGCTCTGAAAGGCGCCTCCACTGGGCTCAGCATCCCAGGCTCTGCTGAAATTTCAACTCCTGCAAACCATAACCACATATCCCTTCAGGTCCATCCAATCTCAAATGTACCTCTACGATAGCGCTTTCCTCACTGGAGGCTGCCATGTAAGGCTGTACAGGTTGTACACTGCACAAGGGGGCCCGGCTAAGGGCATGAGTAGGGCCTGAAAAGCAGCCCGTTCTGCCGGCTACAGTACGCCGCAGAGTAGATGCCTTCGTATAATTTTTCCACCAAGAGCAGGCTAGCTTTTTCTAATTTGTACAAGGGCTTCATATGCGCTTAGTTGTGTCCTTGTCTACATTAGACTATAATTATTTGCTAAAAGTTTTCCCAACAACACACACACACACACTGCTCCTTACTATTAGCAACCATATGTTATTTTTGCCTCTATCTTTGGGGTTAAAACAGGGCCCACAAATGTTTGTTGGATGAACAAATGAATGCATCCACGTGGTCGCTCAACATCTGGTCAGGACAACTGTGCTCTTGAAAATGTGCCTTTTTCATCCTAAATCGATCCAGCCATGATTTAACCAGCACGCGTGTTCCTCGTTGGCCCCCACGCTCGCGTGCTTTCACAGGCCCGACTCAGATGCTTTCTCTGCTTTGTCGTGGGCTGCATCGGGAGCACGCATCTGTGGTGTCTCCAGTGTTCCTTCTTCCTTCCTTTCTTGGGTCCCTCCTGAACCTAGATCCATCCTGAGTGTATCAGGAGGGCACTGTCCTCTCGCACTGTCACGCTTTTGACAAGGTAAAAGTCTACATTTGGATCCACATTTTCAGAGTGTCTTCTGCATGTTCAGTCTGGAAAAGAAATTGAGTCGACGGTTTTATGGGTTCAGTTGAGTCCCCCGCCAACACACAAAAAAAAGTCTGTTGAAGTCCTGACCCCCAGAATCTCAGAACGTGACTTTATTTGGAGACAGGGTCTTTAACAGAGGAAATCGAGTTAAAAGGAGGTCATTTGGGTGGTCTCCTAATCCAATGTGACTGGAATGCCAATCAAAAGAGGGGATTTGGACCCAGATGTCACACAGGGAGAATGTCATGTGAAGAGGAAGGCAGAGATCTGATTTGCCAGGAAGCCACCAGAAGAGAGGAGAGAAGCATGGAGTGTAATCTCCCTCACTGCCTCAGAAGGAACCAACCCTACTGACACCTTGACCTTGGACTTTTAGGCTCCAGAGACATCAATTTCTGTCGTTCAAGCCACTCAGTTTGCGGTACTTAGTTACGGCAGCCCCAGGAAACTAATACAGCTGGTGTGAGAGGAATTAGAGAATGAGCTGGAGAAATTAGCAGTCCATGCTCTTGAATTTGACATGGATGCATTAACCCCACCAGAGAAACCCTGTAGGATTAGAAAAGGCACCCGCTTTTCTTTCGTTCTCCAACATACTGTGCTAAGAGACCAAGTTCGTTTTGATGCAACCGGTCAAGGATCGGTGGGGAACATCTGATCCTCAGGACAAATGCAAACACTGGTTTGCAGATGCAGAGTCCTTGTGTGGTTATCTTTATACCCACCCACGGTATTGCACTATTGGAAAATGTGCTGGCATCCACATAGCAAGGAATAAGTTAAAATACAATGATCACTACAGTTAACTTTTGCCTAATGTAAGAACTTTATATTTTTAACCATTAAAATTTTTTTTAAAGTATTCCCAACTGTCAACTGTAATAAGATACCTTACATCTACAAAGAGAACAGATTAATTCCATCTTGAGACTTCTGAAACAATAGACATAAATCACTCATCAGCACATCTAAGTGATTCATGATATCTAATTGCTCAAATAATCTTGCATTGAGTTTGAGTTAGTTTTAAATGCCTCCCACATTTTCTTCCAGTGTGTTCTAAGTCTTCCCTTCTGAATTGGGGTGTAAACAGCATGCCGAAATAGTACCTAGGATCATTATGCCATTTTTTTAATCATCTGTTCCCAGCTATTTTCATAAACTTCTTTGTTATTTGAAAACCATACACAGAAGAGAGCCAAAATTTCATTTTAAATAGAAATCTCCTCCTGCAATTTTTTTCTGTGGGACTCTTCAGTGCAGCAAATCTAATTTGGAAATTGTCATTCTGTCAAATACTAAGGTTACTTTGTTGGCTTCTCGAACGAATGATCATCAATTCTCTTTTTCAGGCCATCTCTCGAGAAGACCTTCTCATGCGACTGCTGGAGTGTGACATTATTATTTATAACATCAACGAGAACCCTCAGCAAGTGGAGGAAGCCATCTGGGCAGTCTCTGGTCAGTGAGATACGCCCTTTACTCTCCAGGACACTACCTTTGTGTAATTTACCTAAGATTCATCTAATGAACACATGGCAAATTAGGACCGTGGAAAAAAAATGATCTGATATTTACCTAAAACATGAAATCAGGCTAATGAATATACTTGTGAATACTATTAAAAGATAAACTGAGGCATATTAAAAAAAATTTTAAGAGTTTATCTGAGCAAAAATCAGTTGAAATCGGGCTGTGCCAAATCGAAAGTGGTTAGGAGCGCACCATCTACAGGAGCCAGGGGAAAGACTTTTATAGAGAAAAGCCAGAAGCAAAGCAAAGAAGCAATTTGATTGGCTATTGCTTAAGCATTTACCTTATTTGGAAGAGCCTAGTTGGCTGTTTGTGATTGATTGTCCTTAGGGTTTTGTTTTGTTTTTTTAACATTTAATCATTATTTTTATTTTTCAATTACAGTTGGTATATAATATTATATTAGTTTCAGGTGTACAGCATAGTGGTTAGACATTTATATACCTTCTGAAGTGATTGCTCCAATAAGTCTAGTACCTATCTGACACCATACAAAGTTATTACAATGTCATTGACTATATTCCTTATACTGTACTTTATATCCCCATGACTATTGTATAACTACCAATGTATTTCTTAATCCCTTCCCCTTTTCACTCCCCCTCAAACCCCCTCCCATGTCCTTAGGTTTTGATTTCTTAACCTTGAGGCATTTACAGGCTTAAGCTGTCATTGTGGGCTGGGAAGGTATTAGAATTACCTGAGTCTAATGGCCTCTTTGTTTAATTAACAGTGGGTGCTTCCGAGGAATAGAATGTTTTTAATCCTTAAAATAAATGAAACATTAACTTCCAAAATTCGACCTTTATTCATTCTGCAGGCACTGCAGAATAAATGTATTGGGAGGGTACAAAGACAAATAAGAAAAAGATTATGCCCTCCAGGCACCTGGAGGCCTGCAAGACAGCCAAGGTGCACATGAGAGACTTTAATGCAGGGAAGAGAATAGCACAGTCACAAGGAAAGTGTCACAGGAGAGATGTGACTTTAAGACGAGAGGAACCATTTCTAACTGTGAGGATTCGATTCGAGCCAACAAGTGTTCTCTGATAGCAGGGGGCAGGGGGGGCTTGTGGGGAATATTTGCAGCTTTAAAATGTTTTGAAAACCATTGTGAACTGTGAGGACCTCGGGTCTCAGAGAACAGGGTGATGTTTAGCAATTTGGTGCTTTGTGATCCAAGTTAGAAGCCAAGGAGAAAGCAGATCAGCTTATTTGAATCATTATTTCTGGACCAGGAGGGCAGCCTGAAAGACACAGAGCACCCTACATTTCAATATTTTTTATGCTTCAGTATCTTTGTTTTAGGAAGATTAGATCAGAGGTCAGCAGGCTTTTTCTGTAAAGGGCCAGATAATAAATATTTTTGTCTTTTTGATCCAGCTGCTCTGCCATGGTCACAGCCGTAGATGAAGTGTAAATGAATGGTCTTGTTCCAATAAAACTTTATTGAAAAGTCAGGCAGTACTTTAACAACCTCTGAATAAGATCGACAGCAAAGCCAGATTTTGGCTCAAATCCAAAGAAGTGGAATAGAGCAGCGGTTCCCAACCTTTGTGGCCCAGGGACCGGTGCTCCTATGAGAATCTAATGCCTGATGGTCTGAGGTGGAGCTGAGACTGTGATGCTAGCGCTGGGGAGCGGCTGCGAATACAGATGAAGCTTCGCCGGCTGGCCTACCGCTCACCTCCTGCCATGCGGCCCAGTTCCTAGCAGGCCACCAGCAGGCCTCAGACCAGTACTGATCCACAGCCCAGAGGTTGGGGATCCTTGGAATGGAGCCTCGGGAATGACTGTACCACATTCAGGGAAATCATGATGGAAAAGTACTGTCTGTGGGTGCGAGGGACTCCTTGGGAGCTTAGAATAGTTGATTTCTCATTTGTAACTTTGGGCCTAGATTTCATTCAATAAGCTACGAATCAGCGACATAAACATTGTGCCATCTTTTGGAACAGAGCTCTTCTAAAGCCGGCTTTGTGCATTTTGTCCCTCTGCAGACATTTACAGATGATATATAATTGCACCTTCTAAAATAATTGCACCACCTAAAATAATAATCAGAGCTAATGTTTACTGAGTTCTTATTTTGTGCCAGGCTTTTTGAAATTGATATTTCTACATAATGTATATTTGCAATTTTCTTAAATTTTTAATACTTTTTCTGAAATAAAACCTGGACGTGTTTTGAAAATTCAAAAGCATAGTAGAGCTTAGAATAAAAAGCAGCAATTACCTGCCTTTCTTTTCCACCCTGTCCCCAATCCACAAAAGGAACCTCATTCGACCTACTTGTTCCTTTTAATACATAAAAACACCTGCACCGATGTCCCTTGATTGTGAATTTTTTGTCATTAACCATTGACTTCCCGCTGAGACAGTCGAGCTTCACCCCTCAGCCCTAGTGCCCCTCAAGGGAATGTTATCAATACTCCATTTCCTTTAATGAGCTTTCAAAGACAGAGTATGTTTTACTACTTCCTTCTTCATTCTGATAAAAAGCCTTATATAATTAAGAAAATATTACTCTATTCGGTGGAAAGCTTTTAACTGTATTACCCCATTTTTGAGATATAGAGCATTTGTGCCTGCAAGAAAGTATAATCAGAAGCCCTTGGTCTTTCATCAGCGTCACCGGGGGACATGGGGTTGGTGAGGTTATGGAGGACAGTGGTGGGAACTGTGTCATTTTATCTGATGCACGTTCTTAGATTTTGGCGTTTTGTTTTGGTTTGGTTTTGCGATGGGTACATATTACTTCTTAATAATATTTTATTCAATTATTTTAAAATAGTTTAATAGAAAAGAATTCTCCTACCTTGCCTTTCACAGATAGCATCAAAGGAAGGCAAAATGACATAGTAGGAAGGAAGTATTAGAAATGAGAGGAAATTTGCGTATACGGATAAAATGGGCTTGTTCACAAGTGAATAAGCGGATCACGTTAGACCCATTAAAATGATCATAAATAGAAATGGATAACCCAGATAAGGGACCTCTAACCGTGCCAACGTTTGCAAAAGAGGCCAATCCGAAATACCGCAGAGCGGAAAGGGCCATGGAGCAAAATTAATTGAAAAGGCCATTTTCGTTAATAGAATAAAAACAGAAACCAAAATTAACATTTGTGTCGGGATTAATGTGTGGACATAGTGCTCCCCGACTTAATTCAATAACGCTTCCTCATCTTCTGGTCAGGATCCACGTGTTTATTACATTCGGGATGCCAGCATTTTATTGTTTTGCTTGTCGTCAGGAATCAGCTCCTGGGACTGAACATGTTCTCTGACAACTGTGTCACTTATTTCTCCTGATAATTAGAATTAGACTTCGCTTCGGACTTTTTTTTTTTTTTCCTGGAAAATTATACGTCATGAAAAATATTTGAGTGGAATCACATGCCGAAAGCATTCCGGGAGATTCAGTGCTAGGGTGTCTGGAGGGACCTCCCGGAAAGTGACAAACCCTTTGGAAATCAAATCCTCGCCCTTCCGTCCAGCACTGTTCTAAATTCCGACCCCTGCTCGGTGTCCACAATCTTTGCTCATAACGGAGCCTTCCCGCCTAGCCAAGGCCGTCCACACCCCACCCATGGCCCTCAGATCACTGGCTGCTGTCCCCATCCCGCCCTCTGCCCAGGGCCTGAAGGATGCGCAGTCCTCAAATTACTTCCTTCCACAGTGGCTTAGGCTACATAGGGCTACTTTAGGTGAGGTCATCAGAGGGCCTTACCTGCTGATTTGGGGCCCTAATCCCCATTCCCCAACCTCGATGGAACCACCTCCTCCAGTCTCCATGCAGCTGGTCCTACAGCTCAGTACAACCAGACTGCTCGGCCTGCACCCTGCACCCCACCACTACCTTCCATGGCCCTGGACAAATTGTGCCTCTGTTCCCTCATCTGTAAAACAGAGAGCAGAGTAGGTCCTGTCTCATAATGGTGAGAATTCAAAGAAGCCCGTGAATAGTACTGGTCCATGCCGCTGTATTTATTACTATCACTGGCCCTCCAAAAAAGCGAACGCACACGGCCGCATGCCAGAGTAGGAAGGGGGCTCAAGTCTTCAGCTGGGCTCAGAAGCTTCAGGCAGCTGGAGGGAGAGAGCCGAGAATGACAGTGGGGCCTGGGCAGTGAAGCGTGGGGGGAGGGGCGGGGTGGCCATCCTGGTGTTAAGCTGCTCCTGGAAAAAGGAGTAACTTCAAGTCCCGCTAACAGCGTGTGACTTTGAAAACACGTGTTGCAGGAATCCAAATAACCACTGGCTTTTTGGCCCTACAGCACTGAATGAAGAAGTCAGCCATATCGAGAAGCGGAAGATGTTTATTTTAATTTCTACGGTGATGACCTGGGCGCGTTCCAAATCCCTGGACCCCGTAAGTGTACCAGCTTGTCCTTTATGCAACATTTCACCCTTGGTAATCTGTGCAGAGAGAACTCGCTGCAGTGGATTCTGTATTCTTACTCTCCTGAACTCTAGCCCATAGTCAGCACTAAGCTCTAAGCTCTAAGCTCTGGCTCTAAGCTCACTCAATTCAAAGGGGCCCCATCGTTTTACATGCTGCCTATTAACTATAAAAATGCTTGCTTATCACGCATACCTTTTGTTTTAAATGGTTTGAAAGAGCTCTCTTTTAGACTTATATAAGCCTATATTCTTGTCATATACATTCTTATGCATACATTGAGGAATATATAAGCAAAATACAGTGGTTACGGGATCCCCAAACTTGTTCATATTCAGAGTCCAACTTCTCTGAATCGCATCTGCATTCTGTTTCCACAAAATGACTCAGTATCAAACCTGAGTCATGCTGTAAATTGTATTTCCTTTCCTATAACACGTGGTTATTACTTTGCAAGAAACTGTGGACTTGGAGTCATTCCTCCAGCGATGCTTTTTTCATTAGTATCAGACTTATTTTTGCTGCTCTGTTCCACCACCTTTGTGCCTGTGAACTACCTTTCACTTCGGTGCCGAACCACAGTATAATCTTTTCAGACATTTAAAAAGGTAATTAGATCAACATCTGTAGTACCTAACTCAGTTGGAAGGGAAGACAATATGAACAGTCATGCTCAAGGTCACCCAGGCGCCAAGCATCAATGCTTCCTCCCTGGCAATTGTAATAGGCCATTACTCACAAGACACATTTAATTTCAGAGAAGTTAAAATGATGCACGTTTAGAATCAATGGAATACATTATTTACAACAAGGAATCATTTAGGGATTTATCACACTTATTGCAGCAAATGACATTCGTTTGTTTAATCCCCTCTCCCTTGGCGGACCAGGAAACCCTTGAGGGCAGGGACCAAGTTTCATGTTCTGTTTCTTGTAAAGTTCACTTACCTACTCTGTTTGCTTGCCATCACCTCAAGGAGCAGGCCAGTCATGTCACTCCTGTTATGTTTCCTTCCCTCGGAGTATCTAGTAAAGTGTCTGCTACCTAACAATCATTGGTCGCTTGACTGGCTGACCATTGTGCTGGCCTGATCGATTTTCCCCGGTCGCTCAGTTATAACTTGTACTAACTTGTACTGACTGAAGCAAAATGAGAACTTACGGACTCCATAATTGGTAGGTCAAATAATGGACTCTGGGCACAGCTGGATCTAGAGACTTAGACAACGTCCTCAGAGCTCGGCTACCTTCTTTCTCTCTTCTCTCGCCTCTTTTCTCCTGAGTAGGCCTCGTTCTCAGGGAAATGCTCCCCTCCTTCTGGCCCCCAGCAGCAGCTCCCAGGCTTGCCTGCCTAGAGCTCCATTTCTCTTTCCTGCTTTGGCCATGTCCCATCCCAGGACTGGGCTATGCTGTTTGTCCAGGTCGTAGGTCACGGGCCTAATCTCGAACCAGTCACCAGGGGAATACAGAGCGCTGATTGGTCAGACGTGGGATCACATTCCCACTTTCAGAGGCAAAGATGGGCTGGGAGTGGAGAAGAGATGGTTCCTGAAGAAAATGGTGGGAAATGGCTCTTATGTTAGCTCCCGTGTCCTTATGGCATGTCCCCATCCTCTCACTATGGTTTTAACTTGCATTTCCTTAATGGCCTGTGATGATTTTAAGTCAAGTTTATTAAGGTATAATTGACATAGGGTAAAATGATCACTTAATACTGTATAGTTCTACGAGTTTTGAAAAACGCATACAGTTGCTTAAGCCCCACAGCAATCAATACACGGGACATTTCCATAGCCCCCTAAAATTCTCTGTCTCACATCACACAAAAAGTCAGTTCCAGACGGATCATATAATTAAAAGTAAAAACTTTAGTTTTTAAGAAAATTATAGAATTCATAGGGAAGGATTTCTTTACAAGGCCCAGTCATGCTGAATATTTTTTCAAAGCTTGATAAATTCAACTGCAATAAAATTAATGAAGTATTTATGAATGAAATGATACTATATCTGAGATTTGCTTCAAAATAATCCCAGGGGATAAGGAAGTAGATGAGAATACAGGGGAAACACGATTTGCTATGTGGAAACCTCACCTAAACCCAAATCAAAGGGCATTTGATTAAATAAATGGCCTATGTTCCTAAAAAATGGCAATAAAAGACAAAGAAAGCTGAAACGCCGTTTCAGGTAAGGAACACTAAAGAGACGTGACAATTCAGTGCAGCACGAGAGCCTGGACTGGGCCCTATGCTGGAGGGGAAAATATTATAAAGGACAGTATTGGGACAGCTGACAAACTGGAGTGTGGACTGTAGATTGGATAAAATTATCTTATTGAATTAAATCTCCTAAATTTCATATCCGTACTATAGTTATGCAGGAGAATGTCCTTAGGAAATATACACTGAACATGAAAGAGAAAAGGGGTAGGATGTTTGCAAAGTATTCTCAAATGATTCAGAGAAAAAACTACACGGGTATACTGTTGGGGAAATATAATTAAAAACAAAATCTTCCCCCAACCCAGAAAACCTCTCCACAAGGTAGTAGAGAGAGAAAACACCTTCATTATTGAAGAAGCATTAAACCAGAAAGCCATGCACGTCACAGGCAATCCACCAAGAATCCCGCCCTTTTATATAGCTGAGCAGGTACAAGCCGACACGGGCTTGATCAACAATAACTCCTTCCGAGTCAGAGGACTGGACAACGCCATTTGTCACACATGGTCGGGCCTAGATTCATCTAGTGATTTGAATGATCATCTGTATTAGCGAATTGGCTTTATCCAGAGGAAAAGCTAAGGTGGGGGCAAATCCCAGAAGAGGGGTGCTGGGCAGCCAGTCACAGAGAGCAGGCTGGCCACCCTGTCATGTTAGCCAGGGCTATGGGGATGGCAGGGTGCAACTCAGTTCAAAGGCGAAACTGACTAGACTTGTTTCCAGACTCTGTGAGTAGAATTCCCAGATTTAGCAAATACAAATACAGGACGCTCAGTTAAATTTGAATTTCAGATAAACAGCAAATAATTTTTAGCACAAATATATCCCATGTGATATTTAAGACTTATACTAAAAATTATTTGTTTATCCAAAATTCAAATTTAGCTGAGTGTCCTATGTTTTATCTGGTAACACTACATGTGAGCCACTGGGCATATTTAAGGGGTGAGCTAATTAGGTAACATGTATTCATGGAGTGTTTGCTATGGATAAAGAATTGAGGTGGGTTAACTTGGTCTCCCCTCAAAAGCGAATTGTCCCCCAGTCTCTCTTCCAGTGGCATCATCATCATTTCAGTTGCTCAATCTAGCCAATTCCATCAGTAAATTCTGTTAATTCATCATCTATAATGTATCACAAATCCATCTTATTGTCTTTGTTTTGATGGACTACTAAAATGGCTATGTGGCTGGTGCCTGCCTTCACCTTCTTGAATCAATATCCAAGAAACAGTCTAAGTGGCCTTGTTCACATAAAACCGAGATCATGTTACAGTTCTGCTTAAAATGCTTAAAATCCTTCAATGCCTTCTAATGCTCTTAGAATAAGCCTAAACTCCACATGGTCCACAAGCCCTGATAAACTGGCTATTGCCTACCTCATCCCTTCCCTACCAGTTCTCAGCTTGGCTCCAATCATTTGGTCTCTTCTTCCCATTTTTCAAACTAGCCAACAATTGTGCTACTTCAGGGACCTCGTGCCTGTGTTTCTAAATCTGCCTCTCTGATTAATTTCCTATAAGCCTTGGACTCAAATGCTCCAGTTTGGTTATTTAACTAGACCAATGGATGTGATCGAAAGGCTCCTTATTGAACACCACATTTTTTAAAATCCTACTCCAGGTAGGACCTCTAAATCTGGTTGGATCTAGGAGAAGTCACTCTGTATGATGGAACTTAATTTCTCCCTTTCATTCTTCAGTTTTAATTGAGTTGTTCTGGATGCTTCTCTCTATGGGACAGCATAGGAGGGTGAGTCATGGAGACAGAGTGTGACAGACAGCTCCATGGACTGTCGAGAAATATTTTTCATCCCTGATTCTCAGGCAAACCAATATTTCGTCTAATCTGATGGAAGCAGTTTTTAAAGCCTGAGACAGAAATGTGCATGTGATATGTTCTTATTATCATGGGATTGATCTGAGGAAAAGGGGCAGTGTGGAAAAGAGAGGGGAAAAAATCCCAACTTAAATTTTAAAAATGAAACCGCATACATGGCAAGAACTATTAAGAAATGGGCTATTGAATGACTATTTGGAACCCCAGTGACGACCTGGCACTCTCCCTACAAAATAAAAGAAGACATTAGATTTTTAATTTTGTTTAGATTAAGGGTAAGTGATAAATTTGGCTAGTGAAACATTTCCAGAAAAAAACCAAAAAAAAAAACCACTATAAAAATAAACAGTAGTTTTTAGAACACTTAAATGTTCTAAAATTTATTTAAACTTAAATGAACAGGGTCGACCCAGCGTCTCCGGGCTTAGAAGTTTTTCACAGCTCTAACATATCGGGTTTGGCCTGTTTTCTTTCACAGGATGATTCTGAGATTCCATTTACTGAAGAGGATTATCGAAGAAGAAAGCACCACCCTAATTTTCTGGACCACATAAATGCCGAAAAAATGGTTCTCAAATTAGGAAAAAATGTAAGTTTGGAGTGGTAGAAAAAGTTTGGGGTAAGGAAAGCTCTTTCTGAGGCACCGTACGATGCACATGGCCCGGTCTGTTCCCTGAGCTTTACGTCCATCATCTGAGCTCGCTAACCATCCCTGTAGTTGGCTTCCTCGTCCTTCCATCCACAGATTTCTGAACTTCCTTCCGCTCTCCCTGAAATGCACTGTCCTTAGGTCCTGGCTCAGGTTCTGGTCCAGCCTGCAAAGCGGAAAGCCTCGTATTTGGGTCCGCAGCAGCTTACTGACCAAGGCATCGGTAGGTCCAGAGAGTTGCTCATCCCAGAAGAGGCAAATGACTCAGAGCTGGAAGGGCGAGGAGGGGAACCTCATTCTCCCATTTCCTGGAATCTATCTCATTTGTTTCTCACAACTCTGAAAAGTGGGTATTAACCTCATCTTACAAACAAGGAGACAGACGGAGGCGTTTAGAGGTTAGGTAACTTGCTCAAGGTCGCAGATTTACTGCGCGTCATCATGGCCTTGTCTGATCTCCCTCTGCAACAGCACTGTGGACGTGCAATTATCGCCATTTCGCAGACGTCGACACTGTGGGAAAGACATGTCAAGTGGGGGGGCTAAGATTCAAACCAGATCCGTCAGATGCCAAAGCCTGCGTTTTGATTGTTTGTTTTTCCCGACTCTAAACCTCCATCATTCAACAGAGTTAATCTTGACACATCCATGGTCGCCGATTAGCAAGACACACTTACAGCTGAGAAGTTCCTGTAAACAACATTAGCCTTCTGCTGCGGCAAAATTTATCCCTTTGATATATATTATGAAATTATTTTATTTCTGTTACCTTTGATCAAAATAGATGACAAGAATGCCGTGGTGATGAATAAGTAGTAATACCCAAAATATTGAGGGCTCCCTCACGATGGGCTGGGCGCTGTGCTGAATGTTTTACTGTGGCGCATCATGAAATCCTCATGTGCTTCTTGTAATCCTCATGTACTTCACATGTAATCGTCAACATTCTGTGAACTAAGTGCTATAATCATCACTCTTATTGAACTTTTGTAGAAGTCATATCGAACCTTCAAACCATTAAAGGTTCCATCTACCACATTCTTCCTATTAGAAAGACCTGCTGTAGTAGAAATAATAGTTCTAAGATGACACCTAGTGGTCTCAGAGGATATTACAATAGGAACTTTGAATATCCCCAAGTTCAAGTTCTGTCCTACTATTAAACTTTTTTTTTCACTTGTAGCAATACGAACATTGTGAATATAAAATATCTGAAGGAAACAACATGAGATTAGGAATTCTATCCCCTTTCTATCCATTAATTTAGGACTTTGGCCAAGCCATTAAACTTTTGGGGTTAAACTAAATAAGTAAAATAAAAGGTCTAGACTAAATGGTCTATATTTCTTCCAATTCCGAATCCTATAACTGTATTATTTTATTAAACTTTGGACACTACCCCAAATAAAAAAAATCCACGATTTTTTGATCATTTAAATTTAATTCACTGGTTGAGAATGACTGTTCACACACACAAATAATCGATGTGAATGACAGTATAAAATGCAGGACTATGGTCGTAATATTTCTTTATTATAAAAACATTAAATTTTTCCAATGCTACTAAAATAATCTAATTCAATATGATTCGTAATACTACATTTAGCTTTTTCCCCTGTATTTTACCTAATAGATCAAAAAATTGGTGACTTACGTGGTCGCTGCTGGACTTCAGTATGGAATGGAAGGAGGTATCTTACATTCTTTTTTTAAGGTATGACTTTTCGATGTCTGCAAGGATTTTTAAAACGTGGTTTACAGTAAGGTTATCCACTTTGAAGATATTTTGGATTGCTTCTAGGTGTGGCTGTGCCTGTGTAGTAGCAGAGGGTGAAGGGGAACAGGGGTGTAGACCGTAACCTTCTGTTTTTCTCTGCCATCATTAGCCACTTGTATTTACCACTCTCAGGATAATAAAGAAAAAGATGGATCTCTTTCATTCATGAGACAAACTTTGACGGAGCGCCTGCCATGTGCTGGAAACCATTGCGGATCCTGAAATAGAATAACGTGATATTATGTTTGTACTCGTGAAGCTTACGTTCTGGTGGGGTGGAGAAGAAGAGCGATAAATCGGAAACAAATTCAGCCAGTGAACGCAGGGTATTTCAGACGTCGACAGAGGAAACGGAGAGCAGCAAAGCAGAGAACGGGAGGGAGGGAGCGCCAGGGTTGGGAGCTCACGTCTTATACGTGATGGCTGAGGAAGGCCTTTCCAATGACGTGACATGTGAGCAGAAAGGGAAAGGCCGTGAGGGAGCCAACTCAGGTGCTCGCTGGGGGGAAGAACGCCCCAGGCAGTGGGAACCCTAAGTGCAAAGGACCGAGGCAGGAAAGTGCTGGCGATGTTAAGGAACCGGCCGAAAGACCAGTGCGCAGAAGAACGGAGTACAGTAGACGGCGAAGCAGCAGAGGTGATGCAGGAGTCGGACACGGCCTAGCCTCGCGGCCCCTGGCGAGGATGCTGGCTTTTATTTCGAATGGGTCGTGAGACTGTTAGACCATTTGGAGCACAGAAGCGGCATAATCTGTCTTAAGTTTTAAACGGATAGCTAACTACTGCACTGCTGTGTTGAGGATGTACTGTAGAGGGGTGAGGGCAAAGTGGGGAGGCCATGGTGGGGGGCGGTGCCTAAGACTGGGCGGAAATTATGGAGGTACTGAAGGTTGTTCGGATTCGGGATATATATTGAGAGTGGAGTCGATGCGATTGGTTCAAAGCTTGGGCGGAAGGAAGGCTGACAGAAAGTAAAGGATGGCTTGACATCCCAGTCTAGTTACTGAGGAGGGAGTTGGACGTGTGAGTTTGGAGATCAGGGAAGTGGTCATAATGTTGGGAGCTGCCACCTTATGGGGGGTGTTTAAAGCCATAGGACCAGATGACGTCACAGAGAATAGACATGGAGATGAGGTCTAAGGGCAGAGATTCAGAACACTCCAATATTTGGAGACTATAAGGAGATGGGAGGGAACCAGGAAAGGAATCTGAGAAGGGGTGCCCTGTGAGGTAAGGGGGCAACAAGAGGGGACCGTCAAAAACACCCAATGGAAAAAAGTGTTTCTAAATAGCAATAATGACGACTGTGTCAAATGCTGCAGATAATCAAATAACACGAAACCTGAGATTCGACCTCTGGATTTTTCGGAATGGGGTAAGACAAACGCCTGATATGAGCAGGTTCAAGAGGGAAGAAACGGGGATAGAGGAAGTGGAGATGGTGAGACTAGAGAAGTATTTCAGAAAACGTTGCTGCCAAGTGGGACAGAGGAAGAAGGCAGGAGCCAGGAGAAGCGTAGTCAGAGAGGGCTGGTTGGTTTGACTTTTTAATAGAAGAGTTATGACAGCCGACGAGGGTAAGCTGAAGAAGGGCCTTTCTCATTGTCCATTCTCAGCTGCTCTTTGCCCACCCGACCGCTGAACGACGGCGTTCTCGGGCCCCTGCCCTAGACCCTCTTCTTCATCCGCGCTCTTTACCTGCGTGGCTCTGTTCATTTCCGGGATAGCTGCCAGTGACTCAAACATAAGTCACCAGCGGGGCTCTCTCTCCTTAGTTCTAGCTCTGTAGATCCAGCTACCTACTCAGCACCTCAATTTGGATGTTTCAGAAATCTAAACTGTACCTACAGTCACCCCAAAACTGCTGCTCCTTCAGGGACCAGCTCAGAACATTGGACGACCTTCCACCCGGCTGTACCAGCTAGAACCCAACTCTCCCCTCTTTCTTACCCATCACAAAATCTCTGGGTACTATAAAGCCAGCCTCCTCAATATCTCCCTCCTCTCCAACCTCACACCCCCGACTCCCCACTTCCAGGTAAAGCTAAACAATCTCTTGTCTGCACAACTGTCATGGCCTCCATCTCTCCGTTTAGACTCTTCCCATCATTCCTTTTCAAGGCAAGGAAAGCAGATCTGATGATGCCACTTCACTGCTTAAAACTTTTAAATGGTTTCCCAAAGTCCAAAATATTTTTCAAGATTCAGTGATCTACAGTGGCCTCCACCTCTACCTTTTTAAAAACAATTTAAAATAACTGAGTACATGATTCATAAACAATACCCAGACTGTTTATTTACTGAAATAGTTAATGATGGGAAAAGATGGATTTAGAGTCTGAAGATCAGGGTTCGAATCCAGGCTCAAGGACTCATCCGAAGTGTAAGGTCCTGCAGGATACTTTACTAAGCATTCCATCTATGAACTGGTGATAATTACCCCCAGCTAGAGGGGGTAATTTTAAATTTTGTGAGAAAGACACCATGCATATGAACGCATTTTCTTTCTGTGTCGATAGCATGCAGATGACGACTAAAGATAGCTGATGAAATTATAGGTTTCTTGAAAAGTATTTCAGCCCTGAGGTTACACTTCATTTATCTTAATAGGATTTGATAAATCTCATCAGAACTGATTTATAAAACATCTATTTGAGGCTTCATTTGATGATTACTTCATCTGATAGATCTCATGGGTGCCTCTGACTATGGCTCTGTAT
>NW_011888945.1:1732272-1738001 GCF_000151845.1 Pteropus vampyrus | reverse complement strand
ATTTACAGATTGACTGGGAAACAGTGAAGCTTAAACTTCAGGCTCCCTCCCCTGCATGAGTCTCTTCCAAGGCCCTAAACTTAATTTTTATTATTTTTCTTAAAGAAGAATCCTTTGGATTGTATAAGCTTCAGTCTCCATACAAAATGTAGATTTAAAACGAACAAAGCAAACCAAACCAAACAAACAAAAAAACCCAAAATGTAGATCTGCTCCAGCCAGCATTTACGCTGGACGCAGAGTGGCCAGAATGAGCCCTTCTTTTCTGAGGAGATTTCATACTATTATGTTATCGGGTTTTAAAGATGTGAAAGAATATCTTACATTATTAAAACAAAATACTTAGCATTAGTCCTTAACGTCTTACTTCCAAACATTAATTAGAGAGTGAAATTATTCCCATTACAGAAGGACTCAGGGACCTTTTCCATAGCATCTTTTCCTAGAGATTTCTTTGAAGTTTGTCAAGTACTTAACAAAGGAAGAAACTAAAAGATGAGATGTTCTGAGAAATTAAAATAAGTATGAAATGGACATTTAGATGTATGCATTTGTTTTCATTTTACTGAAAAAGAAGTTAAAATGGGGGTAGAATTGACAGTCTTGTGATAGACTCTTATTCGTTGTTGTTTCTCTCTGGAATTCTTTCATTTGTACCCAAATCCCTGCTCTGCCTCTCTCCAGCTGTGTGACTCTGGGAATGTTACTTAACCTCTCTGTGCCTGATTTTCTCGTCTGTAAGGGGAGGATACCAATAGTACCTACTTGATAGGATCGTTGTGAGAATTCAGCAGAATAACACCTGGAAAGCCCATAGCACAGTCCCTCACAGAGTTAAACACTTGGAAATGTTGGCAATTATTATTAATCCAGGGTAGGAAATCTTAGATCCAGTTTCTAGAGCTATGTGACTCGCTTCAGAAAGCCACAGCTTCTCTGAATCCGTCTACTTTGTCAAACACCTGCCCCAAAGCACTGTCGTGTGACTTCAGTGAGCCTCCGCATAGGCAGACTTCATAAACTATGGATAGTCCTATAGGCTCAGATAGTCTTTCATGTACACTAAATGGATCTGGAGCCAGATGGATCTGCCTTCAAATCCTGTGGCCCTATAGTCAGAGAAAAGTCACTTAACCCCTTACCGCCTTGCTCATCTGTAGTGCAGATCATCCTCCCAACCCTGACTTTGCTGGAAATGGAGCGAGATAACCTGCTAAAGCACCAGCCTCCATGGTGACTGGCCCATGGCTGTGGTGGGCAGTGAATTCTAGTTTACTGCATCTCATTTGCTTTTCCCCTCGGTGATGGTTTTCCCTGTTGGTCTGCAGAGTGATACAAAACATCATCGACCACATGCCGAAGCATCATTACCTGGTTGCTGTGGATGAGTCTATCCACACCCTGGAAGACTTAGTCAAGGTACAGCCACCTTATTCCATATTTGCTGGCATTTCTTAAATCGTTTTACCCTTAAAACATAGTTATGGAATCAGGTATGCTAACAAGACTGGGGGCTCCTAATGCGGAATAGTCTTAAAACCAAACTCACCATCTGCATTTGCAGTGTATGTGTTGGGAAGTGACAACCAAAATGGCCTTTCGACAGTAATTGCATGGAGAGCAGCAGAAAAGCCTACACACACACACACACGCACACACGCATGCACACACACACACGCACACACACAAAATCACTCTCCACGAAGAGGAATTTTCCATTCAAATGGCTAACCTTGTAATTAGCTCTTTGTTCTGCTCCTGTGATGTGCTTGCTGCATAGGCCGAAGGGCAGAGTGATCTCAAGATCACTACCTAAATTCCCATTGGAAAATCTCATTCTGTGTAACTGCCTGTAGCCCAAGTTCTGCGCACCGTGTAACCCATAGCAACTACCACCTGAGGACAAATCAACCAACCAGCCCATGCCAACTGTAACAGCATGGATATAAAAGCAAAATTTCCCCTGAGCTTGGGGCCCAGATCTTTAGAGCACTAGCTCTTCTGGGACCGCTGGCATAATAAACCTGAGTTCTCCAACTCTCCAAGTGCTGCTTGGTTTCTTGCTGGTCTTGTTTCCCAATATTTCTGCAACAACTAGAATCTAAAATGTGTCTGTGGACACTCACTTCAACATATTGATGTGGTCAGGTTCTCCAAACCTACTGGCAGCTTCCAAAAGCTCTGGGTCTGTGAGGGCTCCCTCTTTGGTCCAGTCCACTCTGGCTAAAGCCACCTATCACCTTAGAGCCCAGCTGGCCCAGCGAGTATGCTTCTCCTGCCTTCCCCCTGGTCATTCCCACTCAGCTTTAAGATTCCGCTCAGATATCTTCCTCTGCACCATCCCTGCCTCCTTCCCACCTCTTGCATAGGCTAGAAGTTTCTTCCGTGCTCCAGGCATCCCCTTTGCCAGCTGCAAACATTATACATCTGTGTACACACATCTGCGTCCCTTTTCAGACTAGGAGATCTTTGAGGGCAGGAATTGGGCCTTTCTCGTCTCCATCTCCAGTCCCTGGCACGCAGTGATTTTTAAATGCGTATGGAACAAATGCATGAATGAATACCCTCAAGGCACTCCCCTCTGTTTAGCAATATTTTTTTCTTTGGTATTCAGTTATGTTTTTGCATTTATCTGGGAACTTTTATATTAAAATCTTACAGGTAAACCAAATAATATTTCTATTTTTCTCTAACAGTGCATCAGTAAACATACCGGCCCTGGGAAAATCCAGAAAGTACCCAGAGAAAATGCTTTCCTAACCAAGGACTTAACAGTTAGTATATGAGACTCTTTTTTCCTGCCTCTTCCGTCAATGTAATGATTCTTGAGGGATTTGCAGTCAGAATGCCTGGCTTCCCAGCTCACCTTCAGCTCCTCCTGCACAGCCAGATGCCCACCTTAAGCCACTTCCTCTTCTCTTCTGACATCCCCTTTTCTTTTCTGAAAAACTCTCAGAGGTGTGGTCAGAAAATGTATTTGAAAGCGGTTTGATATGTAAAATGCGGTACAAACACTGGGGGCCATTCTCCTTGGCCTCTTTCTAAGATTCAAATAGGAGGCTGAGATTCTGATTCCATCCCAACGGAAACCAATACAGTTTTAGTCATGCAGTGTGCTCTCCGAGCCAGCTTTAGGATGAAACTTCTTTTTTTAGTGATAAATTGATCAAAACACTGCATATGAGAATGTTTCTGAAAGGACTGACATCATTGGTTGCTTCTGCGGAGCAGAACCGAGTGGGTGGTGATGAGTGTCAAAGGCAATGTTTTCCTCTACGCTTTTTGTTCTCTAGGATTTCGAACCGTGGGTTTGCACTATTCAGAAAGTAGATACAATTTTAAAATTCTTTAAAAGAAAGTCCTACTCTCTGAGCTGATTGTGTAACCACAAGAGCCAGTTTTCTGCCCATCATAGGAGAGCAGACTTGGGGAGAGTTTAGAAGTGTCTCAGAGTGTCACAGAGTATCACAGCATGCACTCCGTCAATACTTAGTGCTGCGTTAATTGACTTGCATGTTCAGGGAATGTGTGTGTGTGTGTGTGTGTGTGTGTATTTTTTCTTTAACAACCACAGTGATTTTGGTCTGTTATAACTGTCGAAATGAAAAAGAGAGACAGAGACAAATCTCTAATGTGCCTTTATCTCTTAGCAAGAGAGTATTGACCATTTACTGGTCAACTTGAGAATGGAGGCACTCTTTGTGAAGGAGAATTTTAACATCCGATGGGTGGCCCAAACAGGATTTGTGGAAAACATCAACAGCATCCTCAAAGAGTACAAGCAAAGCAGAGGATTATTGGTAATTATCACTGAGTCCTGTTTAAACTCGGAGTTAAGCAAAGAATGTGAAACTTTTCATGTAATTATATCAATGAAAGTAATTTCCCTTCTCAAATGCCTACATTTCTAAATTCAAGTTCCTTTTCAGATTTGACCCATTTGTCCAGGTCTAACAATCTATTATGTATATTTGATTGATACTGTCTACTGAATGTTTAAAATTTTAAAGTTAACATGGATAATGACTGTTATGCTTGACACATATGATAGTAAGCTCAAGACTGATTGTCACAGAGCTGTATATTTATATAAGGGAAGAACTCAGGGGCCTTACTGGCCTGCCTGTGTCAGCCCTGGGTATACAAATGGGAGAGGGTAGGAAGGAGGTAGAAGAAGCCCGATGATTACTTTGATCCTATTGGCCAGAAAATTTGCTGGTCGTTTTAATCATTACAACATTTCAAGATAGATATTCTTGTCTCCATATTATAGATGTAGGAACCAAAGCTCAGAGAGATGGAGCAATTGCTTCAAGGTCACACAGCTAGTTATGGATTCAAACTAGCTAGGCTGCAAACTCGGCCAGAATGGCCTAACCGCAGAGCCTCCACGTCCCGCTCTTGCCCAGATCTTGGGGTTTATTCCACAGAAGCAGTCCAAGGATGAACATGGGCGTTACATGAGAGAATGTTTTGACAACTGTACAGTAGCATATGAGTAAAGAGTAATGTCGTAATTACACTGTGCATGGGAAGACTTCATCCAAGCAAGATCAGTGTCACCATGTATCCTAAGAACTATATTCTCCTGAGAAACATGCCTCGTTAAGAATAAGTAAAAGATGTGCTGCTTAGCCAAAGAAACAATGACCCTTTAAAGCATCTGAGATACCCGTGGCTGCTGTACTTGAAGATTACCCAGCCCAAGAGTTTAGATTAGTGTTTCCTCTGTGCATCAACTGTAGAACAGCATGCAGTTAGAGATAAGACACCTTAAAGAGACCATATGGTTCTTGATTAGCAAGTCTGGACAAGAGCATGATAGAAGGAATAAGCATATCTGGAAATTGAACGAGTCTGTCCATCTCTGGGGGCATAGAGGAGGAACCCCTATGAGGGCAACGAACGTCGGCAGTGCTACAGCAGCGACACGCCAAAAGATGGAGCCCCAAGCCCAGGGCGTCCACGATTCCGGTTCCTTTAGCAACGCAGTCGTCCTGACCAGATGCCACTCAACAGTCCATCCCTCTGACTCTCCTCGTTCCACTGAAAGCGCATCAAGCAGCCATCCGTGCCAGTCTGCCCCGATGGAGTAGTTGTGCCATGTGCATCGGAGGGTCCTGAGTTCAGTGGCAGTTTCATTTGTACTACTCACTACAAATGAATAAACTGCCAATCAGTTTTCGTACCTGGATAAGGTGAGCTCACCCCAGGAAGTAGATCGGCCCTCGGCGTGTGCACGTGAACCTGCTCAGCTAACGGCTGAACCTTGGGCCTTGGGAAATGCGCCAAGCCCACCCAGGAGCCCAGCCCTGCCAGTCCAGACTCAGCACCTCCACTGCCCTCCACCTGGGTCATTGCCATCACCGTGAGATCAGTGGTCACCAAGCCGACGGGTCTGTTCATGTTCACCACTCGCCCGGCCCCACCGCAGTGTCTCTGCTTATTTCCTTCACGGCCTTGGTTTCCTCATCTGACAAATGGTAATAATAATAACAATGGCCAAGTTCATGGATGAAATTATGTACTCTTTAAGCACATGGACACTCTGTCAGTGCAAGGTCTTTTCATTGACATGATTTTTTAAATTTTTATTTAAAATTTTTAAAATTTGCCTTGCAAAAATATTAGGCTTCGGTTCCACAACGGTTTGGACCATTTTGGAAAAAAAATGGCTATTTTTTACTGATATTTTTATGTCTGTTAGAAATAAACATTTACTCACTGAT
>NW_011888945.1:1730209-1732222 GCF_000151845.1 Pteropus vampyrus | reverse complement strand
TGCACGTGAACCTGCTCAGCTAACGGCTGAACCTTGGGCCTTGGGAAATGCGCCAAGCCCACCCAGGAGCCCAGCCCTGCCAGTCCAGACTCAGCACCTCCACTGCCCTCCACCTGGGTCATTGCCATCACCGTGAGATCAGTGGTCACCAAGCCGATGGGTCTGTTCATGTTCACCACTCGCCCGGCCCCACCGCAGTGTCTCTGCTTATTTCCTTCACGGCCTTGGTTTCCTCATCTGACAAATGGTAATAATAATAACAATGGCCAAGTTCATGGATGAAATTATGTACTCTTTAAGCACATGGACACTCTGTCAGTGCAAGGTCTTTTCATTGACATGATTTTTTAAATTTTTATTTAAAATTTTTAAAATTTGCCTTGCAAAAATATTAGGCTTCGGTTCCACAACAGTTTGGACCATTTTGGAAAAAAAATGGCTATTTTTTACTGATATTTTTATGTCTGTTAGAAATAAACATTTACTCACTGATTACGAATGTGACAGAGCTTTTTTACCATTCAAGCAAGTTTTCCTGCAGAAGAAATGGCATTTTTAATGTTTTTTTTTTTAATGAGTATATTTTTTAAAATTGGAATCAACTGTGTTAAAAAGAAAAGTATAATTAAAGACCAAGTACAGTCCAGAAACAATATTCACGAGGCAATAAATTAAAGCACTGTCTATACCAGACCAGAAATTCTTCTATTTCTTTGTTATCTTTATAGGAGTAATACAAAAAGCATGAAACTGGTAGCATGCACTGCTGGAGTACTTTTTTTTTTTTTTTTTGAGTATTCTTGAGGTATTCCCAAGCACATCTTATCGAGTGTCATATTCCCCATACCCAGGTCAATGCATGTAATAGATGCTCATTAAACGCCTGAAGGAAGTGACTCTGAGTTTTGCTGGAGGAGCGAGACTCAGGCTGTAGGATCAGGGACTCGGAAAGGCCCACCTCTGAAATAAAGAACACCGTCTAGCTACAGACAGTTCAGGGCTCGCCATGTCTTCCTTCCTCTCCTCTTTCAGCCCATCAAGATTTGCATTCTCGGCCCTCCTGCTGTGGGGAAGTCCAGTATCGCTGAGGTATTGTCCAAGTACTACAAACTGCATCACATTAAACTGAAGGACGTCATTTCCGAAGCCATAGCAAAACTGGTATCACTTTTAACTATTTTATGGGGAACTTTAACGTTTTAAAAATGCTTTTCTTAGTCTTGTAGTACAAAAATCACTGATTTTACATGACTTCCTACAAAGAGGTTTGTTATTTTAATTGGATTTTATTGTCGGCCCACGAAACCCCACAGGACTTTCCTCCGGGAGATGGAAGCATCTTTCACGGTTTGCCCTGGAAATTTGGTCTGTCTCCAGCTGCTGCTCAAACTATATCATGTATTCTCTGTTAACTGGAATATTTTTAGATTTTTAAAAATTCTTGATGTATGTTTCTCAGGGTATTATCAAACGATTGATTATCATTGCTTTTTCAAACAAAGACTTTATTTTCTTAGAGTGGTTTTAGGTTCATAGCAAAATTGGGAGGAAGGTTCAGAGATGTCCTGTCCGTCCCCTGGCCCTCCCGTGCACAGCCTCCCCCGTTGTCAGCATCCCCCTCCAGAAACGTCATCGTAATCGGTGAACCAATGCTGACCCATCATCATCCCCCAGTGTCCATGGTTTACGTCTGGATTTACATTTGGCGCTGTACATCCTATGGATTTGGATAAATGTATAATGACCTGTAACTATCATTCATTATAATATACTGGGTAGTTTTACTGCCCTAAACGTCCTCCGCACTGTGCTCTGCCTTCCCTCTGTTCAATAACAAAGGTTCAACCGAGTAAATTTAAAGATCTAATTGGTTTCATTGAGTGATTCCCGAATCCGTAAAGATCTAATTGGTTTCATTGAGTGATTCCCGAATCCGTAGCACCCCGCCTAGCAAGTGGAGGGTTGCTCTGAGAAGTTGTACAAAGTGGAAGGTTCTTTTGGGCAGAAACTGGG
>NW_011888945.1:1727825-1728854 GCF_000151845.1 Pteropus vampyrus | reverse complement strand
TATAAACATCAAAAATCATTAATTAAAAGGCAATGGACAAACCAGGAAAAATATTTGCCACCAATATGACAGAGTTAATATTCTTAAAATAGGAAATGCTCAAACTAGTAAGAAAATCATTAAATCCTTAGTAGAAAAAAATGAATGACTAACATGGACCCATAATTCATGCAGGAAGACATACTAATAAGGGGGAAAGAATTCCTACTCATGTTAATGTAAGAAACATCCAAACCTGCAGAGAATTTTTATGCGTTTATTTGAACCAAATGCCAGGGATCGAGATCTCAGCCCGGGAGAATAACAATTTCCCAGCTTCTTTTATCCATGTGAGATTAAGCAGGGGACATAAGGAAGATGACAGATGACGTGGCGGTGGGAAGGAGCAAAGCGGGGATTAGAGTACCGGATGGTTTGCAAGATCATGTGCTCTCTTGAAGGTCACGGCCCCTTCCGGGGGTGTCACTTCTGGTATTTCAAAGGTGTGTTAACCTAGGTGCCCAAGAACAGTGGACAGGCCCGCTGAAAACCTTTCACTGCAGAAGTTCCAGGCCTGGGGCGTGACCGCACACCACCTGCCCAGTTAGGAATCTCTGATCAGATCGCCCCGCGAGGTTGCTTCCATGGGACCTTTTTTTCAGTCTACACTCACTTGGTAATTTTAACTAGTTTGTTGAAGAGACTCATTAGAGTAAAGTGTCATTTTAAGCTCAAACTCTGGAATCATTCCTTCCCCACCCTGGGATGGAATTTCAGGCCTGTCCCTTTGTAACTCTTAGATAATCAGCAAGTAGCCTCATTGTTTATTCATGCTCTAAGAAGTCCATTCCGATCAAATAATCACCAATTAGGATTTGAACTGAGATGTTTCAGTGAGAGCTTGCTACCCAGCAGGAAAACAGTCAGTTAGCAGTTACTAGAAAAACAAAAACATTTCGTTTTTATACTTAGACAGTTGAGATCCTCCATCAAACTGGTTCTACTAGGATCGTCTAGAGACCAGTCCAACGGGAAACCAGCAGTTTGGAC
>NW_011888945.1:1725106-1727775 GCF_000151845.1 Pteropus vampyrus | reverse complement strand
GAGTGATTCCCGAATCCGTAGCACCCCGCCTAGCAAGTGGAGGGTTGCTCTGAGAAGTTGTACAAAGTGGAAGGTTCTTTTGGGCAGAAACTGGGTGGGGTGTGACAGGTATTAGCAAAGGAAAAGAAAGCATTGTTTCAGGCCAGGGCACCTCTCCTCGGGGACGGGGCTGCTGGCAGCTTGTGGGCAGATTACCTCCACAGCGTTGATCAGGAAATGCCAGAGTGATTGGTGAGGGACCACGTTCCCGGCAGGGGCTGAAACCGAGGTTGAGTCTGGCTTTGCTGTCCTGGGGCCAGCAACTCTGCCTTGGCTCTGTTGTTTCTTTTTCTTTTTTTTTTTTTTAACACCTCCCTACCCCCAATCAACTGCTTTCAAGTCTCGATTTCTACAAAACGTGTTTTCTTCAAGTGAGATACAATCTGATACCTAGGAAAATGTCGATTCTTAAGCAATTCTGTCCTTAGCATAGAAATGGATTATTCTCCTAACGTAGTGTAGGGGGACCCACGAGGCCATCATCCATCTTTACGGACTCACGCAGCCTGACACCTTTACCCAATGCCTATCCTGAAGTCAAGTGCATTTCCATTTCCCCGCTTGGGTACCAGCTTTTTGCAGGATCACTTGCCAGGTGATTACTGAGTAGCAAATCAGCTCAGGGCATCATCCAATTGCAATATCCCTGTGGCGTGCAGGAGGCGATTGTGGCACCAAAGTACGGAGGAGAAGGAGAAGAAGAAGGTGAAGAGGAAGAGGAAGAGGAAAACGTGGAAGATGCCCAAGAGCTCTTGGACGGCATCAAGGAGAGCATGGAGCAGAACGCAGGTGATGCTCGCAGCTCCAGGCTGTGCTGGTCTTGTTAACAGCGTTTGTTTGCTTTTGTTTTTTTATCTCCAGGTAAACAGCACAGCATTTTTATTTTTTATGTTATTTTTCTAATTTGGTCTATGAGTCTTTTGGGTTTTTTTCCCCTCGTTTTGAAAGACTACTTATAATGCCTAATTACTATGCTCTACACCTGAAACTAATATTGAAGGTCAACTCTAACTGAAAAATAATTTTTTTTTAAAAAAGACTACTTGTTTGCTATTAAGTACAGAAATTATAACAACCACAAAGAAATTTCATTTATAATCTCACCCCCCAGGGGGAAAAAAAAAGTCACCGTTAATGTTTTGGTGATTGATCATAAGATGAGAAAGAACTAAGTTAAAAAAAAAGATCAAATGTGTAGTCATATATATTTTATAAACATCAAAAATCATTAATTAAAAGGCAATGGACAAACCAGGAAAAATATTTGCCACCAATATGACAGAGTTAATATTCTTAAAATAGGAAATGCTCAAACTAGTAAGAAAATCATTAAATCCTTAGTAGAAAAAAATGAATGACTAACATGGACCCATAATTCATGCAGGAAGACATACTAATAAGGGGGAAAGAATTCCTACTCATGTTAATGTAAGAAACATCCAAACCTGCAGAGAATTTTTATGCGTTTATTTGAACCAAATGCCAGGGATCGAGATCTCAGCCCGGGAGAATAACAATTTCCCAGCTTCTTTTATCCATGTGAGATTAAGCAGGGGACATAAGGAAGATGACAGATGACGTGGCGGTGGGAAGGAGCAAAGCGGGGATTAGAGTACCGGATGGTTTGCAAGATCATGTGCTCTCTTGAAGGTCACGGCCCCTTCCGGGGGTGTCACTTCTGGTATTTCAAAGGTGTGTTAACCTAGGTGCCCAAGAACAGTGGACAGGCCCGCTGAAAACCTTTCACTGCAGAAGTTCCAGGCCTGGGGCGTGACCGCACACCACCTGCCCAGTTAGGAATCTCTGATCAGATCGCCCCGCGAGGTTGCTTCCATGGGACCTTTTTTTCAGTCTACACTCACTTGGTAATTTTAACTAGTTTGTTGAAGAGACTCATTAGAGTAAAGTGTCATTTTAAGCTCAAACTCTGGAATCATTCCTTCCCCACCCTGGGATGGAATTTCAGGCCTGTCCCTTTGTAACTCTTAGATAATCAGCAAGTAGCCTCATTGTTTATTCATGCTCTAAGAAGTCCATTCCGATCAAATAATCACCAATTAGGACTTGAACTGAGATGTTTCAGTGAGAGCTTGCTACCCAGCAGGAAAACAGTCAGCAGTTACTAGAAAAACAAAAACATTTCGTTTTTATACTTAGACAGTTGAGATCCTCCATCAAACTGGTTCTACTAGGATCGTCTAGAGACCAGTCCAACGGGAAACCAGCAGTTTGGACTCTTATCTGACACAGAGTTTATCCCCCGCATCAAGCAGCTTTGGTTTCCTTTCTCTCCTTGCTCCTCCCATCTTGCTGATGGCTGTTTCTGACCTTCAGAGGCTGGTCTGAGGCTAGAGAGGGTTAGGGAAGGACAGAGGTATAAACTGGCCCTGGACACAGGTCACCACTGAGGACCTCCCACCGCATTCCCCTGAGGCCCTGCTCTCAACTGCCCTTCCAACCTCTGGCCCTCTGGCCCTCCATCCTTTTGTCCCTGGAAGCGTCCTCCTCCCAGCTACTCATCTTCAAGGACGCTAATCCCTCCTGACCGGCTCTGAAGCCCAGGCTACCCCTCCATCTCCTCCCCTCCTTCCCCCAGGCCACGCCAACCTCCTCTTGGGGGAGGAGGGGGC
>NW_011888945.1:1724661-1725056 GCF_000151845.1 Pteropus vampyrus | reverse complement strand
TTTGCTGTCCTGGGGCCAGCAACTCTGCCTTGGCTCTGTTGTTTCTTTTTCTTTTTTTTTTTTTTAACACCTCCCTACCCCCAATCAACTGCTTTCAAGTCTCGATTTCTACAAAACGTGTTTTCTTCAAGTGAGATACAATCTGATACCTAGGAAAATGTCGATTCTTAAGCAATTCTGTCCTTAGCATAGAAATGGATTATTCTCCTAACATAGTGCAGGGGGACCCACGAGGCCATCATCCATCTTTGCGGACTCACGCAGCCTGACGACCTTTGCCCAATGCCTATCCTGAAGTCGAGTGCATTTCCCCGCTTGGGTACCAGCTTTTTGCAGGATCACTTGCCAGGTGATTACTGAGTAGCAAATCAGCTCAGGGCATCATCCAATTGCAA
>NW_011888945.1:1715501-1721546 GCF_000151845.1 Pteropus vampyrus | reverse complement strand
GCGTTTCTAACGATTCCAGCAAGACAGATTCGCAACCCCCAGTGAGATACCCCATGTCCTTCTCATAATTCCACTCCTGTCGGCCCCTTACAGTGCAGCCGAAATAGGGACTTGCCCTAAACCACTGAGTGTACTAGTTGTAGACTCTTCTTGCTCACTTTATGTATTTCAAAAGCGTGACGGAATTATTGAATCTAATTGGTGGGATTCCAGATGCTTGTTGGACTATTCTGTGAATTTGAAAATAAAAAGTTGAGAGGAAAAACATGTAAATGTATCGACTTCACAGCATCTGTACTGTGTGTGGATTATTTTAAGACCCTGGAATTTAAAATTTTTTTGAGATTTTTGAGATTTTTTTTTTTTTGTTCGTTCCTCAGAAGAATTATTCTCCCTCTAACCCTTAGGTCTTTGGAGGAAATGTACATTGTCCTTTCATGGACAGTCATGGTAATGATGATATTTATAAGATTAAAAAGAATTGCTGAGTTTGGCAGTTTCTTATATTAAAAAAAAAAAAACTTAGTTGCAGCTACCTATTTTTAAATAGTGTTTTAGTAATTATGAATACTGGTTAATACTGCAATTTTAAATATTACTGTTAGTTGAAAGACAGACTTAAAAAAAAAAAAAAAAAGCAGGGTGGTGTTTTAAAGACTATCCAGTAGGGCTGTGCTCCTTCATTTTAAAGCAGAAGTGACCGTCCTCTTTCAAGGAGCTCAATGCTGGCTCCTTGAGTGTATACCTAAGAGGTCACAGTTCTCTGGAGAAAGACACTTGGACTTGGCCTTTGGTGTGCTCACACTCCATGATGATCATAAACTTGCTAGAGGTCCCTTCTCGCACACCAAACACTTACATTTGGAAGGGAACGGAAATGAATGACAAAGCTCACGGCCCGAAACATGCGTGGGAAGGAATAGAAGCTTGAGTTCTGAGCGTGCGCCTGCGCCTCACCAGGGAAGTCTTTGAAAACCGAAAGCAGAGCGCTTCAGCAACACTCGTCTTTGGCTATTAGTGAACCCCTAGACTTTTGTAAAAATTTGGCTTGATATCTTTGCACCGTTGTGAGCCTTACTGGGAGGTAATGTCAAGTCATTTAGAGGAATTTCGTTATGCTCAATAACGCTTTTGATCATTTTTGTCTCTGCCATAATATTTAAATTTCTGAAAGATAATTATTTTCTGAATCAGTTACTGCTTAATGATTCATGTGACAACGAAAGGGAGAAGAAAGGAGAGGTGTTTTGATTAGATCATTTTACTGTCATTAATAGAGTGATGAAAAGAGGCCAACCCCTATTTATTTGATTGTATAGACCCACTGATAAACTGAAAGTGTAGGATAACCCTAGAAAAGGCGTCAGAGATAATTTCTTAAACTTGCCAAATTTACATTACTGTAATGTACACATGAAGCTATGTAAGGGCAGGGCTGTGTCTTAGAAATGGTAGCTGTTCAACAATTCTGATGGAATGACAAATGGATATTGTGGTGGAGTGGCATCATATTGTCTTTGCGGGGGGAGGAAGGAACTTTCTTCAACTCTCCTAGGTTCTTTTGGTCCAATAATTAAATCGACACGAGACAGATTAACAAGAGAAAATAACCAAATTTAATTACATATGTATGTGTGGGAACCCTGCATAAGAAGTTCAAAGACAAAAAGGGAAGATGATGTATATGTGACTTTTTGAGCTAAGGATGAGGCAAAGGACCTTCTTTCAAAAGGGAGGAAGGTCATATATGGGATGATAAGAAGGGCAGATATTCAGCAATTAGTAGTTTTCCCTGCCATATAGATAGGTCAAAAAAAAAAGTTATTTCTGGTGAATTTTTAAATTTTAAATTTAAAATTCTGGTGAATAATATAAATTTTTTGAGGAGCGGGTAAAAGTTTGTTGTGAGCCCACAGGGTCTGGATTGCCTTCAGTTTGAAACAGTTCTCCGATCAAAGCGGCACGTTTTGGGGAGGCCTGTTCTGAATCCCCACACCTTTACCCACTGTTCCGATCTCAGAACAAGCTCCCTGCTGCTCAGCCCCCCAGGCAACTGCAGGAACCCAGCAGGCAAGGCTCCAGTGGGGCCAAAGCTAGAAACACCAGGCCGACTGGAAAAGACAGGGCACGGGTCGGGGCCACGTGCTTTTCTGCAGCTTTAAAGAAAACAGTGCCTTCGAGGGTCAGGCCAATCTTGATCTTTCTTCAAATGCAGCAAATGTTTATTGAGCATCTGCTATTAATAAATCACATGCTAGCGACATACTCAAATACTATCTCAACTCACAGGAGCGGTCGACATTATGTATTAAGGTCCTAGAGGTATAATATCCAACGAGAGTTGAGGAAACCCCGCTGTTAAGTGGGAGCGTTCTGGATCCCTCCACTCACTCCACATCCAACTGCGCCCGAAGCCCATGGCCACAGAGGACATCCTGGAAGGGCAGACGTCAGCGCTCGCTTCCGTTCGTCCTCGGAGACAAGCTCGCTGGGCTCTCCTCCTTTACCGCCTACCAGAATTCAGGTGTCGTGGTCGAAATTGAAAACCACGTATTTTCCACTGTAATGGAAAAAATAAGGGATTTTCAATAGTAACTTCGACAACACGACAGTTTTTCAGGTGACTTTAGGATGTAACCCCTGTGTAGAATGTGACTCCACAGTAATATATTTTTTTTCTTTTTATCAGGCCGACTGGAAGATCAATATATTATTAGATTTATAAAAGAAAAGCTAAAATCTATGCCTTGCCGGAATCAAGGCTACATTTTGGATGGATTCCCAAAGACCTATGATCAGGCCAAAGACCTGTTCAACCGTGAGTGTTCCCTTTATTTTGAGTGTTTACTTTCAGATAGGTAGCAACGTCACTGTTCAGAGTGAGAGTCACTCAACCACAATAAACAAAAAATCAGGGAGACTGTGTCTGAAACACATACGTTCTTATTTGTGGCTAGTTTTCGCCAGTGACTGCTAGATAAAATATGTAATAAACACAACAATGTGTATATATATATTTTTTGTTTGTTTTATTTTGTCTTGTTTTTGTTTGTTTGTTTGTTTGTTTTATTAGAAGAAGATGAAGAGGAGGAAGAAGAAGTCAGAGGCAAAATGTTTCCCTTTGATAAAGTGATCATACCTGGTAAGTCAAAATCTCTCTCCAAGGTCATATTGAAAGGAATATCGTTTGTACCAAACCAGTCTTTATGAAGGAGACTTTTCCCCACCAGGAATAAAGTCAAAAGATATACTTAAAATCAAACATCCCAAGTAAGGAATGCATTGGGGGTAAATAGCAGAGATGTTAAAGATCTTTGAAAATGCTCATGTCTGCTGCTCCCTCCTGTAACAAAGCACAAGGCAGCCAGTCTGCTGATGCCCTGACTTCTGAAGGTCAGCTGACGAGACTAGGGGCTGGATCCCTGCCGCTCCTACCTGTTTCAAGTGCCAACAATGCCATGGTCTTTTCCAAGACGTTCAGAAACCAGAACTGAGGCAGGACATGTAGAAAGCCTCTCGGTTCACTGTTGACTCCACAGAAAGTGTATTCTATCGTATATTTACACAGAGATTGCACAAGTGCTCTTGAAAGAGAAGCATAAACAACTTATTGCAAGTAAAAAGATTTGCTGAGTAACTGGCAGGCATTTCTTGTGACCTTGCCATGACCTTTAAAAGTTTTTCTCTCTCTCTTTTTTTTTTTTATCAGTTTGCATGAGGTATAATCATGAGAGGTAATTTTGGGTCATATGGTAAATACAAGAATAGTTATTTTCGGCAACTTAGTACAAAGGTCGTGTTAGGGATAGGGAGCATTCTTGTCACTTCTTTAGTTCTTACAGCTGGCCTAATAATAAAATTAATAAAATTGACACAAGACCAGATCAACAGGAGAAAAACCCATTTAATATGTGCACACTGGAGAGTCATAATAAGATGCTCAGATCATAAAATGAGGCTCAAAGAAATGATCAAACCAGACACCCTTTTATACTTTTTAGACAAAGAAACAATAAATTTGTCAGAAATTGGCAGAAAAAAGAAAGGTAGTGCTCATTATAAAGGAATCTAGGCAGTTTTAGGAATTCCTTTGTCAGGAATTTAAACAAAGTTTGGGCTTGGGTAGTAATTCAGTAAAGACGTTTGAGGCTTGGCTTGTTCCTACTTGTTTTCCACTCTGGATTCTTTTAACTCTTGTGATAAGGTTATCTCTCCTCCCTCAGTAGCAGGAGGCCCCTATCACATGGGAGATTTATCTCCTGCCTTTAAGGGGATAGAGAGGTCAGGGTTTTCTTCCTGCACAAGCAGTTTCTTAAGTAACTTTAATTCGAAATAGTCAATATGCCACTGTGCGATATCTTGGGGCAGGCCGCCCTGGGCCCCGACAGTTGCAACTCAGAAGGGCCTGCTCACTTGCATCAAAGTCTCCAAGAAAGTCAGTTCACGGCTGTAATCCTTTCCTCGTCTTGGTCCACACATGGCTTGCGATGAAGCTTAGGGAAGCACCGAGACCACATGTGTGGTCATTCTCGGGGACGGGGTTTACAGTTTGCCGGACGGGTCTGAAACCATTGGCAGGAGCATGAAGTGCCAAAGGGATGGGTTGTCTCAGTTTTCCCATTCATTTATGCATTTGGCTCAGAAAAGGTTAAAAAGGAAAGTCGATTACTCTAAATAACCTGGTCTGTCCAGGTTATGAGAGTTTATCACTTCTGGGCAATATTCATTCATTGCGAACCCCATCATAAATCCTCGTGTTCTCACTGAGGCATAAACAGATAAAAGTCAGCTCAGCTAATCGCTTGTCTTACCCCAGGCACCACACGAGATATGGGCTCACTGAACCTTTCCACAGTCCTGCAAGGCAGGAATTCCACGTTTACCCATTCTAGAAACTGAAGCCCGGACACTTATCCACGTCCACTACACGGGTAAACAGAAGGGCATAAATTCAAATCCAGGTCTTCTCACTCTACTGCCTCCAAAAAGCAGTTAACGAAACTCTCTATAAGATAAGGAGATGGAGACACAGAAGTAAAATGACCCTCTGGGCTGCCCAGTCTTTGTTGGACACGGTCCAAACATGTCTAAGATGTAGTCTGCTTGGAATGATTAGTATGTTCTCAGTAAATTACTCCTTTCCAGAAACTGTCATTATTTTCTATCTTCCTAAAAAAAAAATTAGATCACTGTCTCTTTTGTACCACAAAAATTTGAATTTTTGCCTTTGCCCTCAGCCTTTGTTTTCACTATTAACACAGGAAGCAGCCATTGTTCACACGTGTTTCATGCACCCCGTGGGCACACCCTGTGGGCACACCCTGCCCTGCCCTTACACTTTCTTTTTTCGCTCACTCAAGAAAGCTTATGAGAATGCAATCAAGTGAGAATGGCATTATCATGTGGTGAACCAATATAATTTTTGAAGAAAACATCATTGTCACGTTTCACCAGGCTCTCATAGGTAGCTAGTTCTCTGCGATGCCTCTGGCACCACTGTATCTCTGATCACGTTGAGGATGTCTGAGAATAGTAACTCGCCTAGAAAGCTTACTTCACTGACCTGCTCTTTAATCATTCATTCATTCACTCAACAAATAGCCATTGAACTTATAGAAGCTGGAGAGACAGCTGCTTTCACAGTCTAAAAGGAAGTTACAGGTGGTAAAATTACACCATCATTAACAAGATCCATGTGTCAAAACTTAGGTAAGCACTGACCGTGTTCTGTTGGCCATAGATGTTTTATAGCCAGTGGCATGAAGGGAGGAAAGTGCTGGAGCCACCGAAAAGTAAAAACCGAAGAAGAGTCCCCATTTTTATTAATTTGGCAAATTAGCCATCAAACATTTTGCTCGTAGCCATGGTTCTCCTTGGGGATTGACCGTGAAGCTGATGATAGATACCACAGGGTTATTAGACATTTGCCATTTACACTTTTTGCTGCTTTTATTGGAAGGAAGGAAGGAAGGAAAGAAGGAAGGAAGGAAGGAAAGAAGGAAGGAAGGGAGGGAGGGAGGGAGGGAGGAAGGAAGGAAGGAAAAG
>NW_011888945.1:1709882-1715046 GCF_000151845.1 Pteropus vampyrus | reverse complement strand
GCTCTGAGCAACTACCGGGACATCAACACCGAAGACGAGACTGTCTTCAATTATTTTGATGAACTTGAAATCCACCCGATTCATATTGGTATGAAATGAACTCAAGGGTAATGTGAACCCACGTGGGGAGAGACTGCCACGTGTCAGATCTCCCCCACCTCACGCACTTTGGCCAACCCCATCTAAGTCTAGCTAAGGGCTGGGGAGGACAGAGAGGAAAATATAAGCAGATGCTGGGCATGGGAGGTGGGAAGTCACAGAATAAACGGGGCACTCCTGGGGAGTCCTTCGACTTCTTGATTTCATGGTGGGGTGTTGTTGTTATATGAAGACACACGGATATATAATGAAGCAGAATACCAAACGGGCATTTTTTAAAAGGACTTTTCAAAGAAATGTGTGTTTGCTGCTGGCTGCTTTGGGCCACCCCCTGGATCTGGTGTGGGAGGGGGCAGTGTTTCATCCCCATAATATTGTGGGGGCACTGGTGCTCTTCACCAAGCCCCTCTTTGACTGTAGACAGCCAGCAGACCCCCCACAGCTCCTCGGAAAAGTACATAGCTCCTCAATTCATTTCTCCGTGTTCCCGTAAACGCTCTACTCAGAGCTTAGCTCACAGCGAGCACCATCAACATCATCATCACTCCTGGCTCCAGATCACAGCTGTCATAACTGTCCCCACTCCCTGCAGCTGGGCGAACCCCTGAACTTCCTTCTGGTTTTCTGAGTCTTTCTCCTCTGGGTTTGGAGAGAAACCCCTAGCTTGCTGGAAGCTTGGGCCAGGCCAACCCCTTGTGCCTCGTGAGGCTTCTCTTCACCCCCAAGAGCCAGACGGGACAGTGATTGGGCCCTGGAATACTGGGAGGCTTAGAGTCACTGCTGGCAAGAGGCAGGAGAGCTGATTCCAGCTCTGGCTCTGCCTCAGTGTTGTCATCTGTGAAACAGAAAAATAATCCCTGGCTCGTACTGTTGTTCCAAATGGCAGAGGAAAGAGACAGGACGCGTCGGCACGCCGACGGGGTTCGGCAGGTGGTGATGTCGTTTGTACTAACAACATTAACACCTAAAATGATGGCCTTCCGAGAAATAAAGATGGAATGGTACTCGTAGATCTGCAGATTCTTCTGTTCTGCACCCTCAGAAGTGATCGGGTTTGGCCCTCACCTGACTCTGTCTGTGCATGTTGTTTGTATATGTTGATGCTAAGGATTCGACACTTACTAATAAGAAAGTCATTTATCCTATTTAATTAGAGAACTAGGAAAAAATGGTGAGCAAATTATCGCAAAGACAGTAATTGTCATCTTTGTAGTAAAGCCCAAAAAAGTATTTATAGAAATATTAGGCGAGCTCCAGGGAGAAACGCCGAGAAAGGCAGAAATGGTGGGAGGGGTGAATGAGTGGCCCTTGTGCTCCTGGCTCATTTTGTGCCCCCCACGATCGGCCTCATCTCCATGCTGACGACCAGGAGACAATGAAAGCAAAGGGGAGAAATGTGTCACAGGGGTGAGTGTGGGGGATGGTGTCAAGGTCAGTAACGCAGCCGGCTTCAGGAGGGTCTGGAACGGGCCCCTGGAAAGATGCTGGCACCCGCATTCTCTCCCTGTGTCTCTGGACTCCCCTTCCCTCTCGTCTACTCACTCTCTCGCTCTTTGGACCAGAATCTCTCTATCTCCTCTCTGGCGCCCAGAGTGGCCTGGGGCCACCGCACAACCCGGATGCCTCCAGCCTGGGCTCCGTGACTTTCAGTTCTAATTCTACATTCCAAGAAGGGCAAGCCAGCCATGACGGCGTGGTCAGTGCCCACCCCGCCCAGTCTGCAGCTCCCCACCCCCAGGTCAGGGCAGAAGTATTGCTGGGGGCGGCTCTGTGCTCTATGAGCCCCTTCTCCAAAAGCGAGGCTTTTCAAAACTGTTTCAGAGCGCTTTCAAGCACATCAGGTTTGTAATTTCTCTACTAGAAGAATCAGAGAGAAATAAGGTTTAAAATGTCAGAGCTCAGGCAACCAGGAGGAAGCAGACGTGAGTTTTTCTTTCTGTTTTTGCTTTTTTTGGCCTGCTTCCACCATCAACAGATACATTGGCCCTGTTCTTTCTCTCTTTCCATATTAGGACCTGGCGGTGCCCTTAGTGTAGGTCAAGGTACAAACATGGGGTGGGGGAGGGGAGCACCACGGTGGTATGCATGGGGGCAGGTGAGAGGTTGCCTGGAGATGGTCAGGAGGTGCTGAATACCAAAATGCGTCCACCACACACCCTTCCACGCAGACGTCTTCCAAGCGCACCCAAAGGAACGGGGTAGAATTTACTACTGGGTGACTTTGTGGGGAGCTCATTGTCACCAACGAGCCTTTGTTTTTCTTTTTTCTTTTTCTTGATCCTGATCTTAACATTAGTCAGATATTCTGGAGTTTGGACTTTTTTCTATTCACTGATTCTCAGAAACAGAAAACAAAATGGCCCTGGAGGTCTCCCAGCAGAAGCTCCAACAAGTGCAGGACTTCCTTCTGTGCAAACCTCCGACCGAAGCATCCCAATCTCTGCTTGAATGCTTCCAGAGATGGGGAACTTACTCCTTTTGAGGAAGTCCATTCCCCCCATTCATCCACTTAAATCAATAGTAACTGTCAGGAACAAAGACCCAAGGCCAGCCTTTCTCCCTGTCTCCCAGACACGGGTCTGATATTTGCCAGTGAGACGAGAAATTCTGAACTGTGTGGGCAACTAGAAAAGGGAACCCCTGTATGTCAATTTACATACCTGTACATAATTTACCATCGCAAGTTTATAGTAACAAAGAATTTTCCTAACATTGCAGAATATGTTCTATTGAGCAGAATATATTGCAGACAGGCCCAGAATAGAAGTATGTGTTGATCTCCTTCTTCTCTCCTGGTATGTAAAGATGTAGGAAAACTCGAAGATGCTCAGAACAGACTTGCCACCACGCGGCTCATCAAGGAGATTGGGAAACCTCGAAATTATGGTCTGACGGATGAGGAAAAGGTAGAGGAGGAGCGGAGGGCCGCCGAGGAGCACATAGCCAAGGAGGCTATGCAGGAAGCCGAACGGGAGCACAAGGAAGCCATGGAGATGGCAGAGAAGATCGCCCGCTGGGAGGAGTGGGTGAGCGCATGTGTGCGCATGCGAGTGTCTCTGCGTGTGCGGGCGCACGTGCCTGCGTCTGTCGGGAGGGGAGCGGCAGAGCCATTGGGGCCCATCGCACTTCCCGTCCTGCTAATAGAGAATTGTCACAGACACACCCCAAATAAGTCTTGTTTGTTTGTTTGGTCATATGTACCATTTTCAAAAAAGACACCCATCGTCTTTTGCTTAGTTATAAATAACGATGACTAGCCATTGCCTGTAGCATTCATAATACACATCCCTGTAAACGCGTAACATTTTGTTGCATGTCGACCTGGCGATTTCATTCGATTTTCCTCTATGTACCCGTCTCGCCTGGGCGTCAGCCTCGTTCCACCCTCCTCGTTCCCCAAGTTACCGACTCTTACCCATTCTGCTTCCTGCAGCGGGACTCAGACCCACCAGTGTCCTGATCAGGGTTAGTGTTTCTCAGCAGAATTATGCAGTGGGTGCCATCCCGCTGGTCTCCCCAACTCTGCCCCTGTCCATCTCCAATCTCTTCCCGTGCTGCTACCAGGCGAGGCGTCTAAAACACACAGCAACCGTGGCCACCTCTGTTTAAACTTTCCACGGGCTGTCCATCGCCTTAGGCAAAAGTACCAACTCCTTATGTGGCACCCAAGGTCCTTTTGTGACCTGGCTGCTTCTAGTATTTCCCAGTACCTCTAAACATGCACCATCTGCATGACTAACATTCTCATTATTTATTTATTTTTCTTGAGTCTTTGCTAGAAGTCATCTTTCCAATGACGCCTTTCCTGGACACCATGTTTCAAATTTCAAACCCTTTTATACTTTTTAAGTGTCCTCTTAGCACTGATTCTAGTGTATGGAAAAAAGGGAGAAAGGAAAGAAGGAAGGAAGGAAAGAAGGAAGGAAGGAAGGGAGGGAGGGAGGGAGGGAGGGAGGGAAGACAGGTGGGAGGGCAGGAGAGAGGAAGGGGGAGGGATGGAAGGGGAGGGAATATGTCCCTATGCCTACATCTTTGTGTGCCTCATTATCTCCTTAGCATAAATTCCTAAAGTTTCCTAGGACCAACTCTGTGTACATGGTTTAAATCTTTTTCTTTTTTTTAACTTTTATTAGCATTTATTGATGCTGAATTTTCTCCTGGGCCATAAGGCTTTGTTTCTTCAGTTTCTTCTGGAATGTCTTTTTCTTCTGAGCTTCCTCTTCTTCTGGGTTAGGAACGGTCCACTCTTTTTCACTGGGGATCATCTCCCTGGGGCAGGGGGGGCTCACGTGGGGGTCATCCGCCCGTGGGCTCTGTAAGTCCTGCGTCGCCTCTCGAGAGCTCGGTTCACGTGGCCGTGCTCGGTGACCAGAGTCTCCGTCTAAACCCTTAGGTTCGGCGTTAGTCTGCATTTTCAGGCACGTGCAGCACACATTCGGCACTCTTTTTGGACCAGCCCCACTGTTTGGCCTGCGCACACCAGCCAACTCCACCGCCGTAAAGACAGAATAGCACCGTTGTTTCTGTAAAGTGATGTCCTTCAGATTCTTGGTGGCTTTTCGAATATGCACATTCTTGACGGCCTGGGCAGTTTCACTGAGTGTTCTAAAAGTGAACTCCAAGATTTGAACCTCTTGATTTGCATGACTTTGTGGGGTTTTCTGGGTCAAATAAATAGTGAGTCATTTTCTGAGTCACCTCCGGCGGCTTACGGGAAGAAGCAGCCATGGTGTAAATTTTCATGCATATTTCTCCAGCAAGGGGAAAGTCCGTTCACGCGGCGTCTGTCGGTATGTTCTCCCTGCACCTCCTCCAGCCCTGCTTGCTCAATTTTGCTCACATGTGACAAGCTGATAAACAAAAGCCAGTCTCGTCGTTTCCGTGTTCAGTCCTCCGATCGATCACGAATTTAACAACTCTTCCTGTGTTAGCCAGGTATTTATAGTTCTTCTTAAGTCACGTGTCTGGGCTGCGTGTCTTTTTCTTATGATTTTGCAAGAACAACTCCCGATAAGGTAGTACAAGAGAAACGGGGCTGGCCCCGGAGGCCACAGTCTCCCAGGTC
>NW_011888945.1:1706582-1708192 GCF_000151845.1 Pteropus vampyrus | reverse complement strand
TTTCTTTCTTTCTTTCTTTCTTTCTTTCTTTCTTTCTTTCTTTCTTCCTTCCTTCCTTCCTTCCTTCCTTCCTTCCTTCCTTCCTTCCTTCCTTCCTTTCTTTCTTTCTTTCTTTCTCTTTCTTTCTTTCTTTCTTTCCTTCTTCTCTCTCTCTCTCTCTTTCTTCCTCCCTCCCTCCCTTCCTTCCTTCCTTTTTTTCTTTTTTTCTTTCTCACTCTGTTTCTCTCCCTCCTTCCCTCCTTCCTTCTCTTCCTTCCTGCCTTCCTTCCTTCCTGCCTGCCTGCCCGCCTGCCTGCTTTTCTTCATCTAGGCAGCTAGAAATTATTTTTGTCTAAGAGATGAGGTAGGAATCCAGTTCATTATTTTTTAAATGACTAGCCTATTGTAATAACACTATTCGTATCTATTTTCGGCTGGCCGGGACTGCCATCTTTATTCACAGCACGATCTAGTCCTCACATATTGTGGGTGAGTCGTGTGCAAGTGTTCTCCCTTTTCTGACCGCTTGTTTATCCCACCTCCAAATGTTTTATTTGTAGAATAAACGACTAGAGGAAGTGAAGAGAGAAGAAACAGAATTACTGGAGGCCCAGTCTATTCCCCTGAGAAACTATTTAATGACCTATGTTATGCCAACACTTATGCAGGGTCTGAATGAGTGCTGTAAGGTCAGACCAGAGGATCCTGTTGATTTTCTGGTAAGAGATTTAAGTTTCTTTTAAAATATCAGTTTGGAAATAAAATATGCCTGAATTTAAATGGGAAGCAGTCGAGTCAGAGAAATCGTGTATTTGGGAAATAGCTTCTAATACCTTTACAGTTTATAATAAGATTTTTATTACTCTTTTGAGAGGATTTATGTACTTTTATTTTAACATTGTAAACATTAATTAGTACAAATAGATGACTCATAAATACCTGGTAGTATCTTCTAAATTGTTGACTTGACTTATTTTCTTTCTTTCAATTATAGGCAGAATATCTCTTCAAGAATAATCCTGAAACGCAATGAAACTTTAAAGGCCTCGTGTCCTACACCTTTACAGAGCTCGAGATGAGTTTAACGTTGTAATCTGAAAAATTGCTTTAAAAAATTCTTTTCCAGTTTTTGAAAAAAATTTTGCCCTGCAAACATATTTTATTAAGTAGAATCATTATAAAAAGCTGTATGGCAATGAGTGTCTACTTCATTAAAACTATATTAGGAAGGTAAATTGATAAGATTTATCATGGGACAAACATCGATTTAATATTTCATTCTTAGTTTAAGTGTCCTGTACACTGATGTTTATAGTGTGAAGAAAATCAGATTATGTATTATTCGAACATGTAGGCCAATGAATTTACGCCATTTGTTATGACCCAGATACCAGTGGTGTTAAAAATGGATGTAAATTAGAATGGTTTATGCTTTACTGCGTCACAGTAAGTCAGACACGATTGGTTGCACAGGTTGTTTTTTGAGTTCAGGGTCAGTATCCTAGCCATTGAGTCAGAGAGCATCGGAAACCTCTTGGTAGAAAAATTCATGTAACAGAACAAATAATTCTAATTTTTTGTGATCATTAGAAAGTTGCCGAATAATTTCAACAAACTAACTTTACCATATA
>NW_011888945.1:1701648-1706532 GCF_000151845.1 Pteropus vampyrus | reverse complement strand
ATTGTAAACATTAATTAGTACAAATAGATGACTCATAAATACCTGGTAGTATCTTCTAAATTGTTGACTTGACTTATTTTCTTTCTTTCAATTATAGGCAGAATATCTCTTCAAGAATAATCCTGAAACGCAATGAAACTTTAAAGGCCTCGTGTCCTACACCTTTACAGAGCTCGAGATGAGTTTAACGTTGTAATCTGAAAAATTGCTTTAAAAAATTCTTTTCCAGTTTTTGAAAAAAATTTTGCCCTGCAAACATATTTTATTAAGTAGAATCATTATAAAAAGCTGTATGGCAATGAGTGTCTACTTCATTAAAACTATATTAGGAAGGTAAATTGATAAGATTTATCATGGGACAAACATCGATTTAATATTTCATTCTTAGTTTAAGTGTCCTGTACACTAATGTTTATAGTGTGAAGAAAATCAGATTATGTATTATTCGAACATGTAGGCCAATGAATTTACGCCATTTGTTATGACCCAGATACCAGTGGTGTTAAAAATGGATGTAAATTAGAATGGTTTATGCTTTACTGCGTCACAGTAAGTCAGACACGATTGGTTGCACAGGTTGTTTTTTGAGTTCAGGGTCAGTATCCTAGCCATTGAGTCAGAGAGCATCGGAAACCTCTTGGTAGAAAAATTCATGTAACAGAACAAATAATTCTAATTTTTTGTGATCATTAGAAAGTTGCCGAATAATTTCAACAAACTAACTTTACCATATATATAGGCATAAGCAATCAATGCTTACTGCCTTTCCCAGGTCTAAAAATCCCATAATTCTCAGAATTACACTAAATGAGAAATTCGTTTAGGTTTATTTTAATGGTATATATATTTCATCCCTTTAAATAATTTAATCTGAATATAACGACACAATTTTTTTATTGTGGTAAAATACACATAACAGAATTTATTATAGAACCATTTTAAAGTGCACAGTTCAGTGGCACTAAGTACATTCGTAAGTGTTGTACATTCATCACCGCTTTCTAGCTCCAGAATTTTTTCATCATCACAAGTGGGAGCCCCGTATCCCATTAAGCATTGACTTCCCATTGTCTGCCGCACCCCCGCCCCAGCCCCAAGCGACCACTAACCTGCTTTCTGTCTCTCTGTGGATTTGTCTATTCCTGATTTTTATATAAACAGAAACATACAACATGTCTGGCTTTTTTCGCTTGACATGTTTTCAAGGTTCATCCACTTCGTTAGCATGTATCCTTTTTATGGCTGAATAATATTCTGCTGTGTGGATGGACCACCTTTCGTTTAATCATTCGTTTGTTGATGGACATCCGTGTGAGGCGTTTCCACCTTTCAGGTATTGTGAATAGAGCTGCTGCGAGCGTTCCTGTACAAGTTCTTGTTTGAACACCTGTTGTCAGTTCTTTTGGCTAGACATCTGGGAGTGATATTTCTGTCATATGGTAATTCCATGGTTACCTTACTGAGGAATTGCCAAACTGTTTTCCACAGTGGCTGCATTATTTTCTATCTTCACCAGCAATATATGAGGATTTTAGTGTCTCTGCATCCTTACCAACACTTGTTATTTTCTCTGCGTGTGTGTGTGTGTGTGTGTGTGTGTGTGTGTGTGTGTGTGTGAAATGGTGATGCTAGTGGGTATGAAGTGGTATCACATGGTGAGTAAACATCTCTTCGTGTGCTTGCTGGCCATTTGTACACATTCTTTGGAGAAATACGTATTTAAGTCCTTCGCTCATTTATTTGGATTGCTGGTCTTTTTGTTATTGAATTGTGAGTTCTTTATATATTCTGGATATAAGACTCATCAGATATATGATTTTCAAATATTTTCTCTCATTCTGTGGCTTTTCTTTTCACTTTCTTAATGGTCCCCTCTAATGCGGAAAAGCTTTTAATTTTAATGATGTCCAATTGACCTATTTTTTCCTTTATTTCATTGCTCTATTTTTGAGTCTTTTATTTTAATAGAAAATACTAAGTAAATAAAGAACATATTTTCAATAGTTTGAAGCACATTAGTCTTTATAATAGTTACCTTTTTATTCTTTCACGATGGTTACATTTCATGATCTTGTTTCTTTGTTCACTGAGAAAACGGAAGCGATGAAAAGACAACTTCTATATTCTCCCGCTACAGACCTCCCTCTGCCTTCCCTTCTGTATCAGGTAATAATTGTCCATGCTCCCATCTAAGATCAACTCCCTACCTGTGCCCTGGATCCCATGCCTTCACGCGTAATTAGATTCTGCTCCTATAAATGTCCCTTCTCTCTTGCAGCTTAATTTTTCTCTCTCTTCTGGACCAGCACTCTTAGCTTCAAACTCGATGTACGAGCTCCCATACTTCAAAACAAAACATGACAAAGACCAAGTAAAATGCGAAAACCTTCCTAGACTTCCGCATCCTCCTCCAGCCCTGGTCCCAACATTCCTCTCTGCTTTGTAGCAGGTTACCGGCGACCTCCACATTGCCATATCCCATCGTCAGTCCTCAGGCCTCATCACGCTCAGCCTCCCTGAGCGTTTTAGCGTTTCCTCCTTCGAGTACTTTCTTTCATCCACCTGAATGTCTAATAGGCACCTCACACTTCAGCACGGCCAATCCACTTCCTGCTGACTCCCCTCCCTCCCCTCTACCTGTTGTTCCCCAAATCTTCCCGTCTCAGGTATTGGCAAGTCCATCCTGCCAGTGGCTCAGGTGCCAAAACTTAGCATCACCCTTGACGCCTTTTCTTTTTCTCTTATGCCATGTTCAATTCAACGGTGCATCATATCGGCCCAACTTTCAAAACATATCCCCTGTCTGTCTTCTTCTCATCCCTCCAGTACTACTGTCCTGGCCCAAGACATCACTGTTTCCTTCCTGGATACCTGCCGTCGCCTCATCACTCGACTGCTTTCGGCATATCAGCAGGGGAAATTTGTTAAAACGGAAGTCAGATCCACGCAAAGCCCTCCAATGCCTTCCCATCTCACGTGAAGCAAAAGGCAAAGTCCTGACCTGGGCCTGTGAGGCTTGATAGAGCCTGACCTCTTGTGACCTCACTGCCCCCTCACTTCCCTCCTCATTGCCGAGGATCGTCTGTCTTGAGGCCTTTGCCTGGAACGCTCGGCCCCCACGTAGCCACGCGGCTCGCTCTCACTTTGTCCATGGCTCAGCTCAAATGTCACCTCAGAACATCCTCTCTGTGACATCCCACTCTGTTCCTGTTCTCTGCTGACATTTGACATCACTTTATATGCCTGTTTATTGTCTATCTCCCTCACCAAAATATAAGCTTCGTGAAGGTAGAGAATTCATTTTGTTTTTCTGTATCTCTAGAGACTAGAAAAGTGCATAGAGCATGGTAGAGGTGTGATAAATGTTAGCGAATGAAAGCTAGTTAGCTAAAATTTTGTTACACGGCTGTGTTGTTTATAACTAATTCGAATCTCCAGTCATTCAACAAAGTCCGTAATTTATTTACATTTCTGTGTAGCTGCGACGAGGCACTTAAGTAACTCCGAGGGTCTCCAAGAGGCTTCACTAAGTGGCATTAATTTTGGCAAATTCACTGTGGATCTAGCCTTCAGCCATATACGTTAAGAAGAGCAGTCTCGGCCATGTTTTAGGGTAGATAGGACCCTAAGATCCTGACTTGTCTCAACTAATTTCCTAAGACACCGGGAGAAAAGACACTACTGATATATTTACAATGAGAAACAATTGTCGAGTGGGCAGATGCTTGCTCCGTTTCACGGGTATGTTCTCTTCTTGGAAGCAGGTTATGTGAGAAGCCAAATGATCAGAAGGGCTTGGTGAACGCAGGACCAGGACTGGGCATTGGCCTCCACTAGCTTGATATATCATCCCTGTCACATTTGTCCTTGTTCCCGTCCTTCCTGATGAGGTGCACATTCCCAGACATCGTTTGGATGGGCAGTGGCAATTTTACCTCTGTGACCCTCCTTGACACATGACACATTCTCTCTTCATAAATACTCACAAATTCACTCTTTCAGGTCTCTGTGGGTTAAGAGGCATTAACTCTCTTTAGGGTGACTTTTCCTATTTCTGCTCTGATCCATTGTCATTTTACAATTAATCTCTCTGAAAGCAATTTTTACCCCCCAAATCTGAGCAAGAGAGCCAGTCACTGCCAAGCATCCTCTCTACATAACTATTGTTGCAGAATACTCTGACAGAGAGACGGGACACCAAGGCAATAAGCAGGAAGTAGCGTTTATTGGTGCCGGCACTGGCTCAGTGGATTTCCATCCAAAGGCTGAGCCCCAGTCACAGCGGGGGTTTCCCCCTTTTTTTTTTTTTTTTAAGCGAGGCAACCCTTGGTTGACCTCACAGTTGCAGGGACCTCGTCAGCTTACAATCCCTTATTTTTTAATTTTTTACGCCTATAGCACCTGGTCTTCCTAGGTGGTCTCCCATCCAAGTACTAACCAGGCCCGACCCTGCTTAGCTTCCGAGAGCAGATGGGATTGGGCTTGTTCAGGGTAGCATGGCCATAGACAGGGCCGATGTTCTTTCAATCTGCAAGTCCAGTCAATGTCTTCTTTCGGAGGGTTCGTCTGAGGGGCTCCGTGGAGTCTGAGTGCCCCGCTAGTCTATGACCACTGGCTTAAGCCTGCTATGGTGAATCCAAGGTGTTATCTCGGCAAACTTTAGCACAGCGAGGGTGGACAAGATAACAGTGAATGAACCCCTCCAAAGAGGCTTCAAGGTTTAGACATTCCATTTCTTGACCCACACCGAATCTCCTGGCCTAAAGGAATGGGCCTCAGTAGTCAGACAAACAGGCAGCCTTTCCCTAACGCAGTGATTGAGAGCAGCCTGCAAAGTAGTACCCAGGGCCTATAACTGCTGTCTCAGAATTCGGTCTTCTTGGT
>NW_011888945.1:1700082-1701598 GCF_000151845.1 Pteropus vampyrus | reverse complement strand
AACAGGCAGCCTTTCCCTAACGCAGTGATTGAGAGCAGCCTGCAAAGTAGTACCCAGGGCCTATAACTGCTGTCTCAGAATTCGGTCTTCTTGGTTGGGGTCAACTTGATTCTTAATAGTGCCACGGGGAGGGCTTCGTCCCAGTGTAGATGTGTCTCCTGACGTAGTTTTCTCAAATGAGCCTTAAGGGTCCTGTTCGTGCGTTCCACCTGTCCTGAACTCTGGGTCGATAAGCGGTATGCAATTTCCATCTAAGATTGTCAAATTTTTGGTTAGTAGCTGCACTATCTCCGCTACAAAGGCTGGTCCGTTATCTGAGCCAATGGTAATTGGTAGCAGTCTGGCTACTTCTCGGGCCTTCTCAGTCTGGGTCGGATAAGCCTCCACCGAACCGGAATACGAGCACACAAAGACCAAGAGGTACTTGTAGCCCCGGGTTGGGGGCATCTCAGTGAAGTCTACTTCCAGGTCCTCCAAGGGTGTTCCTCCCACACTCTGGACTCCTGGAGGGGCCTGTGGCCTCCGTCGTGGGTTGTTTCGAGCACATGCCTCACATCGTTCACACACTATTCGGGAGCTGCCAGAGAGCCGGGGGATGTAGAAATACTGGCCCAATGTGGTTTCAAGAGCTGTCCAGCCGATGTGGCTGTTCCGAAGGAACTGTCTGACAAAGGCTGGGGCCAGGGCCTCAGGAATTGCTATTCGCCTGTCTTCAAACTTCCACCAAACTTCAACTTACCTAGAGAGGTAACTCCCATTTTCGGTCTTAAACCAGGCAACCTCATGCTATGACTACTTAGGGTCCCACTCCGCTAAAGGACTGGGGAACGGGGCGGCAGTCAGAGTTGTTGGTTCTGTTACCCTCTCAGAGGCCACGAGCTTTTGCTTCGTGATCCGCTTTGTCCCTGAGCAGTCACAGAGTCTTCTTTTTGATGTCCCCGGCAATGCATGACTGCCACTCTCTTAGGGGCCCAGACAGCATCTGGGAGCTCAAGGATCTCTTTTTCACACTTTGTCTTTTCCCCCCTGAGTTGATTAGGCCTTTTTCTTTATATAAAGCCCCATGTACATGGAGAGTGGTAAAGGCATATTTAGAGTCAGTATATATATTGACATGTACTCCTGCTGCCAGCTAGAGGGCTCGGGTCAGTGCAATGAGCTCCGCCTTCTGGGCTGAGGTTCCCCTAGGCAGAGGTTTTGCCTCAATGGTGCAATGTAGGATCACCACAGCATATCCTGCAAGGCGTTCTCCTCCCTCAAGAAGCTGCTACTATCAGTGTAATATTCCACATAAGGGTCCTTGAGGGCTGGTTCGTCAAGTCGGGTCGGCTGGAAAATACTTCATCCATGACTTCAGTGCAATCGTGGTCTGGCTGGCCAGGCCCAACGGGTAGCAAGGTGGCTGGGTTCAGGGTTCACATTACCTCTAGGCAGATGCGTGGATTCTCATACAGCATCCCTTGGTATCTGACCATCCAGGCATTGGTTAGCCAAAATCGTCCCTTATACTCCAGTA
>NW_011888945.1:1680346-1700032 GCF_000151845.1 Pteropus vampyrus | reverse complement strand
TACCTCTAGGCAGATGCGTGGATTCTCATACAGCATCCCTTGGTATCTGACCATCCAGGCATTGGTTAGCCAAAATCGTCCCTTATACTCCAGTAATGTTACTACTGAATGTGGTACCTGAACTGGCAGTTCTTGCCCCATAGTCAGTTTGTCGGCCTCTGACACAAGGAGGGCCATGGCTATGAGTACTCGTGAGCAGGCTGGCCAGCCCTGGGTGACAGAGTCAAGTTGTTTAGAGAGATAGGCCACTGGGTGATGCCAGTTCTCAACACTGAGCCAGGACCCCGACTGCAACGCCTGCCCATTCATGTACATACAGGAAGAAGGGTGTGGAGAGGTCAGGCGATCACAGACCGGGCACACTGGTAACCGCCTGCTTAATGTCTTCAAAGGCCTTTTGTCGTGCCTGTTCCCACACTAGGGGCTCTCGTTCGCCCCGCTTTGTGGCCTCATACAAGGGTTTTGCCAAGATAGAGAAGCTAGGTATCCAGACCCTACAGAACCCCACAGCCTCTAGGAACTCCCGAACCTGGAGCCGGGTAGAGGGGATGGGTATCAAGCAGGCAGCCTGTTTTCCTTCCGGGTCATGTTGGCGTTGCCCCTGGGATATGTGGAAGCCAAGGTATTTAACTTTCTCCTGACAGATTTGGGCTTTTTTTCTGGAAACCTTATAGCCGGCTTCCGAGAAGAGGGTGAGGAGTGTTTGTGTTCTCTCCATACATCCTCCTTGGGTTTTCCCTGACAGCAGTAGGTCGGCTATTGGAGTAAAATGCAGCCGGTCCAGTCCACTGGGAAAGCTTTTAGGTCAGAGGCCAGTGCTGTTCTGAAAACGATTGGAGAGTTTTTAAAACCTTGAGGCAATCTCGTCCAAGTTAGCTGGCCTTCGTCTCCACTCTAGGATTTTCCCACTGGAAGGCAAAGATCGGCTGGCTCTGAGGGGCCAGGCCTATGCAGAAAAAGGCATCCTTAAGATCCAGATATGTGAAGAAGGTTGTGTCCATGGGGATGAGTCCCAGGAGGGTGTACGGACTGGGGATGATTGGGTGCAGGGTGACGGTAGCCTGATTCACAGCCCGCAGGTCCTAGACTGGCCGATAATCGTAGGTCCCTAGTTTTTGGACCAGTAGGAGAGGCGTATTCCATGGTGACTGGCACTGCTGAAGGATCCCATACTTAATGAGTCTCTCCAGATGTCTATGGATCCCAATCTGTGCCTTGTGAGGGATGAAATACTGTTTCTGACGTATGGGCTCTGTTCCTGGTCTGAGCTCTACCAGTACTGGGGGAATATTCTAGGCTAGTCCAGGGGGATTGTCTTCAGCTCATGCCCCAGATAATTTGAAGGTGAGCTCAGGTCCAGGTTGTGGCCGTGTCTCATTCACATTCAGGCAGTCGTCATTCAAACACCACCCTCCACCCAAATAAACCTGAGAGGTCATGGTTTCATCTCCCTCCAGAGACTACTCGGGTGACCTTGGGAGTTGATCAGACTCCCCTTCTGCCTCTTTAGTGGCAGGTCAAATACCAAGACCCGGGTTCTCACCGCCCTCATCGGGCAGTGCTCCTGTGCTGGTTCCTGCGCCTCACCAGTTTCTGTTGGGCTCTCGAAGCCACCGCCCCAGTCCGCTAGAAGAGTCGTTTTCCCCTGTGGACAACAGGTCCACTGGCACCAGGTGGGGTCTGCTTCTCCCAGCGCCCCGGGGGCCAAACTCTGACAAGGGAGGTGAAAACTAACCATCTCCAATCCCGAACGAGCCCACAGAAATGTTGCAGGATACTTGGACAGAGAGATGGGCCACGGAGGCAACAAGCAGGAAGCAGCGTGTATTGGTGCCGGCACTGGCTCAGTGGATTCCCAGCCAAAGGCTGAGCCCATCACAGTGGGCTTTCCTTTTTATACACGTCTTATACTTCCTCCTAGTTACAGACTTGCATGTTTTTTCTACATAAGGAAAGTGTATTTTATTGGTTGGCGGGCCGTAAGGGAAAGTGAATAACTTTCAACCATCCTAGGAAGCGGTTAGCTCAGGCCTCGCTACCACACTATAATTTCATTAGACATATTATTATATATATATCTATAATTTGGATAGACATAGTCCTATGATACTTTAAAAAAGGGGTATTCTTTATAATAAAATAGCTAGGGACAATCTAAAAGGGATATGTAATACCTCTGCACTAAATCTTACGAAACAGAGGACTTGTACTCATAAAATGTTAAAAATTCTTACAAGTCAATAAGACTGACAACCCAATATAAAAATAGGCAGAAGACGTGAATAACCACTTATTAAAGAGCATAACCGAATGACCAATCAGCAGATTGAAAAGTGCTTACAGTCCTTAATCATCAGAGAAATGCAAATGAAAACTGCAATGAAATTTCATTATAAAGCTGCCAAATGGATGAAATTAAATGGAGCAACCGGAACCCACATAATACTACTGGTGGCAGTATAGGTTGGTTCTGCCCCTTCGAAAACCATTTGAGAGTTCTTACTAAAGCTGGATACAGGGATATACATGATCCAGAAATTCCACACTGAGTATGTATGCAAGAGGGATGAGGCATATTTTTTCAAAAAAAAAAAAAAAAAAGTGCAAGAATGTTCAGAGCAACAATACTCAAAAAGCTCCAAACCGGAAATAACCTGTATCTCCATCAGTAGGAGAAAGATACACTGTGGTAGTAGAGAATACTCCTCAGCGATGAGAAAGAATGAACCATTACCTCCGACAATGTGAAGAATATCACGGATGTAATGTTGAGTAAAAGAAGTTAGATACAAGTGTAAACTGTACGATCCATATATGTGAAGTTATAAACAGATGTAAACTAACCTCTAGTGATAGAGTTCAGAATAGTGGTTACTTGGTGATGATGGTGGTGGTGGTGGTGGCATTGGTGGCGGCAACGATGGTAGTGATAAAGGGCTATCTACTGGGAGGAAGTCTGCCAGATATTGGACATTTTCTATGTCTTGATTTAAGTGATAGTTACGTGGGAGTAAACACAGATGAAAATTCATACAGCTCAATAGGGAGCATTACAGAGATGGGAGATAAGTAGAAAGGCCTTAATATTTGTACGCTTTACTGTATAAGTTGTACTTTAATAATGTTTTAAAAATGAGTTGGTACTTCACCTTAAAAAACAGTAAAGTATGCCATAAGTCCTTAAAGTTAAAAAAAAAAAAAAATTAACTCCTTAAAATGTGGACTTATTTATCGCCATAGAGTTCCTTAGATCCACTTCGGGAAAGAAAAATACCATTTTAATTCACATGAAAAATTTAGTCTTTTATATTTAAAAATTAAAATGAATCAAAATGTCATTCAAATGCTTTATTTAGTGTATTTGGATCTGGCACAACATGCGGTGTTACACAAAAGTTTTGTTGCTATGGCAGACCTGCTCTGAGATGGCCCCCAGTCATCTCCACCTGCTGGTATTCACGCCCTTCTGTAATCTCTTCTTTTTGAGTGTGGGTGGAATCTGTGATTTGTTTCTATCCAATGGAATACACCAAGCTTAGGTTACGTGAGACTGTAAATGAGATCATGCTAGTGCACTCTGTTGCCTTCTCGGCTTACATGCTTTGATGAAGCAAGCCGCTATGTTGGAGAGGCCTGCATGGCCAGGAACTGAGAGGGGCCTCGGTAAACGACCAACAAGACATCAGCACCTTCACTCCAACAGAACTGAATCCGGCCAACTAACACGTGTGGGAGTGGATCCTTCCACAGTTGAGCCTTCAGATGAAACGCCAGTCCTAACAGCATTAATACGACCTTGTTGAGAGACCCTTAAGCAGAGGGAGGAGCCAGCTAGGCCACGTCCAAATTCCTGATCCAGAGAAACCGTTTGATACTAAACGTGTGTTGTTTTTAGTAGCTTAAAGTTTGTGGCAAATTGTAATACAGCAATAACTAACTAACAAAATAGAATAGGCATTATACCTTCCAAGAGTGAACAATCTGAGCTGATTACTGTTATGGATTGAATGTTTGCATGCCCTAAAATTCGTGTGCGGAAGCACTAATCCCTAAACCCCATGTGACTGTCTTTGGAGATGGGGCTTCTAAGGAAGTAATTAAGGTTAAATGAAGTCATAAGGGTAAAGTCTCCTTATAAGAAGAGACACCAGAGAGCTTGTGCAGGAGCAAGGAGGCACTTGTGCGTGCTCACGTGCACACATGTTCCTTCTCTCTCTCTGCTATGTGAAGGCATGGTGAGAAAGCTGCTATCTACAAGCCAGGAAGAAAGTCTTCACCAGAAACGGGCCATGTTGGCACCAAGATCTTGGACTTCCCAGCCTCCAGAACTGTGAGAAATAAATTTCTGTTGTTTAAGCCCCCCATTCCGTGGTATTTTGTTAGGGTAGTTCATGCTAAGGAAATTACCAACTTGTTTGTTTGTTTTAGCCAGATTAACCACCAAATTGAAATGATTGCATGGAAATACTGGGCAACCTAAGTTGTCTTTAAATAATCAGTAATAACATAATTCAAGTGCCAAATGTGCCAGGCACTGTTTCGTGCTTTGGCCTTAATTTTAACAATATAGTCAGCATTCCTACCTTTATGGAGCTTACATTTTAGTGAGGATGATGGAATAATTTAAAAAATTAACAAGGAAGTTCTGGTTATATGATAAGGACTATAATGCAAATAAACAGTTCAGATAAGGTGGTCTGGGAAGGCATCCATGAAGCGGTGACATTTGAGCTTTGACAGACTGTGAATGAGTCAGCTATTGAAGAACTAGGCAGTACTGCAGGTGGGGACAAGTATGAAGGCTCAAAGGTGGAGGAGCTTAGCATGGTTAAGAAAAAGAAGAGAGGCCAGTAAGACTGAAGTACAAGCAGGAAAAGGGAAGAGTTTGAAATGAGGCTGGAGAGAATAATCTAAGAGCCAGATGATGCAGGGCCTCGTAAGCCATTGTTAAAGTTTGAATTTATTCTAAGAGCAATAGGAAGCCATTAAATTGGGTTTTAATGCAGGGGAGTGATAAAATCCAGAGCATGGTGTGAAGCCCAGCTGCTGTATGGAGAATGACTGAATAAAAGAATGAATGAAAGAAGAATACCAAGGCTACTGCGAAGGTCTAAGAGAAGACGGTGGCTAAGATTGCAGTGGCGGCAGAGGAGATGGAGAGAAAGGGATGGATTTCAGATGGATTTGGGAGGTGGAATCGATGGGACTTGATCATAGATTTGGATATATGGGCAGTGAGGGAAAGGTAGAAATCAAGGATACTGATTTGTTGATTTGGCTTGAGCCCGGAACATCACTGTGCTGTTGACTGTGGGGCAGAGACTAGAGGAGGTACGTGTTTGAGGCCAGTACTAATTAACAAGCTATCATGGTTCTTTCTTTCCTACAAATGGTAGAAGACACATTCTTCAAAACAGAAACTAACAAACATCTAAAAGGCAAATGAGCATTTAATGAGAAGACAGCTCAAGAGATACAATACTCGGATGAAAGTATTGTTATTATTTTTACTTTTGTGTATCATAAATTTTTTTTTATCAAAAATTTAAAAAAGGATGCATCATTAATAGCCCAACGAATTCTTGTACTTTATTATTACGATGAAAGTCTCTGTATCACACAGTATCTCCAATTATTACTACCTAAATGACACTGAAACATAATCCGGGCAGTTTCCATTATGGAGAGCGGGTCTGCTCTCAAAAACATTTTTGTGCATTTTTCTGATTTGAATGCACTATGGACCTAAGAGAACTTGTTTTGGAATTCTTTCCACTTTTTGACACTGTGTGGAAAATACACTCTGAGCTATACTTAACATCTTTGCAAACATCTTCTCCTCTCTTAGCAGCTGGGGTGGGGAAAGGGCTGCAGTGAGGGGCAGGAGCTGTGGAGACAGGCAGCAGCTGGAGGGAGTGGGCAGGGGCCCTGAGGACAAGCAAGGCAAGGCTAACAATACTGGTATTGTCTTAAGCAGTATCCTAGTTACTGGCTTTATCTCACTCCTTTCTTTGGCTCAAGTTATAGCTTTAATTGGGTCCTAAACATTGGGAATATGTGAACACCTAGCTCATTACTCACTTGTGAAAGCTGAGTTGGATTAGATTACAGTGGTGGAGTGTATGTAAGGCCCTTCCGGACCTTCAACATGACCCCAAAATACAATTCTTGCTTTCAGAGTTTATTACCTCCATCTCTAGCCCTGACTTCCTTCAGCTCCTGAAGCATCTTTTCAGTTGCCTAATAGACGTTTCTGAAAGTCCTACAGGCGCTGCAAAATCAACCCATATCAAACTACTCTCATCCGGTCACCTAGTTATCTCCTTGATTTCACTTACTGGTAGCATCATTCACCCTTTCTGGAAGCTTTATAATCATTTGTCTTCTTAGACTCCATCACCTCTCACCACCACAATTAACTGCATCACCTAAATATTTCTCAAATTGTTCCCTTCTTTATTTCAAGCTTCATCTCTTATCTGAGCCATGGCAAGATCCACCTCACCTATCTTCAAACTTCAAGATCTCTCCCAGTTTAAATTCATTCCATACTCTTTGATCTTTCAATATAAATGTGATCTTTCAGTGGCTTCCGCATTCACAAGATAAAATCCAAACCTCTCAGAATGGCCTCAGGTCTGAGGTCAGAGGTCAGTTACCTCTGCGGGGGGCCTTGTCTGACCACTCTATGTAGAGCTACCCATAATTCTACCACCTAATTTATTTCATTCATGGTTCTTATCACAATCTGTAATTCCTGCCTCTGATTATGGGCTTATTATCTGCCCCCAGCCCCTAGAATTCAAGGTCAAAATGAATCAGAGATCTCGATTGTATTCTTCGTAGTGGAAAATAGACCCCAGCTTAGCACCTTTCCTTTTTTTAAAAATTGTTCCCTCTACCTGATATGCTCTTCTACTCCTGTCCACTTACAAAATCTTAACTTTTCTATTAGGACATTTCTAAAGTCACTTATGTAAAATCTACCTTGACTCCACCTTCAAGTGTAGTTCCTTTTAACCATCTTCAGCAATCAACATGGTACCTAGCACATTCCAGGCACTAAATTTTCTTTAGTTGTGCTGTCGAGCTGCCTTGTTCTATGGAAGGCTGAAACAAAAAAAGTTTGGAGCAACTACAGAGTGACATCCATCTCTTCTTTACTGCTGAGATGTCAGGCAGAGGATGGCCATCAGCTCAAGAAGTTCCCATTATTTTAAAGTACATCATCAGTGTCTGCCTTTATGAGCAGTTTTAAAGACCATAGACTTAGGATTTTACTGATTTCACTGGATCTCAGATTTCCAAACTTTTAAGGACAGGTCTGCTACTGGGTCCCTAACCAAAGCCATTTTGATGACAAGAGGGTAAAGAATAAGTGTAAGAGATGAGAATCAAATATAAGCCTGTCTCCACATCGGGGCTGTTCAATAAAAATGAGGGTGCATAATTTAAAATTTTCTAGTAGCCACATTTAAAAATGCAAAAGGAAACAAGTGAAATTTTCATATTTTATTTAATGCAACATATCCCAAATACGATCTAAAATATCAATGAAGTATTTTACTCTTTTGCTCATATCAAGATCTCTGAAATCCGAGTTTATTTTGCACTTACAGTATACTTATATGACTATCCTCATTCCAAGTGCTCAAAAGCCCCATGTGACAAACGGCTATCACAGTGGATGCCAGTGGGTTTAGATCCTGTGTTTTTTCCACTGAGCCATAAGTCCTAGAACTCTACACGTTCTGGGAAAAAAAGAAAATCCTTTGTCAAATTGCCGGAGGCTTTACAAGTGCACATTAGCATGTTAGTATATTTAAAGAATCTACAACTTTAACCTTCCCAGATTCCTTCCCGCCTGCCCTTCCATTACCCTTCTGTGTGACACTTTAGAACACGTTCTAATTCAAAACAGCGAAGGAATATGAGCATTCAGACGGTCTCAGGCACTTTTTCTCAAACTTTTGCTGGGAGTGGGGAGAAAGACTCCCAGGTCCCACTTCAGGGATAGATTTGGGTTGGAAAACACAGCCTCAGAAAAATTATGGCAGAAACAGCCTTGGCTAAACCCCCAACGGTTACAGCTTTACCTATCAGTTCCAGAGCACCATTTGTTAAAGAATGAAATTAACTCGTGCTCCAGAATCTGTCATCAATCCTACCCTGAGAATTTATTCATCGAATACTTCTTAAACGCCTGCGTACATACATCAGCGGACGAAACAGCCGAAATGCTCTGTCGGGGGGCAGGAGGGTTAACTCAAGTCCAGCGGGGAAGGTGGGGCCCTAATACCTCTGCGCCCTCTGTATCAGCTGCGCTAAGCACCCCTCTTGCACTATCATATTTAACGAGAATTAAGTTTATTCTCAGTGCAGAACAGTACGAAGAGGCTGGGTAACTAGTTACAACCCAAGGCACCGACCCACGTGGCCGCATTCCGAGCCCCGCGCTCGCGAGGCACATGGGGCACGCGTGGGTGCCTCAGTCCCCTCCAAGCACCTTCACGGACTCGGGCCGGGAGCGCAGGCGCAGCGACCTCAGGCGGCGAGGACGGCAGGACCCCACAGTGCGCCCAAAGCGGCGTCTCGTGGTCCTGGGGCTTCACCGAGCTTTTCCTCGCGCCGTTCAGGCCGCGTCACCCCCGTCGGTCACGACAGCGTCTCCCCGTGAAGGACGACTCACCGCCGGGGCTTGCCGCACGGCTCCCAACCGACGCACCGCACCCCCGCAGAAGCGTGACAGGGATGGGGCGGAAATCGCTAGACCGCCGGCTGCCTTCCGAACTACACTTCCCGTGAGGCTTCGCGGCGCCGGACGGCCTCTGCGCAGGCGCGCGCACGGCGTGCGTGCCGGCGTCAGCGGTTCTAGAACGTTGCTGTGGTAGCGCTCGGGCGCCATGTTAGGACGAAGGGGAAGGAGGAGAAGCGCTTAAAGCGGCGGGAGCGGGTGCGGGAGTGGGGTTGGACCCAGGGCTGAGGCAGGCCCCCCTCCCTCCCGCCTCAGTGGATCATGCCCAGGGCGGCAGCGGCCGCGGTTGCGGGGGGGAAGTGACTGGGCGGTGCCGGCGCAGGAGACGATGCCGTTGTAAGTGATCTGTATTCTGTTTTCTCTCGCACGCCGGCGGGGCCTTGGGGGCGTCGGGGGGAGGGGGGAGGGGTGGCGCGCGAGCCGGGCCCCGGCCCCGGCCCCGCGGGGGAGGCAGGCGGCACCGGGGCTCTTCCTGTTTCCTCACCCGCTCGCCGCCGCACTTCCCTAGTGCCGGGTTCCCACTTCCCCCCACCCCTCCCTGGCTTCAGCGGCCGTCGGGCCGGGGGCCTTCCCCTTCCGGGAGAGCCGAAGGAGTCTCTGTCCCTGCTACTCCCGCTTCTCCGCCCCCTCCGAAACACCACGGCGGTGTCCGGCGGCGGGGAAGGGAGGCCCTGCCCCTCGCGGGGTCTGCACACGGGCTTCGGGCTCGACCTCCGCGGCTCCCCGGCCCCTTTCGCTGCGTCGGTTCCCGGTGTCCCTCCGCTGCGTCGCTCTCTTCCTGGGGTTTCCAAGATGACCAGTCTCGCTCCAGGGTTAACCCGCTTCCACGTCCGAGCGTGTCTGGGCGCTAGTTAACAGGCCCGTTCTGAGCGTTGAGCCTGCTCTTTGAACCCCTCCTCCCCCGCCGCAGTCCTCCCCAGCCTTTCCGCCGCCCGAAAAGGGGGTACTTTCCAGGGCGCCCTCCGAAACGCCTCGGCTTCCGCATCGCTCGGCCTGTTCTGTTTTAATAGGATAGACGGCTTGCAACCTGCTTCCTTCTCCTTCCATCTCTTAGTGATACTTTGTGTTTTTCTGATTGTGGATTTTAAAGCTAATCCGTCTGTGCCTTCTGATCTCACTAAGCCTGCATCGTGTACTTTTCTTTTTCCTCCTAAGGATTTAAAAAAAGTTTTTCTTTCTCATTGAAAGAATGGGAAGTAATTTGAAAACTTACTGTTGGGATAGAAAGGTGACAGCTTATCTTCTGCGTTTATATAAGTGTTGAGGCCTATATAGTGAGACTGCATTTCTTTCATTTTAGAAGAGTGAGGAGTAAGTGCCTCTCTGAGCCGAGGGACCGTGTTTTCTTCTTCGTAGCGGCAAAACGAAGCATGTAATTGATACCCGAAGTTTTACTTACATGCAAAATAAAGCCTTTATGGTTTCTAGACACGAAATGTAGCACCTCTGGTTTTATTTTTTTAAGTAGACAGTTTCTTTTCTGCACCTATCACCGATTATAGTTTTACGTTTTTATTTACATGTGAGCGTCCATATGCGAATCTGTGTATGTCTCTTTACAGGTGAGGCTCTAACTTTGACACAGGCTTAGACATCTATCAAGATATTAGACACCTAATACATTTTACACAATATTTTAAAAAGGAATTTCATAACGCCTGCCTTCTCACCCATTCCTGTCATTTTAAGAGGCCTATCAACATTATTTTTGTAACGAGAATATTTGTTTTAATTAAACATACAGACCTAATTTTAGAATCTGCACCATCCCTGTTAATTGATTCATCCTTTCATGGAAGGGTAAAAAGAGGCGCTAGGAGAACCTAGTCTAAGCAAAATTTTTGTGACCTTTTTCTGTTCAGCAATAATTAAAATAAACCTAAATGTTTGCAGTGATTCCATGTGATTTCTTTGTGTTAGCTCACATTTTTTTGCTGCGTTTGAAAAGGGACTTCTCTTTCTGATAATCATTTGTTTTAAAAATTGATCAGTGAAAGGAAATGTGCTCCTTAAAAGCCTTTCGTAAGAACATAGCTTAAGTAATAAATTTTCTTTCTAGAAATTAAGTCTTTTTATACCTACTTTTTTCAAACTAACTTTGAGGGGAGAGGTGTACATTTCCTATACAGACCTAAGTCCTTCCAATTTTTTGACAGTAATTCAAAGGTAGAAAATGGAAGATGGAGTCAAGACAGCAGATTTACACACAGATATTGCTTTTCTAGTGTGTTTCTTGAAATGTGAACAATATGGCCAGTTTTTCATAAGCTGGCCTTCTCATTTTTAACCTAAAGTGCACTATAGTCCTTTAAGTAAACAATGTAAAGACCGAAGCCTGCATAGTTAAATAGGTCTTATTCCTCACTAATTCGCGTTCTTTTTCATGTTTGATGTTTTAAATTGTGATTTCCTCCTTATATTGTGTTTGACTTCCACCTTCATTTTTGGTATGCCTGACCTGTTAAATTTCGGTGGGTGGGTAGGGTTGAGGAATAGACTGCAGTTGAGTTGATTTATTGAAGTTTATACCATAGATATTGAAGTTTAGGTCATTACAAAACATTGCGAACACGGGTTCATCTTTTGTCTAAAAGTCAAATGTAATTGCACATATAATTTTGAAAGGCTCATGTGATTTAAGAGCCATGGTGATTAAAGCTTCAAAAAATGTTGGTAGAGTTTCTCACGTAGGTATGATTGACATTTTGGGCTGTATAATTCCTTGCATTGGGCTGCTGTCTTGTGTTTAGTAGGGTGTTTTTAACAACACCCCTGACCTCTACCTGCTAGATTTCAGAAGCCCTGCCTCCCCATCTTCCCAGTAGTTATTACTAAAAATGTCTCCTGATACTGCTAAATGTACCCTGGGGTCAAGATCTCTTGGTTGAGAACCACTTCATTAATACAGAGTATAATACCCTTATGGAAACTACATTTCACTTTCTTCCCTACTCTATGCTGGTCAGATCATTATTTGCATCATCTCAGTTCTGGCTATCACACTTCTAATAGAGTAACCAGTATCAGTGACCTAGTTAGCATTTGTGCCACATTCATAGACTCTGGTTGAAGTTACTGGCAAACATATTTAGCAAGACTTGGGGGAGACAGTAGCTTTTCTCCCAAATATTTGTGGCGCTGTCACAAAAAGGAATTGAAGTAGTTTCATGTAGCCACCGCAGGCAGAACTGGGACCTGTTAGCGGATAGTGATATTGTGTGGCAGTGGTTCACAGAATGCAATCTGTGGAAGCCTGGAGGGTGTGGGTCCCTGAGTTCCTTTCAGGGATTACATAAAATCCAAACTATTTTCATAACAATGCTGAGATATTATGTCTTTTTTACTCTGTTGATACTTGCATCAGTGGTGCAAAAGCAGTGATGGCAAATGCTGTTCATTCCTTAGGAAGAGTTAAGGCAGAGGCACCATATTGTACTAGTAGTCATTGTATTTTTTCAATACATATACAGTTAAAAGTCCTTGATGAAGCAGTAAAAATGTTAATTTTATTAAATCTTGACCCTTAAGTTTGTCTTGCTGTGATAAAATGGGAAGTATACATAAAACTGTACACTAAAAAGTAGAATGGTTGTTTAGAGAAGAGCACATATATGATTGGCTTGTGAGCTAAACTAGTGTTTATGGAGATTTTTTTTTTACTTGAAAGAAGAAGTGATGAACTGTGGATATTCATACTTGACTGTTTAGTATTTACTTGAAAAATGAAGTGAGCCTGTCTCTTTAAGGAAAATAACTGGCCGTATTTGTGACCAGTGATAAATTTTGAGCTTTCAAGCAAAAATTAGAATTTTAGGGAGCTTGTTTCTGCCATTGTGTGCTTGACAGCCTCCCAATTAAAAAATTTCTCATTAGATTGTTGGTGATATTAATGAATATAGGTGTTTTTTTTTTGATAGTCTATAATAATATGTCAATATTTGGAAGATATGTGTAATTCAGTGGACCCACATTTTCCAAGTCACCAGTCATAATGTAATACAATCATCCGTGGGTAAAAGGTACCTTTGAAGTGCAAGGTAGACTGATGGCTTTTAATGCAAGAATACAGAGTATCTTGATCTGATTTCAGCTTTCATACTGTAACTCATCTTAATGAAATTATCACTTGTGGAGTTTTGTTGTGGTATCAAAGATACCTACAATTATTTGAAAAGGCTATTAAAATACTCTTGTCCAGTTATAATGGTATGTCAGGTTTTCTTCATATGTGTCTGCCAAAACAGCTTATTGAAAGGGATTGAGTGCAGACGCAAATATGGGAATCCAGCTGTCTTTGATTAAGCCAGAATTAGAGATTTGTGAAAAACAGTGCTGTTCTTCTCACTACATTTCTGTTTGGGAAAACATTTATTTAAAAATGTTATTTATGCTAACATGTAATGGATTTCTTGTTATTAAAATGAATAAACATTAAAAAAATTCCCAGCTATAATTTCCAATGCAGTAAATAATGGCAGACATAAACCAGGTAAACAAAAGCTCTTTGGGGGTCCTCAATGAATTTTAAGAGTTATAAAAGAGTCCTAAAACCAAAAAGTTTGAGAACTGCTGCCATATAGTAACAGCTAACAGCTGCTCCAAGCTTCTATTACCAGTGGTGGTGTCAGTGCAGCATCTTAGGTGTTATCTATCTATCTATCTATCTATCTATCTATCTATCTATCTATCTATCTACCTACCTACCTACCTACCTACCTACCTACCTACCTACCTACCTACTCAGTCTGGAGGAAAAGACACATGTTATAAATACATTTTTTTGTTGTTAGTGAAAAACAATGCATTTTTTCCCTTCTAACCTGAGAGATTTTGATTCTCAGATTTTAAGATTTAGAGATTTTGTAATGAATTGCTTGCTGCTTAATAAATGTTGGTTACGGTTTTCAAATGTGGCATTTTGCCTTAAGCGTGTTTTCAGTTCACGCTTTTTCGTGGAGAAGTTGGGAGGGAAGTTATTAGAGTTGAGAAAGTTTTTGAGCTTCCTCAATTCTATTCCATGATAACTCTCCACCCCTTAGGCAAAAAAGCCTTCTGGCTTGATAACATACAACTTTTAAAATGTTCTTTTCGATTCATCAGGACATGCCATTCCTTGGTAACTAAGCCCTGTTTAAGTTAACATTACAATTAAAGTTCACCTTCAGTTGCATTTAGCTAGGCAAGTTTACAAAAGCCACTTTCAGGCAAAATGAGGCCATTTGGGTTCTTACCTATTTCTCATCTTTGGTGGGGATGGGAGGCATGTCTTTTATTCTATATGTTCATTGTTTTTATTATTCAACAGCTTTTAAACAATTGCGAATCTCAGTTTATGATTCACAAAATAACAACTGTAGGAGGCATTAGTTCTCCTTAAAGTTGGTTAAATTGAGGTTCAAAGTAGTCACTTGGGTATGAGGACAAGTCGTAGACTGGGCTTTAATTCAACTCTGGGTTCCATGTTCCATTCTCATTCTGGTACTATACCATCTCCTCTTAACCTTTCTGGGAACTGTTTGATCAGCTCAGTCTTTTTACATGTCTTAAGTAGAATGAATTTTCAATATCAAATTTTTGTGTGTAGGACATTTGAATCTTTTTTTTTTTTTTTACTTGTAACATTTAGTATAGACTTACAGTATACATAAAGTATAACATACTGTGGAACCGAAGATCTTAGTATATATTTTTAGTGACTTATTTATCTAAAGTCATGTACAGATTGACCAGTTATAGACTCCCAGTTTGTGAGTGGAGTCTGCAGCTTTTTCTATGGAAAGTGTTTGTTTTTTAATCTTTGGATTGCAGGTCTGTAGAATTGTATAGCATTCTTATTTGTGGAAATTCAAGAGTTGGAAAGAAAACAATGTAGGGGTTTTTGGATATCTCTACTTTCTTTCTCTTCTGTCACAGAATTGTCTTTCAAATTTGTATTCCCTCTATATTAAGAATAGTTTTCTTATCATTTTGGTCATCAGAAACATCTACATTGTATTTACGGGAGTTACTGTGTATAGTACTATGATTTAATATATTTTCGACTATTCCCACCTGATAAAGTTTTATACTTTTCCAAAATTTCCATTTTATTTACATTTTCTTCATTTTCAAGTATATTTGGCAAATTGATGCAGGACTGCTGCTATTTGGCTGTTTTTTGTACTACATTTAGCCCCTCTTGAGAGAGAGCAAGGGGCAGTTGGAAGTGCCCTTAGGAAGGAAGGAAAATAACTTGGCTGTTGTTATACTTGAATATCAAGTACCCTTTCTCTGCTTAATCAACCTTGTATTTCCAAAGTTTCGCCTTGGGATTCATTGTAACTTATTCCCCTTGGGCATAAACTATTAGTTCATCAATGTTTGAGCCTCTGCTGCTCCTTTCTAGCTGTTGGCTGGATGATCCACCTGGAATACGTGTTTTAAGAATATAGTTAGGTTCTAAATATATGTAATACGACTTACACAGAACACGTATGGCAGGCGAATTAGCCATCCTTAGAATAGTTTCTTAGCAAATACATTGTTAGCTCTATGCTTGACTCTAAGCTATTAGCAAACTTAAAACGTTAAACTTATTGTGAAAAAGGAGATTTGTACTGTTTTTTGCTAAGAATTAATATTTAATGCACATTTACATACTTCAGAGAGATCCCTTATTTCTTTTCTGTCCAGTGTCCTTTTTTCCTGCTTAATCTGAATGGGCACATAATATTTTAGGTTGAAGCCCTTTAAACAGCCAGTTAGTGGTTAATTGTTACATTAAATAAGTTACTGTGATTTAGGTGATTGCTTCTAAAGAATATCAAGCAAGTTAAACTTTCAGTTTTAACGATGAAAACTATGAAGAAATGATAAAGTGTTTTCTGATGGTTGGTAGCTATCCATTTTGAGGAAATGTACCTTGCTAATACTGTGGGCCACAACATATACCATATACCTAATATGAAGAGCAGGGATTTATCAGTTGTATGAGTATTAACTATTTGGAAAAACACCATTGGTGATACATTGTCCTTTTCTTTTGTGTTACTCATCTGCCTAGACTGCACTCTTCCCCCTCGCCCTTCCATTCAGAGTGCACACTTTTTTAACTTTTTCTTTTGACAGAGTCTTGTTTCTTCGTTTCTGTAATATGTATTTTAAGCTTTTATTTTGCAGTTATCTGCTGTTTAAGTATCTGAATCTGAGGCCAAATTTGAGACTGTTACTAAGAACAGAGATCATCTTTGTATTCCTGATTTTAGCTTGGTTTTTCATACATATTTAGGAGTTCAATAAATTTTAGCCTAAGTATTTATTATACTATACTTTTGGCAAAAATAAGTTAAATGAGCAAAAGGTGCTTTTAGGAAAATTGGTTTGATGAAGTTTGAGAACCTTGGATGCCTTAGTTTTCTGGAGCAATGAATAAAGCATGATTTACTTTGTATTAGCTATTTCTGATCAGAGTATTGCACTGAAAAATCCATTTTTAAAGTTATTTTATTTCTTTAATGTGTTTTGATTAGCATAAACTGAGTTTTTAGCCAATAATTAAAAAGCTATTTATTGTTTTAAACTGAGCATTTATTTGGTGTTCCTCTGCTAGGGAATGATCTTAGGGGGTGATTTTAGCCTCCTTATTATCACAAACTAAATTTGATGGTGAATATCAGAATTAGAAGATTTTTTTAACTTTTGTTCGACATCTTTAATATTTTTAAGAATAACGAATTGAAACAAAACTTTAAACTGTAAGTGAAATCCTCTCATCAGTTTACTTGGTATGTGTCTGCACATATAGACACAAAACACAAATAACTTTTAAAGATATAAGACTGTAGTGCAAGATTTGGAGGCACTTTAGCTTTTATACATAGAGGTTATGATTATAGTCAGATACCTGTGTTTGTATCCTGGCCCAGTGAATTTAATTATGCCTTTTTTTCCCCTCTCTCTTTAGTTTCTTTATCTGTGAAATGAGAGTTTTAATAGAGTTCTTAAGAACAATTGGGAAAAACGTAAAGTGCTTCACACACTTCTTGGAATATGTTGAGGTTTTGCCAAATACTAGTTTTTATTATAGTTACAGTCTGCAGCTTTTCACCTGACATCATGGTCATCTTTCCATGCAACTACATGTAATAACTACCTTGTTCTTTTTATATCACATAGTATTATGTTGTAAGAATGTACTATAATTAACCAGTCCTATCTTAATGGATATTTAGGTTGTTTCCAGTTTATTAGTGCATTGTATACTGTGCTCCAGTGAACAACCTGGGGTAGCTTTTTGTATGATTCCTATGAAAAGGGTCAAATTACAGAACCTCTGGGAATAAAAGAGGTATTTATTCGCAAGTACCAAGCATGCTCCTCTAGGGAATAACCCTGGGACAGACACTGCTCATTTCAAGCTTGTTGTTGTTGTTGTACAGGATTTGGGGCCCATTTATGGCTTGTCTTCTAATACATTGTACCTCTCCCCAAGGAGTGCCTGGAAATTTGGATTTTTATTTAATATTTTATATATCAAAATGTGAATTGAATAAGATATATCTTCTAACTTCAGGGCTTTCAGTTTGGGTCCTGTGTCCTAGTATATGTACGAGAAATTGCAAAAGAAGTTGCTAGACATTAACTTTAAAAATCGATATATGCATTTTTAATTTTGATGACCGTTGCTGGGTTGCTTTTTTAAATGACATGCCAAGTTCACTTCCATTGTGAAGGGAAAGAGGGCTCGTTTTCTTAGACCATTGCCAACTTTGGAGGTGTATAATATGTCTTTAATTTTTATCAGTTGTCCATCAACTTTATTTTTCTTCAATCTGGCAGAAAATGGTCGTCTCAGTTTGCTTCCCTGATTTGTAGTGAAACTTTTTTTTGGCGATTTAAGAACTCTTTATGTGTTAAGAATATTACAATTTTGGCATAGGTTACATCTGTTTTCCTTACATCACTTGCTTTAACTTTGTTTATGATGTATTTTTGCTATATAAAAGTTGGAGTGTTTTTATGTAGGCAAATCTGTTTTTGTGTATGGCTTTTGGGATTTGTATCTTGCTTAAATGTGGTTTTGAAGATAGTGTTCTTTATGACTTTTAACATTTTAAAATAGGTCTATAATTCTTAAATATTTGGAAATATGGCATCTGGAATTTAGGTTTTACTTTGTATAACCAGAGCCATTTGAGTATTCCATACTTTCCTGACTGACTTGAAATAGTTGTTAGTAATAATATATCCAAAGATTAATCATTTTTTGACTGTTGGGTTGTATCGCCACTAAACTACAGTTCACGAATTATAGGAACCTGTGCTATTTGAGTTAGCTTTATAATTACTGTACCAAGTAGTTCTTGATATTTCAGAGTGTACATATTGGTTAAGTTAGATGCCTAAATTTTTGAAACAAATATCTAGCTATAATAAGCAGCCTACAATCTTATGCTAATTTTACAAAAACATTGCCATTCTTTCTTTTTACCTAAATATTTATCCTAATTAGAATCAGTTATGGGGAAAAGACAAAGCTTTTTTTGAGTATTAAAAACTTTATATGTTTGAAAAACTCTTCAGTGTTACAAATGTGATAATTTTTAAATTCTTACTTTCCTATCCAACTTAGAGAAGAGTATAATAAGTTCTAAGGTAAATCCATACAGATACAACTTACTAAAAATAATATAACTATAGAGGCAGAAGTGAAACTAGAGTGATAGAACTAGTAGAAGTGAAATCAGGCCTGATTTCTATTTATCAGATTACTTCTGAGTTCAGAGCAGAATTTGTAGACAGAGTTTTGAATGTCATTACCCGAAGTCATGGGATTTTTAAGGAGGCCGTGTTTTTAGGAAGATACGCTTGGTAGCACTATGGATGGTGGACTGGCATGGCAAGAGGGTAGAAGGAAGGAGTGGAACCAAAATTCCAGGAGTCAGAATTGGAGTAGTTGGAATGAAATCGTTACATGGAATGTCGTTAAAATTTTAAAAAAGGAAAAAAATTAAAAGAAAACATGGGCATGTGTCCTGTGTGAGCTTTGCCCTGATGAAAATATTTTAAATATTGTAAAAAAAAAAAAAATAAAAAACAAAAAAACCCCATGTTCTGAGGGAGAGAAGTCTGAAAATATTTAACACTGTGCCCTCTTCCTCCATCTCTCTGCTTCCCACAAAAGTAGAATGGGAGAAGGAGTGTTTGGCTGTCATTTGTGATTTTGAGAGGGAACAAAATTTGTATATGTACTGAATGTGTAGGTATATAAATCTTACTTTGATCCGGAAAGGATTAAGACTTTTAAGAATGCTTTAGTCACTTGTTAAAAACTGGCAAGATGCTTACATTAAAGGTGAATGCAAAGGAAGAATAAGGATAGAAATATAAAACAGAGGAAGAAATTAGGGTACTAAAATAGTTCTTACAGTAATACAGTGGTATTTGGATTTTTGTAGAGAGCTTTCTGGATTGCCACCAGTTTTACTCTAAGAATTCAGGCAGTATCCTAAAGGTAAATACAAGTCATGTTTGTGAGATGAAAATAAATCAGTTGCTCAGGAAAAGCACAAGTGTTCTTGATACCAAATCCCAGAAATTTATTGAGTCACACATACTGGAGCTCTATATCTGGTTTGTTTTTCCCCTCATTGTTTCACATAATTGTAGAAGTTTTATTTTTAAAATAGAATAATGTCTGAAGAAAAGTAAATACTCTAAAAAATGTCTCTAGAACGTGATAGACATAGAACTAATACATTAGACACTAGACAATATATGTCTAATGTATTAGTTCCAGAATGTGAGGAAGAGCTTTACATTCTTGAGATTGACAGCTCTCTGATAATACGGTTCCAGGAAAGAGTAAAGCAGAATCCTTCAAATTACCCAATTTGGAGTGTGTTTGTTAAAAACAGAATAGCAACATAAAGATCCTTAAATTGTTTTATCAC
>NW_011888945.1:1673102-1679221 GCF_000151845.1 Pteropus vampyrus | reverse complement strand
AAAAAATGTCTCTAGAACGTGATAGACATAGAACTAATACATTAGACATTAGACAATATATGTCTAATGTATTAGTTCCAGAATGTGAGGAAGAGCTTTACATTCTTGAGATTGACAGCTCTCTGATAATACGGTTCCAAGAAAGAGTAAAGCAGAATCCTTCAAATTACCCAATTTGGAGTGTGTTTGTTAGAAACAGAATAGCAACATAAAGATCCTTAAATTGTTTTATCACTCTACTTAATTTCTAACATTAACATTAAATGGAAAAACTTACTCCATTTAAAGTATAATCATGGTTAATGTTTCTACTGGGACACTGGAAATCCAAAGCATCTGGCAGCCTGGAATTCCAAGCCCTGCCACTTAGCTAAGATTAAGCCATTTTTATTGGAGGCACAGGTATCTCGTAACTTTCAAAATATGTATTTGTTTCTTTCTTTTGGTTGTGATTTATTTTTAATTATTTTATACATGTTCTCACTTGAATTAACATGCTCTATATGTATACTTGAATTAGATATATGTTCTACGTGTATACATATAAATATGTGTTGTATATATCCTTTCTTGAATTAGATGGGATAAATAAATGTGGTTTTATCATAGATGATGTGACTACATTTTGAATAAAGTAAATAAAAATTTGTGACTTGCATTTATATGATTAGTTTCCCCATCAAAAGGTTAACATGGAAACTGATGTAGATGGCAGCATTTCTCAAATTAGGGTGAGCAAGCTTGGTGTGAATTTAGAAACCTGAGTCTTTCTTAATGGTCTGGTAATATAGTTGAAGTAGATGAGCTTTTACAAGTTTTTTTAATGTGACAGTGAAAAATGCATATCTGAGAGAGGTAAAAATGAGATATATAAGCGAGGAATCTTAACCCCATAGAGAATGGGTACTCATTTTGTTGTTGATCTAAACTCAACTGGTAATGAATTTAACCCCTTTAGAAAGTAAAAGAATGAAGGAAAACCTATTACTTGCTCAGAACAAACAAAAACAAAACAATTAAGTAGAGATTTATTACTCGAAATTAGGAAACTTACCAGAGCAAAGGGGTCTGTCTCCCTGTGCGTGTCTAAGTCAATGAGATGAGTACAGGTTTTGCATCAAAGAAAGTAAGGGTTTATTTTAGAGACTTGGAAGTCCCTGAGATACAGGTGAGCTATCCTTCTCAAAAACCTGTCTCCTCGTGTGACTCCAGGGGATAGATTATATAGGGGAAAAATCCTTGGTCATGGAAACTAAGGGAGTTGGGGTCATGGGCTACTGATTGGAGGCGGCTGGGGTAATTGATCTGGTTCTAGATTCAGCTATGGCATCATCAGACCTTCTGGTTCTGCGGTTGGTGGGGCTGTTCTGCCACTGTGGACCGGGGGCTGAAACACACCTAAAACCAGACGTTATCCTTAGTTGAAGGGAAACTTACTGTCCTCATGATCAGAGACCTGAGGCTTTATTCTTAAAAGATTTGACACTGGCTGGAAGCTTATGTCTTAAGGTTTAATGGTTAAGGGAGTGGGCATACAAAGGTGGAAGGATAAGGGTGGAAAAAAAGCAAGTGCGTCACAATGCCATTACCTAGGCAAAACTAGCTCGAATCTAAGAAAAAGCTGTAAGCAAAATCTGGGTGCGATTATGAGTCCTCTCTTTCTTTTGATCATTCCTCAATCTTGAAGGAATAGGGGCAATGACCACTCTGGCTACTTTCTTACATCCAGTTGAAAATATTCTTTAGTTCCGGGTTTACCATGAATACTCTTAACTATGTTTGCTTTTTCTCTGGGAGCCCTGCTTTCAGTCTTGAAGATGAGATATTTAGTCAAAAAGATAGTCTCTTAACAGAAAACACAGTTTGATAAAGATTATCAATATATTCTATCCTGTAATCATAAACATGGCTTTCTTTTTCAGAAGGTAGCCAGAAGATCTAATGGGTCTTTCTCACAACTTGTAGCTAAGTAGCTTTCTTCATGATTCTTTTTATCTAAGTCTCAACTTCCCAGAGGTGTAATGTAGGTGTAGCATAGTGTGTTAGCTACTGTATAAGACACCTTGTTTCGCCAGCAAGGACTTTAAAGGAATCCTCATTTCTAGGACCCTGTGCCAAGGACTCTAAGGTGGTCTGTTGGAGTCTTAGAGCTTGAATAGTAGAATAGGCCAAACGGCTGACTGTATAGGTTAACTTCCATAATATTAAGTATTTAATAAAAGATATGTCTATGAAAACAAAAGAACAAAGTTTAATAATCAGCAAATTATAAACCAGCTTCTGAGTTTGTAAGGCTGTCAAGATTTCTAGATGTAAGACTAGAGGCATCTTTTGTAGTTTGAAATGTCCCTGATGATGTCATCAAGTGCTAAGGTAAACTTCCTGCGTGGCTTACATAGCATCAGTCACTGAGATTGTTTAACCATGAGCTGTTGTGGCAGTTTTCTAGATTTTATGTCAAGTTGTTCATCTTTAGCTTGCATGGCTTTGAAAAAAAAAAAGGCAGTTTTAGTCCTCAGTGATTCCTAGTCCAAAGATTAGGAGAAAAGGTGGAAATACATTGGAGAATCATAGCCAGATATTAGAGGAAACCAGAATTCAGGATCCAGTCCAATTTACAAGTAGAAGGCAATACAAAACACAAAAGACAATGAACAGCACTAGATCTAATATACACAAAGATACAATTTCTCATGAAACATGTATTCTCTCTAATCATCCCTTTGCTCTAGTAACAAAAACATGAATTCAGTTTACACTTTGAAAGCTCTTCTTGCTTGAACCAACTCTACGTAGAATGAACTTTACACTTGTTTTCATTTCTGGCTCTACTCAAGTTAAAAAATCATTTATATAAGTATTTATAATCCTGAGATAGTCATGAAGGGTCGTAGTTTACTTGGAGAAACTCATGAAGCAGTGAACAATACAAGAAAATGTAATTAATCTAGGATATTTGGTAAGTGTACTTTTTTTCATTTAATTCCAATTCGTCTGAAAAAAGAGTATGGTGTCAAGGAGCAGTCTGAAATGACTAGGCAGTTTTGAGGGCCATTTTTTTGATGTCAGTTTTATGGAACCTGATAACTTTTGATTGATGAAAATACCTCAGCTCAGACATTATGAATGCACTTGCACTTAATTTGTATGTTTTAACCAGATGAGATGCATAAATTTGAAAAGTAGAACGTTAATGTAAGAGTTTTTAGATAGCATTTAGTGCTTATGTGGATCTCCAGCTCTGTGAATTAACATCCCAGCCTTGTGTAGCTATGCAATTTAGATTAAAGGAATAGGGGGAAGTGATCTGACATGAATTAGCTGCTGTAAGAGATAATAAATCTGATATTTATTTAGTAAATGTTACTGTAAAGTCTGTGTTAAAATTGAGACAATGCAAAACTAGACGAGGAAACATTGATTAGATGATATAAATAGTCCAGTGGCTGATTAGTAAGAAGCAGTATGGACTACCTGACATTCTTAGGTCTCTATTGATACCGGAAAACAAAATGCAAAACACAGTTCAGCAGTCACAATATGAAACCAGGACCCAGGGGATAGGTATAGTAAATGCATAATGGGATTTACCTGCATAGGGTTCTTGGATTTGGCATATTATTGCTTAAGTAGATTATTGCACTTTTACCCTTTTCTCGTTCGGGGGGCGGGGGGAGGGGAAGCTTGCTGCTAGCGTTAATTTAACATCAGGCGTAGGAATGCCATGTTTTCTAGGATTTGACATTCTCAGTGATCGAGAATTACTGTATTTTGTAAATGGAAATACCACCACTAAAAACAGAATGCTGTTAATAGAATGGTGTCATTTGTTTCCAAAGACTATTGATTACAGCAATGTGGAAATAATAGTAAAAGTAAAATATTTCATGGCAAACTTTGGAGATAAGGTTAGGGTTGTAATCCGTGAGTTATCTCGGGGTAAACACTGCAGTCATAAGCAGCGCCGGCAAGTATTCTCGTGGCAAATGGGAAATGGGTTAATTTAAAAAAGAAAAGTGTATTTAGAACTTAAGAAAAAAGAGTATGTAAAATAAACACTTAATTTATTAAGGAACAGAATTTGGGGGATATAACTGATCCAGATGTTAGGTTCTTCCCTTAGCTCCTACCTGGTTTTGTCTGTTATTTGGCTTGTTAGTTTTAAAATAATAATTGTGCTACTTATCTTTAGAATCCTTGTCCACTAACTTAAAAAGTTAAGTATTTTAATAGCATGGATAAAAACCAAGAATTGTTTTCACTAGAAAACAAGTCAAATTAATTTCCTAAAGTGTTTAAAGCATGCCATGCCTGTATACCAGTTACAATCTTTTTGATTGTAAAAATCTAAATTTCTCTTAAAATGGAAAAAACTTTCAGACTAGCATCATTGTTGAAGTGTAAATCTCTTACTAAAAATCTGTAACACGCTTAGTGTGAGTATAATTCTCCCTCCCCCCCAAATTATGTTTGTTATGTTTGTCATATGCTCTGTGATCTGAGTTTTAGTCATTGTGAGTCAGATGTTAAGTTACATTTTGGGTATCTCTTGTATTGGTAAATAGTGGGTTTTGTTTGTTTGTTTGTTTGTATGTTTTTCATTGCTTTAGAAAGAACAATGTAACAGATATTTGACTCCTTTTCAAGAAGTAACATTTTCTCAGTTCACTTTTATTCTGGATCGCATTTTCTCCGGTAGTGTATTTGATCTGGATTCTTACAGTTTTAGATATTTGGGTAGTGATAAAGTTGAGTCCTTGGAGTAGGAGGAGAAATAGTATTTTCATTTAGTCACTTGCTTTTGGTTACTTTTTTTGTAATACATACAAAATGTCTTTTCAAAGTAAAGTTTTTTGGGGTATGGCAGGACACCAACTATGTTTAGAAATGTGTTTTACTAAAGCAGTTTTTCTAGTCATGCTTATTTGTTTCAAATTGTAGAAATTTTTGGCAGTAATTTTACCCAATTCCATTTGTAGTCCAGTTACAACGCAGGGATCACAACAAACACAGCCGCCACAGAAGCACTATGGCATTACCTCTCCTATCAGCTTAGCAGCCCCCAAGGAGACTGATTGCCTGCTTACACAGAAACTAATTGAGACTCTGAAGCCCTTTGGGGTTTTTGAAGAGGAAGAGGAACTGCAGCGCAGGTAAGTGTGTGTGTGTATACACATAAACGTGTGTGTGTGTGTGTGTGTGTGTGTGTGTGTGTGTAGAAAAACAATAAGCTAATTTTGAGGCATTTTCTACTCAGAAAGTTAGAATTCTGCCAAATCTATGTCTGTTTCAGATAAGATTGATACTTAGAAAAGCCTTTTCTTACGTAAGAGTTCTATTCCCTTAATTTTGTTTGATGCTTTTGGTTATTATAGTACAGAATTGTCAAGAGAAAGGGGAATGCTTTACTCAGCTAAAGGAATGCCTACACAATGTAACAGTGCCTATGATAGCTAAGTACTACATACTTTCTTTCTGATAACTTGAAAACTTTAAAATTTAAGAAGCCACCTCTTAAAACCTTTTTCATTTTAATAAGTAATGATTTGGAATAACAACATCATTATTGATATTCGCTCTATCAACAGGATTTTAATTTTGGGAAAATTAAATAACCTTGTAAAAGAGTGGATACGAGAAATCAGTGAAAGCAAGGTAAGATGACTTATTTGTATGTGAAATAATTTGCCAGCTGAACGTAGCAACAGTCATTGCTGGTTGATAACCTGTCATATCGAACCTATTCTTTTTTGAGTAGATTTAGAATCTTTAATGCAGAGTCCATTTTAGACTATGGATAACATAATTTATATTTTGTTTCTGCTTATTTTTAAAGCAGGAAAAACAACTGAATTCAGTGATTTTTATAAGTGCTTTTTGGTTGCAACATTTCAAAGCTGAAACTCAGTAATTACTTGGTACTCTTTATTGAAATAGTAAATATTTCTCTGGAAAGGTGATTTAAAAATGTATGTTAGAGAATCTTGTTACCTTTTAAGAAATCCTACAACAATGAGTATTTTTTAGGTTTTCAGGTATTAAACTCTCTAACTCTTCTATTTAGTTTTTTATAATAACATTCTCTGAGTTCCTAATACTTTATTATGAAAAGTCATACA
>NW_011888945.1:1612968-1673052 GCF_000151845.1 Pteropus vampyrus | reverse complement strand
AACCTATTCTTTTTTGAGTAGATTTAGAATCTTTAATGCAGAGTCCATTTTAGACTATGGATAACATAATTTATATTTTGTTTCTGCTTATTTTTAAAGCAGGAAAAACAACTGAATTCAGTGATTTTTATAAGTGCTTTTTGGTTGCAACATTTCAAAGCTGAAACTCAGTAATTACTTGGTACTCTTTATTGAAATAGTAAATATTTCTCTGGAAAGGTGATTTAAAAATGTATGTTAGAGAATCTTGTTACCTTTTAAGAAATCCTACAACAATGAGTATTTTTTAGGTTTTCAGGTATTAAACTCTCTAACTCTTCTATTTAGTTTTTTATAATAACATTCTCTGAGTTCCTAATACTTTATTATGAAAAGTCATACATGCAACTGCTGAATCCATGACTGGGCTTCTGGTAAAGGATAATGTATTCTTAGAATTATGTATGGAATTCATTTGACCCATTTTTAAAAATTCCCCAAATTGTGTTGATTTTTCCAAAGTAGTACAGAATGCATATTTAATCTATAATACAGCTGAAAAATTGATGGAAAGAACCAAGTGTAGACAAAACTGTGAGAGGATATTAGCATAGAAGAAAAGTCTTTTGGTTTTAGTCAAGCATATATTTTTTTCTTAAAACAGTGTATATGTATTTCAAGTAACTGATTAAAACTAATTTTGCAGTGGCAGTATTCTAAGTTGTGGACTCTACCTATTTCTCATTGATAGTTTGATCAAAATGAGATTTTTGAAAAGGAAGTTTTTTTTGAGTTGAGCAAAAAGATGTCCAAGTTTAAGTATGTTTTATTCATCTTTTGAATTGTTTCCTTAACCTTGTGTTGAAAACATAGATTTGTTTTAATGGCTTTTAAAAGTATGTTTAAGTTTAAAAATGTAATCAAGTAGACAAGTCTGGAACTTAAATTTATTTAAAGTGAAATAAGAGTATTGTCTCACTGGTAGTTTTCGGTGCTTGAGTGCTTATTAGTAAGTTTCTTTAACCAGCAATTCTTTTGTTTTTAAATTTTTTATCTTTAAGTTACAGTTGATTTTCAATATTATATTAGTTTCAGGTGTATAGCGTAGTGGTTAGACATTTATAAAATTTATTAAGTGATCCCCCGATAAGTCTTGTACCTCCGTGGCGCCATACATACTTATTACAGTATTACTAACTGTATTCCCTATGCTGTACTTTACATCCCCATAACTGTTTTGTAACTGCCAATTTTTACTTCTTAATCTCTTCACCTTTTTCACCCAACATCCCCTCTCCCCCAACCCCTCTTCCATCTGGGAACCATCAGTATTGAGAAAAATTGTTTGGATTAATGAAATTAATGCTTATTCCTGTTCTGGTGTATCTGTGTTCTTTTCTTTATAGCCTGATTCTGTAAGTGTAAGTAATAAGTTGGTTAGAGAATGGGGCTAAAGAGGTTAGGTTTCACAAATTTTGATCTTTTTATCCACTTTTGGTAGAGAGAATTTCTTCTTCAGCTGGCTAGTTTTAAGACTTGATATAGGATTTCTTGATATTGTCACTATTAATATTTTTGGACCAGCTAATTCTTTCTTAGGGGGCTATCCTGTGTATCATAAGATGTCAGTAACTAGCATCCCTGGCCTCTTCCTATTTGATGCACTGCCCTCACCCCATTTACTGACATTGCGACAACCAAAAACGTCTCTAGACGTTGCCATATGTTCCCTGAGAGGCAGAATCATTGCTGGTTGAGAACTACTGATTTACTGTATAATTATAATTTATAATACTTTGGGGGAAATTAGATAAAATTTGAATTTTACTTTAGTTGTCTGGTTTGTTTGCCCTCTAATACTATCTGGAGACTTAAAAAATAACAAGATTTTTATACTTAAAAATGTTTTTCTATGACCTGAATGATGAAATCTTGATTTCTGAGTTACAATTATTGTAATAAACACATGGATGTTTTCAAGTGTACTAATTAGCCAATAGCTACATGTGGCTATTTCAGTTTAAATTAATTAATTAAGCATTCAGTTCCTCAACCATGCCAGCTACATTTCAAGTGCTTAGTAGTTCAATGTAGCTAGTGGCTACTTTTTTGGACAGTTCTATTAGACAGTCCTATCCAAAAGATATGTTTGTTTTAGTAGAGATGTCCAAGATCACTGTTCTCAGGTAGTTTCTTCCTAAATTCCTTTGTAGATCTATTTCTGCACACATCTTACTGGCTTAATTGAAAAACTAGGCCAGCTTTTCAAGTGAGTTTTTAAAATATCTAAATATAGGCAGACAAAGGCCTCGACTACTTAAAAAAAAATAGAAAATGACCAAAGTTATTACATATGTATATTTGGGGGCATCATAAGAATATGAGGCCCCATGACAGATTGAGTAGTTAAGGCTTATATAACATAGTCTTTAAATTTTTTAAAAACATTTGTTTTTCAGTTATAGTCGGCATACAATATTAAATTAGTTCCAGGTATACAACATAGTGATTAGACATTTATATACCTTATGAAGTCCTGATAAGCCTAGAATCCCTCTGACACCATACATAGTTATTACAGTATTTTTTACTATATTCCTTGTGCTGTACTTTACATCCCCATGACTATTTTTATAACTGGCAATTTGTATTTTGTAATCCCTTTCACTTTTTTCACTCATCTCCCCAAACCCCCTCCCATCTGGCAACCATTAGTTTGTTCTCAGTACCTATGAGTTTATTTCTGTTTTGTTGATTTTGTTTTTTAGATTCCACATGTAAATGAAATCATATGGTATTTGTTTTCTTCTGACTTGCTTAGCTTGGTCCATCCATATTGTTGCAAATGGCAAGATTTTGTTCTTTTCTGTGGCTGAGTAATATTCCATTACGTTCTCTATTCATATCTTCTCTATTCATTTGTCTGTAAGTGGACACTTAGGTTGCTTCCATATTTGGCTATTGTAAATAATGCTGCAATGAACATAGGGGTGCATATAGCTTTTCAAATTAGTTGTTTGGATTTCTTCAGATAAATACCCAGAAGTGGGATTGCTGGGTCTTATGGTAGTTCTATTTTTAATTTTTTGAGGAACCTCCATACTGTTTTCCATAGTGGCGGCACCCATTTATAACCTCACCAACACTTGTCTGATGATTTGTTGATAGCGATTCTGACAGGTGTGAGATGATATCTCCTTGTGGTTTTAATTTGCATTTCCTTGATGATTAGTGATGTTGAACATCTATCTTTTCATCTGTGTCCTCTTTGGAGAAATATCAATTCAGGTCCTCTGCCCATTTTTTAAATCAGATTGTTTTTTTGGTGTTTAGTTCCTTACATATTTTGGATATTAACCCCTTATCAGATGTATCATTGATGGATATATTCTTCCATTCAGTAGGATGTCTTTTCATTTTGTTGATGGTTTCTTTTGCTTTGCAAAAACTTTTTTAGTTTGATGTAGTCCCATTTGTTTATTTGTTTGTTTGTTTTCCTTTCCTGAGAAGACATAGTAAAAAAAATATTTCTGTGAGCAATGTCAAAATGTTTACTGCTTGATTTCTTCTGGGAGTATGGTTTCAGGTCTTATATTTGTCTTTAATCCATTTGACTTTATTTTTGTATATGGGGTAAGAAAGTGATCCAACTTCATTTTTGGGGGTGAGGCATGTGTCTGTTTAGTTTTCTCAACACCATTTATCAAAGAGAGTGTCTCATTTTCTTAGATTAATTGAGTGGATAGTTGTGGGTTTATTTCTAGGCTCTTTCTGTTCTGTTCTATTGATCTATGTGTGTGTTTTTATGCCAGTACTGTGCTGTTTTTATTATTGTAGCCTTATAGTATAGTTTGATAAGTAGCGTTATCCTTCTAACTTTGTTGTTCTTTCTCAATATTGCTTTGGCTATGTAGGCTCTTTTCTTATTCCAGGCCTTGACTACTTTTAACAGATGTAATATTATACATCAGATTGTCAGTTTTCTATAAGTGATGATTAAATATCTCCTTAAAAAACAGGGGAGTTCCTTAATCTTTGCAGTTTATTTCTAGGGTACTTAAAATATAAAGTAACACTTCACTTATGACATTTTTGGCAGGGCATGGGGGAAGAGTAGTCTCTTTTATGCACTGGTACTGAGTAAAATTTTACTATACTGAGTATTAGAAGGTAAAGAGAAATATTGATCTAGTACATATTAAAATTGTTTTTTGGAGGGATAGGCATCATCCTTCCCACCAGGGCCATTAAGTATTCACTATGATACTTTATAGTAGTGCCAGGGTAAGGAGGGTGATTTTTAAATGCTTTCCTTTCTCCTTATTTCTGCTGTTTCTACTCTTAAGACACCATCATTAAGTTTTCTTCTGTTCAGAATCATCACACCAAAGTCTTTTGGAAATCTAAAAAATTAAACTATTATGTAGGAGTATTGGCCTTTAAAGTAAATCAGTTTCGATATGGGAAAATTATACTCTGATATACTATGGGGTATTCTGTGTTATCACTGAATACAGTCTTTTAAGCAATCTATGTGTTTTGTTATATTCTAATATTTCATGGTTTATGCAGCATCTTTGTCATGAATAAAATCTCTGATTCTAACACCGCTCCTCTATCACAGTCCTCTTTAAAACAGTTTCCAGAAATATAGTAAGGGTCTTCACTAAGGAACGCTCATTAAAAGCTGAAAATTGCTTGTAGAGCTTAAAGAGTTTGTTTACCCTTTATATAAATTTGCTCTGAAATTTTACGTGTGTTTTTTTTAATGTGCAGTGTTATTTGAAATAATTTCTTTAGTGCTCCACTGGCAAAATAACCATTTTTTGTTTGTTTCAACAGAATCTTCCACAATCTGTAATCGAAAATGTTGGAGGAAAAATTTTTACATTTGGATCTTACAGATTAGGAGTACACACTAAAGGTAAATACTGTTTTAATTATTTTGACAAGGAATATTTTTTTTTATTTCTTAAAAGTTAAGAATAATGTATTCATTTCAGTTGCTTGTGGTGTATCATCACATAGCTTAAGTTTGCGTTCAAGACAGTACTTCAGGGAGCCTAAATTTGTTAAGAAAGAAAATGATGGCTTCTATGCCTGCATTAATGCCGTATTAAGTAAAATTTAAAATTCAGTTCCTCAGTAGAAGTAGCCACATTTTAAATGTTAAATAGCCACCTATGGCCATTGGCTACCATACTGGAAAGTGCAGATACAGAACATTTTTCCCATCAGAGAATTCTTTTGAACAGTGCTGCTCTCTGTGTCATTTTCTCTACCTGAAGAATATTAGTCTGGAAATCAGAACAAAAATGAATTAAAGCTTTTTACAAAACGAAAATCCGTGGATTGTCTTTTCCTCGTCCTTTTATTATAGTTCTAAAATACAGTTAAGCAAAAACCAAACCAAGAAAGTATGTTATCTGCAGCCACTGATAATCACTGTCAATATTTTCTTATTTACACTGGTTGTTTTTTCTTCTGTGCAAATAAATACACAGTAAACATGTTATTGTGGCAGAGAACATTTACCAGGCATTTTCTTCTTACTGAGCATGGAGCTAAAATGTTTTTCGTCTTCATTGTCTTATTCCTCAGTACTCTTATTCTCATGCAATATATAGGAGTCTGAGGGTAAAGACATAGTAAAACTCGAACAACTTTTCCCAGCCATTTCTTGGCAGAACTAGAATTCTAACTTAGGCATTCTGAGTCTGTACTTTTCACCTGTTAACTACTGGCCTTTTTGTTAAAAGTACCTGCCAGTATGTATGTGTTCTCTTTGTTCTGGCATCCTTCCTTTCTCTTATCTCCCACTGCTTCGTGCCAGTAGTAGTGTAGTGCATAGTCTTCTGCTTCATGAGTATACCGAATACACATACAGCTTTCATAGTGTGCCATAGCTGTTGAGTCTTTTAGGAAAATGACTGTGTTGCCTGATTTCACATTGATCTCTGTTTTGTGATCCCAGTTACTGATCTCAATCATCTTTTTTTGTGTTCTCCTTATATACTCAGTGCTGGTCTCCTGTCAAGCACTAAAAAACAAATATCTTACCATGGTCTGCCTCAATGGATTCTTGCCAATGGTCCTTTTTGAAGTTTATTCTGTAGGTCCCATTTAGGGGCCAGATAGGAGCCTATAAGCACCAGTCCACATAATGTATAGAATAAAACTGTATTTCTTTGTTTCTCTAATGAGCATGGCTGACTAATAACATCAAGATGTTGGGTCTGTTCTTGAATAGTTCCCTCTCTTCACCATTAAAATCCTGTCTGCGTCACTTTTCTTTGACTTGACTCCCAGATCACCTGGGCCACTGAAGCTAGAAGATGCTGCATGAAAAAACGTATTCCATTAGTCAGGATCATGTTATTCCTATATTGACCAGTATTTTTTTTTAAAGGGAAGGGTGTAGTTTTAGAGGCTCACCAGTATAATGTTAACAGATTCTAAACAGCAAATACACCCATCCCTCAATTCATGTGGATTACCTGTTCACACGTCTTTTTTTTAATGCAAAAGAAAAGAATTCCCCAGTATGAAAAAAAATACTAAAGAAATAGGCAAATGTCATAAAAATATTTATTTCACATATTTTCAGAAAAAAATGCTAATGAAAAATCAAAAACTAAATTTTTTTTTTGCTGTTGGTGTCTGCACTGTAATCGAAAGTAGACAACCATCTCTTTTTTAATGACACAAAGTCACTGTCTTAATCGCTCGAAATATTTGGAAGTACTACTTCGGTTTTATTATTTGTGTTTGTGTTTTTGGATGATCTTTTTCCATCCCCATCTTTTGCCAGGTTTTCATAAATTCTTTGATATTCACTGCAACATTTTAAAAAATCTTTTTGAAATTTTAAGGCTTTTTAGATTTTTGGATCAATGTCTAGAATTGTAGTTTCCAGTTTTGTGGCCAGTTGAAGAGCTTTGTAAATATTTTCTGCAGTGAATGAAACTGGTTCAAGGTCACTGCCGTATTCATCATTAGGATGGGCTTCATATATTAAGTGAATTAATTCATTATCAGTTAATGTGTGATCAACTAGTAATTTGTTAATATCATCTACATTCAAATTGTCAGAACCTTCTCAGAATTTATTTAATAAATTAGTAATGCCAGTTAATCCTTCAGTTGTTGGGAACAATATTCCCTGGTACAATCACTTCTGGCCATACTGCTTTCCAGCAAGCATTTAAAGTTGACTTTATATCACTCAAAGCTAAAGCAATACTCTTGATACAACTTAAAATTGTGTATTTATTCCAGGCTTCTATAACTGTAAATTATCTTTAAGCTTATTAAAAATATCATTACAATGCCGTTAACATTTTTTTCGGTTTTTTAAAAATAAACTTTTTTTTAGAACAGTTTTAGATTCACTGAAAAATTGTCAAGATAGTACAGAGTTCTCATACACCCCTGTATGTAGTTTTCCCTGCAATAACATACTTAATCTTAAAGATGGAATTAATACCTTTAAAGGTGGAATTAATGCCTTTAAAGGTTGGATCAAGGAAGTTGTATTTGGTGGCAAATGTAGAACTTGTATATTTGAATATTATAAATTGTGTGGATAACCAGTTGCATTATCAAAAAGTAAAGTATTTTAAAAGGAAGACATTTTCCTTCAAATTTTCAGCTTTTACATCAAACATTTTTAAAACCAATCCCAAAAAACATCAGTAGTCACCTGATTTTTTATTTGCTGCCCAGTGAACAAGATTATTAGTAATTTTGTGTTAGTATTAGTTGCTAAGTTAAGCTATTGTTTTTTAGAGAGTAATCACCAATAATGGAAATGAAAAAGAACAGCGTAAAATTAGACCGCATAAATGGAAACCGTGTATAAAAAGTCCGTGTAAATGGGGAATATTTATTGCATATAAAAAAACTCATGTCAAAAAAATACTGCATAAATCAAGGGATGGGTGTACTGCCATGATTAAGATGCAAAATCATTTTCTTCTGATAGTAATTAATGGTTGATGGGCTTAATTTTTTTAGGTGCCGATATTGATGCGTTGTGTGTTGCACCAAGACATGTTGATCGAAGTGACTTTTTCACCTCATTCTATGATAAGTTGAAATTACAGGAAGAAGTAAAAGATTTAAGAGTGCGTAAATGCTTGGGGTGAAAGGGGAGGAGCTATAAACTAGTCATTTGAATGAATTTTTTGGTATAGTCATCATTTATTGAGCTCTTGAAGTTTGCCAAACCCTTTTAAGTGCTTACTATGTATGCTTGCATTTGTTCTCTACAGCAGGCCTAAAGTCATAAATCTGTAATCTCCTCGTGTACAGAGTAGGAAACGAAGCAAACAAAATAAATACAGTGTAGTTTGGCCACTGTCTAAGTGGCAGGAATGAAGGATTTGAAGTTAAGTTTGATTGAAGAGCCTAGTGTGTTACAGCTAGTTACTGAGAACCTAGTCTGTGTCAAGCATTTTGCTAAGTTATTTTTAAACAATATCCAGTGTCACATCCATTTAATAGTACTAAAACTAGTATAGGTCTGATGTATAGTTTCAGAGACACTGAACTTGTTTGATTTTCTTACAGGCTGTTGAAGAGGCGTTTGTGCCAGTTATCAAACTGTGTTTTGATGGGATAGAGGTAAGACGTAGTTCAGATAGACAGTTTTTTGCTATGTGTAATTTTGATTGATGTAGGTTAAAAACATGATTTATTTTAAAGTTTTATAATTAGTGAGGTGGTGTAATACTAAGAATTAAGTTTTTTAATGGAAGTGACTACCCGTTCTTTGTGGAATACCATTTTTAGTCTTGTAAAAGAGTGTAGTGAAATTAGCTAAAATATAAGAATGAAGTAATGGAATATTGACAATGAAATGCTGCTACAAAACAGTTTACTTCATATTTTTTCTGTATGCAAATTTAGTATACTTTTTAGTCTCATTAAGACAACACAATATATTTTTACAAATAGAACTTTGCCTTTTCTTTATTTGAATATTGAAGTTGAGAGAAAGTTGTGACCTGATATTATGTATGATGAAATATTTTATGATAGGGAAGTATATATGAGCCCAGATTCTTGAGATGATGTACATTTCTTTTTGCTGCTTTCAACATGTAGTGAAAATAATAAGAACAAAGCTGACAGAGGAGCAATGTTAGTTATTACATTACTCCTGCTGTACGTAATGGTGCTGGAAAGTCACCATTAGTAATAGTGAAGATTGTAAAATTTTGGAAACTTGAAGAATAGTACATTGTTGTTTGCAAAACAAGGTAGTTTCTATAATTGTTACATACAGTGCCCAACTCAATCATCTGTGAAAAATAAAATGACTAACCTTAATAAGTAGACATAAAGTGTTAAATTTAGTAAAGGATTCTCAAGTTCAGTAGTTTTGATTTACTGTCAATGTTTAAATAAATATAAAACAATCCATAATGTAAGATGATGCCTTGTTTTCCCCCAAAAAGAACGTTACCAACAAAGGGGAATTTTTTCTGCGCGTGTGGGAGATCTGCTCAATTGTGTAAACTTTTCAGGATGGAGATGAAAGTCAGATCGTCACTTGAAATATTTAATGTGTTAGTTTCTATTCTATACACTGTATGTAAAATAATACTGTTTTGGGGAATGTTGTTCCATTTCAACATTTTGTGCAGTAATTTTATCCTTTTTTTGGTCAGTGTCATTACTGAGTTGTTTTTTGAGGTACCTGTTTTTGTGAACATATAATCTTTATTTCTGTCTACATCGGGCTTTGGAAAACCTATCCTATACCCCAAGTACTTATTTGTTTACATGTACAGTTTTTTTTTATCCTGCAGGTACATGTGAATGGTTTTTCACAATACGCTCTTAAAATACTTGTTTTTAAAGTGATCTTATAAAAGCCTTGTTTCTAGTAGCATCTGAAGTTCGGGAAGCACGAAATCATTCCCTCAGGAATAATTACCAAATCTATGCTGTTTCTTTGCACTTCCACCTTTCCTTGAAAAAAACAAAAAAAGTCACTCGTAATCTATAAACTTTGAAAATTAGCCTCTTTGTTTTCTTAGTCAAAACTAAGTTGGAGAAACATACTATATTATTATAGATACATAAATTTTAAAGTTTAAGGAGCTCCTTTTTTTATAGAGAGGTATATTTAGGCTAAATACAAAGATATTATTGGCCTTATATTTGGGTACCTTTTAGTATGTTCCCAGTTCATATGGATAGAGAACTAACCACTTAAGTAATTCAGTACATGAATTTATTAGCAAACTTAGTAAATCCAGTAGATGCATTTAATAAACTTACTATTTTATTAATATGTAAATCAAACTTAGTATGTATGATTAAAATGAAACAAGTTCTGTTTCATATTACCATGTTTTAACATTATCTGATTAAGATACTTGTGGTACAAGTTAATACTGTTAGAACTTTTGGAGGCATTGTCATGTTTATAATTGGTGAGAAGATCCTAGATTTAAGGAGCATTAAATGTTTTTAAAGAATTGCCTTAAACATAGTTTGACATATATGGAATGTTAAGTTTTGTTTTTGTTTTAGATTGATATTTTATTTGCAAGATTAGCACTGCAGACTATTCCAGAAGACTTGGACTTACGAGATGACAGTCTGCTTAAAAATTTAGATATAAGATGCATACGAAGTCTTAACGGTATGTCAAAACCTACTTCCTTTTGCACAGTAGCAGTTTTTGTCAACTAAAATTGTTTTAAACTTAAGTTTTATAATGAAGCTTTTTATAGCCATATTGTTTATCAGTACCGAGTCAAATAAAATGTGCTTTACTTAATAAACTGTAGATAGGTATCTGGTAATTTATTTTACTCATTGGTATCGTGTATTTTTTTTTCTTATTCCCTGGGTGGGACATTTAAAGACCGTCTGACATTGGTACTCTGTTGCTAATGGTTTAGGTTTTACCATGTAACCCTGCTTAATATTTTGATCCTTATATCCTTTGTAATGTTTTCAACTGTTGTGTTTAAAAGGATTGCTTTTGGACACTTTTGTATTTGCGTTACTTGTTACCATGCTCTTGAAGAACAATTCTTGGAAATTTAAGTAGCTCAGACCCTCCTGGGTATATCTGAACTGGAAGAAGTTTTAATTATGGGTTGAAAGTTTGAGATTAGGCAAGTCACAGTTCAGATTCTTTGGTTTAGGGTAGTGGTTGTGATAGGAGATCAAAGTTTAAAATTTTTTATTTGCCTCCTCATTGAATTAACATTACTGGTTCTACCAAAGAAGTTTTTATTTAATTTGATATCAATCTCAGAAAGTTTTAAAGAAATATTATCATTAAATTTTTGATGATTTAATGTTCTGTTTTTTTCACTCCTGTTAATCAGGTTGCAGGGTAACCGATGAAATTTTACACCTAGTACCAAACATTGACAACTTCAGGTTAACTCTGAGAGCTATCAAACTGTGGGCCAAACGTGAGTTCAGAATTTGTTGGTTAGCTTATTAAAAATATTTAAACTTTTGTTCAACACTAACTTTTCTTTTTGCTTTTCCCTTATCAACAGGCCACAACATCTATTCCAATATATTAGGTTTCCTCGGTGGTGTTTCCTGGGCTATGCTAGTAGCAAGAACTTGCCAGCTTTATCCAAATGCAATAGCATCAACTCTTGTACATAAATTTTTCTTGGTATTTTCTAAATGGTATGTGTTTAGATTATATTAAAATAAAATTGATTGTAGACACTGAAGTTTAGTCTTATTTCTATGACATTTTCTGCAGCTGATTTCAGATTCAAATTTGAGTTCATGATGTAGCCATTGAGGTAGTCTCGGGGGGAGATCGTGTCGTATATAAAATGGCAACCTTAATTCCATTCCTTTTCCTTAGCTTTTCCCAGAATAGCAAGGCAGTCGCTATTTGTATTTCATGTGTAAGCTAACTCTCTAAATAAACTCTGAATTTTAGCTCTACTGATCTGCAAAAATCCAATGAATTGATAGGTTGGGGGGTATCAGTTACTTTGGATAAACTTATATATACCACCTTTTACACTTGGAATTTTTCTAAAACTATAGGCCATTAGTTTTTGTGATTTTTTTTGTTTGTTTTGTGTTTTGCTTTCAGCTGCTCATTTATCTTAGGTAAAATATTAATAAGTATGTAAAAAGCTTTTAAGAATAACTATAAGTACTTGAAAAAAAAAGGCAGTTCATCATCTCTTTAAGATTAGTCATTAACCCTGGAGAAATTTTTTTTAAAGCTCCCTCATTTCAGCTTGTTCACATTTGTTGATCATTATTTTAAGAAAAGTAGGATAAAAGGTTATTGCCATTTTATATGAGTTGCTTTTGTCCAAAAGCTGAGATTTCTTGGTTTTATAAAATTGATTTTAGAGATTTGTCTTCTCTCCCTATTCCTGCCAACCCCCATACCTCTTCTCTCTGAAAAAAAAGTATTTTCTAGTTATTTTATAAAAATTGGAAGTTTTTAGATACAGTTTATAATGTAGAACTGTGCCACACTGTCTAATACACATTGTTATTTATGGATTCGATAGCATTTAGTCATATATGATCAGGTTTGATGAGTGACTAAAGAATGTCAGTTTCTTTTAATGTTACACATACATAGCAAATAATATTTTAAAGAAGTTAACCTTGATATTAGGGTGGCAAATACTTCCCAGTTTTTAATCTCTTCCATAAAGGACTAAAGTAGTTAACTCGTAGGGCGTGTCCTGAAAATAATGTGTTCACATCACAAAGTTTTATTACACATACCCATAACCTTTAAATCATGAGATAGAGAAAAATTTTCCTAATTTTTATACTACTTTGCCTATAATGAGTTAACTTTTGCATTCTCAGTTATCTTTGGGTGGAGTTAGTATAAAGACAGGATTTTTGTTTTCCAGGAGGGATTTATCCTGTCCAGGGTTGAGGTGAACACATCAGATGTGTTGAGATAGTACTTTTTAATTTAAATAGTGCTTTATCAGTTCTTTGAGAGGCAGAGAAGATGTTTGACTTCAATCTGAGAAAGCTATGAAATGGTTTAAGTTAATTTCATAGAGAAAAAGTATTCAAGTAGTCTAACGTCGACAGGAATAAAAGATTATGTGTATACCAGGAGGGCAAAATGAATGAAGAAGGATCACATTCACAAATGCTGTATGTTTAACAAAGTACGTTTAGATGGTAATATCCAATAGTCTTATCAAGTGCTACAATCTTTTTAAACAGGGAATGGCCAAATCCAGTGCTATTGAAACAGCCTGAAGAATGCAATCTTAATTTGCCTGTATGGGACCCAAGGGTTAGTGTATTATTTTTTCCCCTACAAATACACATTGTGCAATAACAAGTAAAGGCATCTGCATAAACTTCAGGGAGACTTCCCATTCTTATACGCATGAGTGGACACGTTCGTATTACACTTTCTTTTAGATAACCTCAACTATAATTGTTCTCTGATGTGAGAAGCATAATTATGTACCCTGTAAACTACATTTAATTGTACATAGTTTATAATATCAAGTTCACTAACATTTAATTTATTTTATATAGAACTACCTTGTCAAAGTTGTGTGGGCATTTGTGCTTAAAAAAAATAAAAGGATACTAAAAATCCCTGTACTTTTTTTTTGATCTAAATATTGTTAAAATTTGGTTGTTTTAGGAAAACTGTTGCCTAATGGTTACCTGTGGCAGATACCTTCTAAGCAATATCACTTTAATAACTATGATGTAATTATAAAAATTGGTTTGGGTACTTCAGATTACAAAAACGTGGTTGGGATAAAGAAGAGTCCATTCTGCTTCTTGGGAAGTTACAATCTTTACTGCTTACTCAGTTTAAGTGTTAACAACATGCACTTTATTGATCAGTAAAAAAATATAGGTTTGAATAAGGCTTTATAGGTTTGTAAAATTCTATTTTTCTACATTGTTTTGCTGTCTTATTACAATATCAAAAACACTGTCAGTTTTAAATTCTGTTAATTACATCAAGCTATGTATTTTCAAGTTTTCCAAACCTCAAGACATTTAATTTTAGAGCGATGTGAGTTTATAATTTTCTTTGTGGAAATATGCCACTTATCCTTAGTATATATGGATTAAGATTAACAGTTACTAAATCATTTTACTATCTCAAACTGATACCAACATAGATAAAGTAGTTTCACCATGTGTTAATAAACATATCTTCTTTATAAGTTGAGGGTATATTAAAAAATAAGTTTCCATCTTGTTTAAAATTCGTTTTACACAGAACACCGTAGTATGACATTTCTCAAAAGTGTAGTGGTATGTGCATCCCCATTTCTGTTGTTGAAAAAAGAAAAACTAAATATCAGTAGATGCCCAAGTAGAACCTTTTCTGTTCAACAGGCACACTGTTTCTCATAAGGTTGCCAGAATAGTCATGCCCAAATGATTGAAACAAGCCATTAGTTTAGACCAATCCTGATTCTGTAAAGAATTCCTGTAAAAACAGTGTCTCCTTACATGGTTTTTCTTTCTCAACTCCAGCTATGAATGAAATAAAATTTAATCTTTGGTTCAGTTTAACAAGGGGTAAAAAGTCCAAGTATCTGTTGCATATGTACTTGAAGAAACTGATTGGCTGTTGTTGTATGTAGGTAAACCCCAGTGATAGGTACCATCTTATGCCTATAATTACACCAGCATACCCACAACAGAACTCCACGTACAATGTGTCCGTTTCAACACGGATGGTCATGGTTGAGGAGTTTAAACAAGGTAAGTGGTTATCCTTATGCTCTCCTTTATACACAAAGGATTTACATACCATTGTAGACCCAGTAGTTGAGTATGCAATGTAAATTAAAGCATTCACTGAGGTGGATTCTGATGTTATTTATTGATTACAATATATATCTGAGAATTGACTTGAAAAACTTAGTTTAATTCCTTTTAGTCAATTTATTTTTGATTATATATTTAAAGATTAATCAATATTTAAAGCTGTATCTTTAGGGCCTTTATGGGCTGGTTTAGTGCCATACTGTTGCCATGTAAAATTTTAAACATCATGGTTTGTCTCCATTGGGTGACATGAGAGATGGCTTTTAGCAGGCTATATTCTTGGAAAGAGCTTTGAGAGCAGTTTTGGGGCTAAACTGCCCATTATTTTAGAAGAACCTCTGAATGTTTCTGAATCCCAGTGGTACTGGTGATTTAAAGGTATAGCTATTGCTAAATGGTCTTTGAGGGAAGTTATTGGAACAGGATTGTTCGATTTGACTGACACCAGCCTAAGAAGTAGAATCAGCTGTACAGCTACCAGCTGCAAACTCAGAAGTGGAAAATTCTTTTCTGTAGTCTAAACAAGCTCTTGATGGGAAGATGTTGCTGTCCTTTTAGAAACAACAGGAAGCTTGTTAGAAAGACAAGAAGCAAAACTTAGGGGAAATTTTTCTTTCTTGGCTAACTATAGGGTTTCAGTTTTGGGAGAGAACCATTCTATGAGTATGGCATTTTAGAGTAATGGTAATTTACCAGAAACCTGGCTCTCAAAAAATCTGCCAGCTTTTTTGAAAAGTGTGTGTGTGTGTAAGAATATGCTCTAAGGTCAGACTGAGATTGCTCTTTGTTACAATTATTTTAGGATTATAATGAACGCATGTGGTATGTTTAAGATCTTTAAAACTAGATTGTTAGACCGAACCATGCAAACATTTTAATATGTTTTTAATTTAGGTCTTGCTATCACAGATGAAATTTTGCTGAGTAAGGGAGAGTGGTCCAAACTTTTTGAAGCTCCAAACTTCTTTCAAAAGTACAAGTATGTATTTTAAGGCATGTTGGACATGTTGCTCTCTTAAGTAATGGTTGGTTGCATATGTGAAATCTCTTCTTGCTAGACTAATGTAGTTTTGAATTTTCCTTTAAATATCTTCTATAGACGTTTCCTTCCTGTCACAAAGGGTGTACAATTTTAGTTAAACCCCCTAGTTTTTATTTGTCAAGGTAAAGTATAGCCCCCACAGTTTTGCTCCCTTCTGTAACCGAACTACTGCATTCGTAGCAACATCAATTTTGTAGGCATATGTTAGTCATCACCAAATCTTGAAATGTGTAAGCCTTGGCAAGGAATGGACTGTTAAAATTTGTAGTTATTATTCTCTATTAAGAAACTAAGTCTTTTCAGCTAGTTCTGGAAACTTACTAAGATTCTCTATAACATAGGCAGAGCTAATGTTAATATATAGTCAAATGTTTTTAATAGTTATAGCACACAATTGGCCTACAATTTCCCCCTAATGTTAATAAAGCCCCTTCAAATATTTCTACAAATAATTTTTTGGAATCTAAGTGGGTGTAATACTTTTTTACTAATGGTTTTAATGATTTAATACCTTAGTACAGGTTAAAAGCCTGATTGTGTTGATTTTTATGAAAATTGTAAGTTATAATAAATCTTACTTAAAAAAAAAAATGGACTTGCACTTTTATTTGCCCTGAGCTGAAAACTTTCCAAAGTCCCACTTAAATTTTTTTTTTTTATTTAATGCTTGAAACTTTCCTGACCATTTGATCTTGTGGATTGTGTTTTGTAATAATCTAAGCAAGATTGCTTTATGCTATTTCCCCAATTAAAAACAAGAATGATGACCTTCATGATGTCTCTGTGTTTTGTTTCTGTATCTTTTGCATGAAAAAGCAATAATGGAGCCAGCTTAATTGTTGTGTTCTGGGAGCACTACCTTGTCAGTAAAAATTTAAGTAGCATAACACTGAACGCTCTTGTTTATTACTTACTCCCCATAAGTTGTGCTTTTCCATTTGGCCGATAATTTTTCTTTGTTTTTTATTTGAAGCAATGTTGAAGAAGTGCTTTTGAATATTTAAACTAATAAAACATACATATTCTGATACTTTAAAAACTGCATAATAGAGTACATAATTACTTGTATGGAGAAATTGGCTTTGTAGAAAAGTATCAGCAGAGATCTCTTAATCCTTGAGTATCAGCAGAGATCTCTTAATCCTTGAGAATCAAAGATGAAGTTACATTTATTTTTTTCCTTTCTCACTTCCTTATAGGAGTAAGAGGTGGGTAGAATGAAATTCTTGAAAGTGCTTAAATGTCTTCCTTCATTTTAAAGATTATTGTTGAAATTGAACAAACCTTGATAGTGTTATCCATTTGAATAAATTTGTATTAGTGGGAGTGCGAAGGTTTTTTTTAATATTTTTCTTTTAAAACTTTTAAGCTGTCTTTTAATCTATGCCAGATAGTGCCTATAAGCTCTTCAGTTGACTTATTACAAGATTATAGATTACTATCTTTAAATTATAGATTACTACTAAATTATCTTTAAACAAATCATTTTAGGTTATCACAAACTGCTAAACATAATTAGACATGAGTATATAGCAACAAGTAGAGGAAATTATATCAGGAAAATTAAAATTTTCAGCTGTGAGTCCTGGGAAAACATTTGAAAATGACAACAATGGGTTAATTTTATACCGAATTGTATTTCTCCAGAAACTTCCCTCTTTAAATTTCTAGTAGTTATTAGATTTTAGAGATAGTCACCGATTTGAATTTTTTTTGTAAACATGAACCCCAAAGGTTGGCTGTATAACTTAACTGACTCGTGTTTTCCCTCAAGTCAAAGTTCATTAAACGTTATTTGAAGTAGATCCTGTAAGTATATGCTATGTACAGGATTTTAAATTGTGTGTAATACCTGTTTGCCATTCTTGGAAGGGAGGGAACCATAAAGGACATTTTGTCTTAAAAAGCAGACAAATCGTCTTCCACAAGAGATCAGTGTTCTTTATGAAAAGGGGTAATATTGCTTTGTGAAATTTTAAATAATTCTAAGAAAATATTTTTTTATCTTTTTCCTTGAAGATACTCAAATTGACACTTGAGTAGCAGTAAAATAAGTTATTGTTGACATAGGAAATATGAATACTTATTTCAGGTGTTTCATTTTGCTAGGAAACAAGAAAAAGTATTAGGAAAAGCCAGAATGTAAGGTTAATCTATATTAACCTTAATTATAATTTTAAAGACTATGTATATATAGAACAATTTAGTCTTAAAATGTTTTAAAACTAAAAATAATAAACTATAACTCGATCCTAAGTTAAAGATAGAATTGCAAAGATTTTTTTCCCAAGAAATAATTAGATATTCAGTGCCTGTATATGAGCCATGATCTACCCAGGTAAAGTATTAGTGTGTTGAAATGGCCCGGAAATCTACTTACAGAATGCTTTTTTGGTGGGTAAATAGTTAAGTAATAATAGAAACTAAGTGTTCTTAGGAGTTTTAAAATAGGTTTTAATTCATTTCAGGCACATTTTTATGCTTAAATTTACTACTGGAAACTGATAAACTTTATATTTGGGGAAAAGTTAATCACTATTACCTTGAGACCTTGTGAAGGCATTTGAGCATCTTAACGCATGATAGTGGCAGTATGAGATAGGGGATCACATTTTTTGGAATAGCAACAAAATAGAGTAACTTTAGAAGTGCCACTTGCTTGGTCTTTGTGCTCTGATAGAGATTTGAGGAACTGAATACCAATTCCAGTTTTTAAAACTTAAACTGTGAGTTGTAATTCTGTTTTCAGTTCTTGGATGAGACCTTGTTTTATAAACATTCTTACTGGCAGGTTATTTCTCTTAATTATTGTATTTTCTGTCTACCATGTTAAATTTGCTTAAATATGACCGAGTAAAGGACATTTAACCTTAGCATAAATACTTGTTAACTATTTAACACTTTTAGCTATATTTAAACAAATGCATTTGTTTATAAACAAAGGGCAGAGTAGATACTTCCCCGCCCCGTTTATCATTAAGAACCAAAGTTGAACTCTTTAAGCTTCAAAACTAAACTTTGAATTACCAACAAAATTATGTTCAAGTGGATTGTATATTTTGCATTTATAAATTAGAACATTGTACATTAAGCTTTTGTTGAAGACTCAGGTGGTCATTGCGACTATGCATCTTAATAGGGTGGTGAAAGTAATTGAGAGACGGAGTTTTGTCCCTGAGTTTTGTCCCTACACTAGGTAGACCCAGACTACTTTGCTTTTTTTGAGTTTTTGTTAGGCATGCTTGCTTTTGTATACTTTGTCGTCTCCTTGTTACAAGAGCTCTTCATCTCTCTCTTATTGTTTTTTAAATCTTTTGTCCATTTTCAATTTTCCAGAGAACTGGAAATCAGGTTGCTGAGGTCATTAGGATTTTGTTTGATTTAGGAGCATTTAGGGCTCTCAGAGTAGGTTTCTGTATCCTTAAAATGCATGAGCTTTTTAGTGCTTTCATGTGACTTTTATTGACTTATTTATTTGAGCCATCTAAATGTTTGTTGTATATAGAGTTGACTCTTGAAAAATACAGGCGTTGGGGCGCCTAAAGCCCCATGCAACAGAATCTTTGTATACTTTTGACTTCCCCAAAACTTAACTGCTGATAATCTGCTGTTGACTGGCAGCCTTACCAATAACAGTTGAACACGTTTTGTGTGTTATTTAAGTCTTGTATACACTATCCTTACAATAAAGCTAGAGAAGAAATGTCATTAAGGAAAGCATAAGGGAAATACACTTCAGTATTTATTGAAAAAAAATCCACATATAAGTGAGTCTGTGCATTTCAAACCCGTGTTGTTCAAGGGTCAACTGTATTTGGTTTGCTCCAAATAATGCTGAACAAATTAAACAGGTAAAGGAAGTATTAATCTGTATGCATTTGGACTGCATATTCACATATCTGACTATGTTTTCATATGTATATATAAACCTTACCGTAAGTTTATAAATACTTGAAGTTAACTCATTTGAATGTCACAGTTCCTCTGCCATTAAGACCGGTATTATCCTCTGTACTGACATATACAAGTCTTAGGTCTGGATTACATAGCTATGGAGAATCAGAACTATTTTTCATATACGTTGTGAGGGTCATAATCAAATGGATTGTTTTAAGGCAGTGTGATTTAAAAATGCTTAAACTTACCAATTCTTTAGTATCCCTTGCCTAAATGTCTTTTTTGGAGGGGTGGAGGGGTGGCTAATTTGAACTAGGGTTAGTAATTTTTCTGGGTCTAGGCCAGACATTTGCATTTGGCCAGAAATGTCATTTGTAAAATTTGGCAGATAACATCATAAAGGTTTCAGCCTTTCTAAAAAAAATTTAAAAATTTTTAGTCATGTTCTGACTTCCCAAATAGTATCTACACTAGATAATGATTTCAGTTTGCTTTTTTAAGGTAAAGTTTCTAGTGAGAAGTTTGGCTTCCAGCACCTTTAAAATAGATTCTGTAGAAGAGTATATGTTGGACTAAACTTTTTCAGTCTTACAAAATTGAATGATATGAATTACACTTCAGTTATAGTTTGCCTTAAAGACAAAGATATGTTGTCATGATGCTATTTTCTAAAAATGTGCCTTTTCTATAATTTCAGTAGAATTGGATTTTACGTAGAAGTCAATTTTTTTTGTTGCTTTCACATTAGTGATGTCTGCTTCTTTGTTGTAAAAATTTATACTGTTACTCGAAAAAAAATGAGGCCTAAATAACTTGAGTATTGAGTTTAATTTTTGCTACCTTTTAATTTAAATTGAAAAGAATGGTGTGTGTGATACTATTTTGAGGTTACTGATATGTAATATGTATATTTAGTATATTTATATTTAGTAAAGCACCACAGCCTTGGTGCTTCATTTCCATTAAAATAATTTTGTTTTAATAGATTATACTGTAGTGAGCACTCCACTAAAGTCATTGAACTGAATTTTCCGTTAATCTTTATTCAGCATTCTTGAATTAAGCTGCTTTTTGGGTAATTATTCATAAAATAACTTTTTCAGAAGAATTAAATTTGCTAGTCGTTAGAAACTTGTGGAATTTAGCTTCTATGATTTTATATGCATATTGAGGTTGCAATTCCCCCTTGCTAAATTGATGCTGATCTGTAACTGTCACGAAGCTTATTATATTATGGTATTAATATCCAGCACAAAGCGCTTAAATAAAATAAATAGCATGTTGTCTTTATCTTCAAAGGCATTATATTGTACTTCTAGCAAGTGCACCAACAGAAAAACAACGCCTAGAATGGTGAGTACAAGATTAGACTTTACAGAAAAAATAAACTTCAAAATAAATCAGCCACAGAACACAGTAGGAGATGGAAAGTCTTTAAAACATCCAGTTTGATTTTATTTATAAATGAAGCTTTATTATTTGTAACAAAACTATAGGAATTTGGAGGTTCATATACAGCTTTTTTTGTTGTTTGCCTAATAGAGATCCATGTATCACTTCCTAACTACATTTAAAGTACTTTGTTTTAGCTTACTAATTTTTTTTTCTTTAAATATTTGTGGAGATATCTTTCATAACCTTCCTAGTTTGAAATATGGTTTGATTTTCTTCTCCCCCAATTTTCTCTTCAGCATTTTTGAGTAGAAAATAAGGCTTTGAATTTTATCTGTGGGAGCCCAAACAGTTGAACTGCCCCTGTGGGTTTAAGTATGATCTTCATATTACTGTTTATTACATAAACATTTGATTTCGTGCATTTTATTTTATTTTATCTTTTAAATTAACCAGAATTTAATACTAAGTGACATTTGTTCAGGGTGGGCTTGGTGGAGTCAAAAATCCGAATCCTGGTTGGCAGTTTGGAGAAGAATGAATTTATTACACTGGCGCATGTGAATCCCCAGTCATTTCCAGCACCCAAAGAAAATCCTGACAAGTAAGCAATCTTTTAATTTAATCTAGTTTCCTCTTCCCGTTTTAGCTTTTACTCATAGAAGCATTTATAGGCAATTTTTAATAACTGGAGTCACTGTTTTATTGATTACATGTGGCTCAAAACCAATTTGAGATTTATAGTTTAGGTTTTCCTGATCAGAAACTTTGAAGAGAAAGACGATTTCTTTTGTTTCAGATTTTTCCAAAATGCATTAATTCCTTTTCCTTCTTTAGGAACGTAATTTTTCTTGTGGTACCTCTGGTACTTTAGGATCATCATTAAGAATATTGGCTGTTAGTATATAGATAGTACGAGTATATTTGTCTTTGAACTGTTTATATATTAATGTAAAGGACAGGAGTGTGTGTGTGCACTTTGAATTTTGATAGAATTTGGGTTTAGAACTTAGTTTGCTTATAATTTACATTCCAAGTTTTCCCACATACCTCAGGTTGTCAATCGCCTTGATAACTATTTTCATGAAATCCTGATAAACTGTAGTAATACTCTTCTTACTTTGCAGGGAAGAATTTCGCACGATGTGGGTGATTGGGTTAGTGTTTAAAAAAACAGAAAACTCTGAAAATCTCAGTGTTGATCTCACCTATGATATTCAGTCTTTCACAGATACAGGTATATCTCTACTTGAATAACCAAAACATGTATTTGCATACTGGAATTTCTTTTCATGTTTAGTATAGTGACATTTGTAATAACTTAAAATTGCTTGAGAATATTGAACAATAATCATCAAAGTGATCTTAACGTTTCCGGATTAGTTTTTAGTTTCAGTATTGTCTATTATATAAAAGGTTTTTTTCTATTGTGGTAGAGCTAAAGTTAGTAGAACCATTTTAAATTTGATATGTCCACAGTTACCTATAAAATTGGAAACTACCTTAATATTCAGTTGAATATTCAGACTGAATCTCTGTCTGACTGCCTTAATAATCTTGAACCTTAGAAATTTATGAAGCTAAGCTTTTGGTGACTTGAGGAAATTTATCCTCTGTGTCACATATAGACAAGTGTTAATTTATAGGTGGAGGATAGGATGATTAGAGCTACATTTCAGATTGACTTGTACCCTGAGATATAAGGTGGTACAGTTTACCTAAAGGTCAAATGGTGGATGTAGTTGACAGAGCTACGGCTGTATTTATGTACACAATTTTTCAAAGGAATGGTAAATATGCTCTGAGACAGTGATATGTGCATCTTCTTGAGGGACTAATTTTTCTTTCAAAAATGTCTCCTTTTCCCCCCATTTAAAAAAAATTTAGTGTGTGGCATTTTCACCTGGAAAATTCGAATAGAGAGTTTTCCCTAAAGACATTCAGATTTAACATTAAAAAATTTTTTCCTCGGAGGAGAGAGAAAAATTGGTAGAATTTGTTAAAAAGTCAATATCATGCACTAAATGTAAAGGAGAAGTAAAAGAATATGTATTTCAGTATATAAATGCTGAGGCACAGGGACTAGAAGATATGCTTTAGTCAGGTGATTGCCCCTCTATGTAGGATCACTGGCAGTGTGACATCCGTGAATTCCTACTGATACAGGTGTTGTCTGTTGTGATTCAGAGACCATCAGAAGCATTGCCATTGGTGACAATAAAAGTTAAAGCTTCAAATAAAATGAGAGGTGATCTCTTGATATATGTGGTAGTTGCATTCCTGGAAAACTCATATTAAAAATGCTTTGTTTTTATGTAAAATCGAGTGGAGTTCTTGGTTCAAATAATTGATAGGTAGGTTTTTTATCTTTAAGAGTCTAATTGGGACATAGCACAGTTCTTCACTATGAGGAACTCTCTGAATTAAAGCGTATTTAGTGTCCCTGGCTATCAGCCTTTCACTACTGTGATAACAAAAGCACTTGTGCAGGTTTTTTAGGATATGATTTGGAGGGTGATAACTCCACTTGCTGAAACACCACAGAAGTTTTTTTGCAAAGTAAAAATTCTGATGTCAGCTTAAACTGTTTAGGAATTATGTAGAGATATTTGAATTGCAAAATTTGTTTTGTACATTGCATCTAAGTTGAGCTTTTCATCAAAGGTTGTATTAACCATCACGATTTTCAAGGAACTTTGAGGTATTTTGGGTAGGAAATATTTAGTTGTCCTTTATTTTGAAACATTTTAATGGAATACTTTGTGTTGTTTCTAATAAAACAAATTTAGCATGTTCAGACCTCACATTCTTACCTCCAGTCTCTTCCAACTTGTTCAAGTCTTTTTGACCTGGTTTTGGCAACTGTGCTCTTGTGTTCATTTGTTCAAGCTAGAAAATCTTGGGGTCCTCCTTGACTCTTGTGTTTCTCAAATTTTTACTTAATGTCATAGATTCTTGGAAACTGCAGCTTTAAGCTAAATGATGTATAAAAAGCCACCAATTTAACCATAGGCTAAGTTGACATAAACAAAAAAGTTAAGTTCCTATGTCATATTTTTGTTCTCAGAAACATCACCAAACTTCTAAATAAAGATTTTAAAACTTCTAATATCAAATATTGAAATAAATGTGAGCTATACATACATTTAAGAAAGATTAATAAAAAACAAGAGAATTATTTCCACTAATTTCAGTTCAGGATGGTAGGTGGCTGGAGCCTTTCCCAGTAGCTCAGGCCAGAAGGTGGGACTTAACCTGGACACGACACCCTTCCAGTATAATGCAGGCTCACGCACCCACACTCACTCAGACTGGGACAGTTAGACTTGCCAGTTCACCTGACTGCACATCTTTGGGATGTGGGAGGAAACTGGGGTACCTGGAGGGAACCCATGCGGACATGGGGAGAACATGCAAACTACACAGACAGTGGTCCTGGCTAGGAATCAAATATTTTTTTTTCTTATCAGTGTTATAATGAAATGACATTCTTCAGGGACCTTCTGTACTTGATATAAATCCATTAAAAATTTCTTTTGCCTCTGCTTTCAGAATACATTGTTTGAGATTTCTGTTGCTAATTGGTATTTCTACTGCTGTCAGCCTAGTCCAAGCCACTTAGGCTCGGTTGGATCGCTGCTACTACTATAGGATTCCTGTTCTGCCCTCGCCCACCTTCAGCTCTTTCAGTCAGCATCCAAAATGATGTTAAGCTAAATCAAGTCTCGTCTGTTCAAACCTATAACGGCTAGCCATGTCACTTAGAGTATAAGTCCAGGTCTTTACCTGATTTGACAATCTCATTCTGTCTCTGACCTTGTTTTCTGTTATAAGTTCACAATTCTTATATCCATGTGTCTTGGGGCCAGAAAGGTAACAAAGTTATTAACAGTCCCAGTGGGGCCTGGAGCGATGTTTGGTAGTCAAGCCTAACATTTCTGCAGGCAGGTGTTCGCTGTTCACATTAAGCAAAGGAAGAGACCAAATAGATCAGGGTTGTTGCCTGATGAGTTTTGGTGCCAGTCTTAGGAAAAACTTCTGTGTTGGGTGGGAGCTTTTGGGGTTTTAGAATTGAAGATACAGGATTACTGATCTCTACTTTTCCTCCTTCCCCGTGGCCTTTTTGTTGTTCCTCAAACATTCCAGGCATGTTCTCCACTCAGGACATTTTGTCCTTGATGTTTGCTCTTCCTGGAATGCTATTCCACCAGGTACTGTCAGCTCACTTCCTCACTTTCGTTTACGTCTCCACTCAAATGTAATCTCAGTTTCCAGGCTGAGCTGCTTTTCTTCCCTACTCAGTTTTTCTCCATAACACTTACCACCATCTGATATGAAACACAGTTGACTCTTGAGCAACATGGGTTTGAACTGCGTGAACTCCACATATATGTAGAGTTTTTCAGTTTGACCTATCCAGTTCAAACCCATGTTCAAGGGTCAACTCCGTGGTTGAGAATCCGCTTATGCAGAGGGCCTGTGATGATAGTTACATTCCCATTATGTTTGTGGGAGGCTGCCGCTCCTAACTCCCACATTGTTCAGAGGATAGCTACGTTTTACTTATTTTTTTTTCCTGTTTATTATATTCTTCCTACTGGAATGCAGGCTCTGTGAAACTCTTTTGGTCTCTTATTCCCTGCTATATCTCCTATGTCTAGAACAGTGTGATACAGTATAGCCCCTCAATAAATATTTGTTTTTGAATGAATGAATGAACTTTTCCAATTTGGGAGCTTCTGGAACTAAATTATTTGGATATACTTATTTTTAGCATATTATTTTTCTTTTGTGACCTCTATTATATGAGTTATTTCTATAATAGAAAATATGTATTGTCTTAACATTTTACCTTGCAGATTCTTGAAAAGATATTTTTAGGTATATTTAATAAGTTTGACTTCTGTGCATTCGTTACATACTTAGATTTGAATTATATATTCTACTGGTAGCATAAAAGAGTATGGGTTTAAGAACCCCTTTTTCTCTAATGCTCTTTCTTAAAGAGTTATTCTTTAAAGTTATCACTTTAAGAATTATTACACTGAAACAATTAATATACTTTGTGCTCTTATTCATTATGTAGACCTTGCGGTTAAAGCGACTTAGAGTTTGCTCAGGACATAAATTGTCAGATTAGAGAGGTTTTGACCTGATGATTTTACAGATGTGTGAAGTATTGATGAAAAAAGGGTCCCTACTTAGAATAGCTTCTCCCGGGTGAGTTAACTGCCTTTATTAAAATGTTTGTTTCTTGTAACAATTTCCTAATTGTGTAGTTTATAGGCAAGCGATAAACAGCAAGATGTTTGAGGTGGACATGAAAATTGCGGCAATGCATGTGAAAAGAAAGCAACTCCATGAGCTCCTGCCCAATCACGTGCTTCAGAAAAAGAAAAAGGTAAATTTAGGGCGTCCTTAAAAAGCATTACTGACATCATATTGTATGTATCCATCCAGGCTGTCGATACTTCAGAAATTTAGGCTCAGTGAATTAGTTAAATTTGAAATAGATCACAGCATTTTAAAATTCTGTTAAATGGAGCAGTTCCATGATGTGAAACCTTGTTCCTAAGCAGGTTCCTTGAACACGCTTGCTTCAGACTTCAGAAGGATCAGTGGTGACGCTTCGTATCCTTGTTTTATATATATTTGTATTTTCTTCAAAATCTTTTATTCTCATCTATTTAATATTCCACATCAGTATCTAATTTCCTTTAAAAAGAAAACAAATTAGGTATTATGTGGCTCAAGTAAATTATAGGACTTTTTAAATGAAAATGGGTTTATTTTGGAAAGAATTATATGTGTATTTTATTTAAAAATTTAAAGTTATTGAGTATAAAGATCACTAACAGGTAACCAGAGTTAATGTTTTATTTTATGTTATTCTCTTGTTAGTGCTTCCTGTTGAATAACTTAAAGCTTTTTTTCTAATTTGGACTTCTTTACTGGGATTTTAGTGCAGAGATAACTATTACATTTCAAAAAATGGATGAATTATTCCTATAAGAAACAGAGTAGTGAAAATAAATAAGCTAGAGCTACATATTATGTTAAGTTAGAAAGGTACAGATGAATATGTACCATTTGATACATTTATATAAAGTGTACAAGTTTAAAAAATATAAAACCCGTATGATTTAAAAGAGAATATGAAATAAAAGTATATGTTAGAATGATAACCACCACTTTCAGGATAATGGTTAACTGGGGCTGGGTTGGGAGGAGAGGAATAAAGTTAATACACAGGGGGCTTCAACTTTATAATGTTCCATTTCTTAAAACATAAAATACATTATAATACAAAAGCATCTGTGTCAAGGACCGGGCCTTTGGAGTGCACTTTCTGGTTCAGTTTTAGGTTCCACTGCTTCCTAGCTGTGATACTTGGGCAAGTTTTATAACATCATATTCTTGATTTGCCTCATTTCTAAAATCAGGATAACATTTTTATCCACCTAGGTATTTTGTGAGGATAAAGTGAGTCGATACTTGTGAAAGGTTGTTTAGACTAGTGCCTGGCACATAGTAAATGCCTATATTAGCTTCTGTTACTATCAACATGATCATTATTCATAACTTGGGGTAGAGGTACTTCATTTTTTTCGTCTAAAATGCAATTTTTGAAAGAATGTTATGTTTTTAAAAATGCCATCACATCAAAGCCTTTATGTGGCTTAATTTGTTATTCTGAACCTAATGGTTTCATGAGTTAACTGAATAATCTAGAAAGTGACAAAAGTATACTCTTCTTTTCTTGAGCATCATTTATTTTTCTTTCCCTTCCTTTCTCTTTTGTTCTTTTGTGCTTTCTTGTCGTAAAATATACATAATAGGAAATTTACCATCGAGTAGTTTTATTTTTAATGTGTCAAGTCAAGCATTTGTCTTCTAATTGTCCCTCGGTGTTCTGTTAATGGGTTTAAGCAACCATACTTAAGTGCGTATTCGCTACATATAAAAATATATCAACATTTTATGTTTTCAGAAGTAAATGTAAATAATTAAGTTGTTATGTTTTTAACACTTACCTATTTCTATTTTATTAAAATAGCATTTTATAACTGAGATAATTATATTTTCCAGAACCCTTGATTCAGATTGCCTTTTAAAACTCATATTTATATGGCAGTATTGATATTTGAAGCAATTAGTGTATAGTTTAAGTAAATTTTATTTTCTGTTTCTTAAGGTGGTATCTAGATATAATCTTCTAGAATATAAAAGGAATCATTAATACTCAGAAATTTGTTGTTAACATAGTCCAAAAATTGTATTTATCAAATAAAGTGTAACTATAATCTTATCACCCATTAATACTCTTAACATTTCAGCTTATTTCTACACAGACTATCCAGTATACATATGTAACTACATATAATATATATATTTAAAAGGTTTTTGTTACCATTTTGCGACTTAAGGTGCTTTATTATATTTTGACCACCTATCCAAATTACATGACATGACAAGTACCAAATGGCTACCTAGTATTTGTCTGGCTACAGTATTATTAAATCCATCCTCTATTTGACATCATTTAGATTATTTCCGAGTTTTCACTAGTAAAATAGCACTTTTCTTGTTTTTATAACAAGTGTCTAGAAATTTACATCCATGAATCTTTTCTTTGGACTCTTTTTATTAGCTATTATTTGCAAAGTACGGAGTACAAGTGTTTTTCTGTATTTAATGATACAACAACCCATAGCTATTGTCTGTTTTATAGAAGAAACAGAGTGGTTAAAAAAACTTGCTCAAGGCCATGTAGTATGGGATGTGGATTGGACCTGGTCTCAGTGCAAAGTACAGGTGTTCGTTTCTCTCTAGTATGGTCTATATTTATCCTTTACTAGTAAGTTTTGATAGCATATTTATGATTTCTTGGCATTGAAGTCTCTTGTGCCAATAGAGACACAGACATAGACATAGATAAAGACACATCGGTGAAGCAAAGCAGCTTAATGCTGTTCTGTGTTCAGACCATCCTGTAAAGCCTCCACATTCACAGGTCATCCCCAGCAAGTGGCCTGTTATCTCACAAGTGTTTGATCATCTGGTCAGGCAGGTAACTCTTTGGAATTGAGTGTAATTTACTGAGCCAACCTTTGTCTGTTGGAGAGTGAGGTGGTAGCGTTTTTGCATGCGAAAATATTCTCAAATATTAGAAAATTTGTTTCACAAGTAGCTTCATGAGAAAGTGGTTTACTACTCTCTCCTCCTCTCCCTGCTGCCAAATCTCATCTTCCTCATTTGATCAGTATTGATTTACGTACACAAGTGGTGTCTCTTTAGTTCTAAATTAACAGTTAGCATAGAGTATACACACACGTGGGGCATGAGTTTTTGACAACAATGCAACTTATTTCCATTAAAATGTTTCTGTAGGTAAGTGAACACTGAGGCTAAAAGCATTCTGGGGGGAAAAAAAGCGGAAGAAATAAGTTTGCTATTTTAATAACATTGATTGCAGAAATGGAAACTTTAAGTCACTTTAGAAATCATCTTTTATTCCATAGAACCTCTCATAGTTTTTTTTTTTTTAGCCTTATTTTGATTTTCCTACATTATGTAACTTTTTGAATGCTTTGATTTTTTAAGAAGCAGGACCAACATTAGGATTTATATGTGGATGTTAGGTTTAGTTTTCAGAAAAATATTTTTGCTTTTTTTCCCCACAGGATAAGTTACACTGTTAAACGCACCATATTAAATGTACCATGTTAAAAGCCTAAGCTGCAGTTAGAGCACTCGAAATCCCTTGCTTTAGAGAGGCTCGTTTATTTCCAAATAGTTAGGAGTGGTACTAAAATTGTACTCGTTGACCATTTTTTTGAAATTACACAATTTTTATGTTCATCTGAGAATAATTTTAAAATCTATAAACAAAAAATTCTAATCCCACTAGCCAGAGATACTCATTGTTAATATCATGCTTATTATTAAAAGACTTTTTTTTTTTAACGTGTATGTATGTGTGTATATATTTAACCCCCTAATTTAAGATCCATATGTTTTCAGGTACTTTTTAGTACTCAATGTGTCTTACAGTCAGTGTGTGCATTTAATGTACCAGTCCTGTCTCCTTTTCTCCTTTGGAAGAACTCATTGAGTTGGACGCCTCCCAATGTCAGGAAGTGTATCTCTCAAATCTTTGCTTTGTAGTCAGCATGGCACTTCTGAACTTTATGAACTTCTTGATTTGTACTTTTTAGTAGAAATCATTTATAGGTTAAGTAAAATAATGTTCATATTTCAAAGATCTGGGTTAAAAAAAGATACTTGATTATACATTTTATTAATTGCAGCATTCAACAGAAGGTGTCAGATTGACACCTCTGAATGATAGCAGCCTCGACTTGTCTATGGACAGTGATAACAGCATGTCTGTGCCTTCACCTACTAGTGCTATGAAGACCAGTCCATTGAACAGTTCTGGCAGCTCTCAGGGGTAAGGAAAACGAGAGAAGGGCTGTTTATAAACATAGTACGTATATTCTTGTTAAAATCATCTCGTTAGGCTGTTATCCCAAACAGGACTCGCTTCCATTGCCGGGCCACTGACACACACACCCACACCCACACCCACACCCACACCCACACTCATACTGGGACTGTTCAGACACGCCAGTTCACCACACGTACACAGCTTTGGGATGGAATCCAGAGTACCTGGAGAAAACTCGCACAGACATGGGGAGGAGGGTGTGCAGAACTCCACAGACAGTGGTCCTAGCCAGGAATCTGGTTTTTTTTTTTTTTTCTTATTAACATTATAATGAAACGACGTTTTTTGTGGACCTGCTGTACCAGTTAGTCCCAAAGCTTTAATAAGCTGCATGCTCTCTGGTTTTTATATGAATGTCGTGTGGGCACCCGAAGTCCAAGTCCTCTAGTGTTGCCCACTTTGCGTGACATCATCACTCAGCAGTTGCAGAGAGTGAGCTTTTTAGCTGAGGAAGAGAGAGTAGCCACAGAGGACTTTTTGCTTTTTCTTTCAGGAGGTAATAAAAACAAGATTATTTAAATCCCTATATATAGGATTTATTTGAAACAGAAAAGCTGAAGAGATAGGTGAGTAAAGGAGGAATGGTTTGAGTTTCCTAAGATGACGAAGGAGTGGAGTCCAGATCATAGAAGACAGGACTGAGCTTTGGATGTCTTTGTTGTTTGGGCCACTGGATGGGCTTTTACGGTTTCGTGAATCCTTAGATACTGTGTGTAGAAACTTGTTTCTATTTCTGTTTCCTTATTTATATATTCAAAATACTTATATATTTTGATAGGATTTTCTTATACCTTAAATCATTTTATACCTTAAATCTTATATGTTAAGTCTGTTACTCCAAATCAGATAAGAACAGATTTTTTAGAACTGTTCCGATATGGTGGTAAGTAGCCACATGTGACATTTCAAATTTAATTATTAAATAAAATTAAATATTTAGTTTTTTACTAGCCATATTTCAAGGGCAGAGTATCTACATCTGTATAGTGGCTACCATATTGGCCAGTGCAGATAAGGACAGTGTTACAGAAAGTTGTGTTGGACAGCACCGCTTTAGAATGTATGTGCTTTCTGTTGTCGGTTGTATTTTATCAAAGTCAGTTACTAGTGTAAATGTGTAAGTAAACCTAAAGGATCATTTACGTAAGAAAATAACTTCACATAAATTTTGATTTTGAATTTTATACTTCTCTATTTACTTTTCAACTTTTTTTTTTTTTTTTAATAGCAGAAACAGTCCTGCTCCAGCTGTAACAGCAGCATCTGTGACCAACATACAGGCTACTGAAGTTTCTGTGCCACAAGTAAATTCCAGTGAAAGCTCAGGGGGTAAGGAGATTGGTTTGATAGGTTTGAGAGTACTTACATTACATGGGGTTTAACCTTCATTTTGAAAAATGGCTTTATTTGTTACGTATTTTGAATTCAGTTTTTAATGCCATTATTTGCATGTAAAATTATCAAATTCGGAGACATAAAGCTTTATTTTATAACTTGATGTTGCTGTGATTTATTTTAATTTTTATGTATTAATGTATACTTACTACGAAGGTACATCGAGTGAAAGCATTCCTCAAACTGCCACACAACCAGCCATTTCATCACCACCAAAGCCTACAGTCTCCAGAGTCGTTTCTTCAACACGTCTGGTAAACCCACCACCTAGACCTTCAGGAAATGCAACAACAAAAATACCTAATACTGTAGTAGGAGTCAAGAGGAGATCCTCACCTCACAAAGAAGAGAGTCCCAAGAAAACCAAAACAGAAGAGGTACCTATATGTTACCCGTGGGAATACTAGCTTAGCTATTTTAAAATCCAGTGGAGAAAACCTTTGTGAGCCGGAATTGAGAAGCAGCGAGGAGGAAAGCTTTTAGAAAATGTTTAGGTCGTGCTGTAGTGCCATAGTTTCTCCTCACCCTTCCTCCTCTTCTTGGTAACTACCTCTTTGACGAAGCTCTGCCTCTCATTCAGACTTCTGTAGCATGCCGAGTTTGTAACAATTGAGCATGGCTTTACATGACACCATAATTTATTATTTTCTTATGATTCTATCTCTTTCGTGTACCGATTGGACAGTTTTTGCTTCTGTGATCCAGGTGGAGTTTTAGAGTTTCTACACTGTATTTGGTGTTAACAGGGCCACTGACTACGGGTAGTTCTCAGGGAATTCTTATTGAATGACTGACCAAAGTCGCAAAGTCAGATTAGTTTTGGGACCATCAATGATTATTTTCCATAACTCTTCAGGAAATTTTCTGGCTGTACTTCAACTTTTTATAGTAGATGGTTTATCTTGGTAAAACTTCGAATAGTTTTAGGAAGCCATTATAAGTGTACATTGATTTTGGTGTGTCTTAAAATACAAATAGCCTTGTTATACAGTTTCATTGCTCCCTGGAGTCACTGTCAAGTTGTTTTCCTTTTAGTGAGATAGTCACCATTAGTGCAGAGATGACAGTCCAAAACAACAATTTTGTTGTGATTTTTGGCTGACGATTTGTTGTTTAGGAATTTAAAGCATTACAACAAAGTTTCTTTAGAATGGGGGGAAAAAATCTGTCCTCGTGGAGTGTTTGATTTGTAATGGTGAAGATTTACTGTCTCTATAAGTATTCTATTTCCTAGGTTATTCTGAAGTTTTTTGTTCTAGATTTTTTTGGAAATAGTCACTATTAATGAACTATGAGTAATTGGATGAATTTTGTCACTCTTACAATGCTAAATGTGAATGAAGGATGGTTATACTATATTTTAAAACATGTATTCTGAAAACTCATCTGTGTCTGTGTAATAATCTCAAGGCAATGATTTTGAACCTTGGTTGCATATCAGAAATAATTTTTCAGGTTTTGTTTTTTTATTTCTTTCCCCTTAATACAGATTTTGGGGCCTCCAGCTACACTGAATCAGACTTTCCAAAAGTTAGACCTGAGAATTTATTTTTACATTAAGGAAAGAACTTTATTAATGTTTCTTGTAAAACTTAAAATTTTGTTTGTTTTTTGTTTTTTAAGGAGCACCCCCAAAAGGGTGTTAGCTCAGTCCATCTCCTCCTCAGTCATCTGCCTCCCAACATCTTCCCAGTGCTGCCCTAGAACATTGTGGAGACTCAAAGTTAATCACTGAGTCTCTGGAATCTTTTGTTAAAAGCCCTAGTGCAGCATTTTGTGTTGTGCAGCAGCCTAAGAACGCGTTAGTTCTGGTCTCCTTTTACATTCATCTACTTATATTTGTTTGGAGTTGTCAGATCATTTCAGAATTCACATTTTTTTTTTATCTTAGTTAAGTATATGTAAGCATAACTAGGCGCCTGTCGTTCTGTTTCCTTAATGTTAATAACTTACTAATTCCTCAAGCTCTAAGTAAGTGAGTGTGTGCCCGAACAGTGTTTGTAATTTCATTTGCTCCTATCTTGGTAGAAAACACTCAAGTTTCCTGCCTAGTTTAGAGAAGCAGTAAAAGTACAGAATTTTTAAACTTAGTATGGAAAATTTTAAGTATACACATAAGTAAAGAGAATCATTTCATACCCGTGTACCTGTCATGCAGCTTCCGGTGTAACTTGGCCAATTGCTAGACCCTTAATTCTTTCAGCCTTTTCCATTTCCCCCTGTTTTTGGGTTATTTAGATGCAAAATCCAGACATCATATCATTAGAATTTTTAAAATCTCATTTCTAAAGGATAAATGGTTACAAAAAAGAAAGCATAAACAAAATAAATGTAACCCACTTAAAAAGAAAATCAATTCATTAATATCAAATATCTAATTAGTGCCCATATATCCCTGATTGCGTCACCGATTTTTTAAAAAAGTAGTCTTTATTTTTCCAAATCTGTAACTAAATAAGATCTCTGTTTAGTAATTGATCGATGTCTCTTAAAATAGTATCCTTTAAAATAGGTTTTTTCCCTTTTTTTCTTGTAATTTTTTTTCTGTATGGTTTCTCATAGTCTAGGTTTTATTTATGGCAGCTCCATGGAGTTGACTGACAAAAATGGAATTTTAAGATACAGAAGGGATCTTGGGATCTTAGTTATTGCCTAATCTTGTTTCTTAGAAGAGAAACTTGAGGTTCAGTGGCTTTCCCGTTTATAAATCTAATCAAAAAGTCAGAGCGAGGATTATAACCCAGGCCTAAATCTCATGGTGCTAAAGTTGAAGATTGTCATAAATAACCCAATTTAGAAGCTCTCCTAAACTGGATCTTTTATTCTCTGTTAATGAGTACTTGCTGTTAGAAATTTTAGCCAACCTGAAAGAAGCACTGGTTCTACTCAATTAATATGCTAACGTGTGTTTATCAGTAGGGTTTTAGGAATTGTCAGGTAATTTCTGCTTACTTTTCATCATATGCTAAAGCTTTTCAGATACATATAAATCGTAAAAATATAAATACAGAAAAGGTTGCCTTGTCACCTGGATTACATGGTTAAATGATGCTATATATATATTTTTAAAACATGGAAAATTTCAAACATGTACAAAATTATAATGAACAGTCGTGTTCGCGACACTTAGCTTCAGTAGTTAATAACTCATGACCAGCCTTGTTTCAGCTATATATCTACTCCCTTCTCCAGGAAGCAAATGAAGCAAATCCCAGGCATGTCATTCAACCATGAATATTTCAGTGTGCATCTAAAAATAAGGTCTAATAAAAAACACAACTATGGTATATTATCGCCATACATATTTCTGTGTGTGTATATAAATATATAAGTATATTTACCAATATTAACAATATTTGCACAGTATCACATATCCAGTTAGTATTGAAATTTGTCCAGTGGTGACTGTTAGGTTTGTATGCTTGCAGGATACAAGGGAAGTTCTTAATGGAATCGGATGATATTGCAATTAAATCTCTCCCACTTTTAAGTAAGCCTGTAGTTTCTATGGATTGTTTTGAAGCCACATTTAACATTAAATTTTAGTTCTGCCTAGTAAATAAAGCAGAGAAATTAATATCAAAATAACTTTTCTTAAGAAAGTGATGTTTATTACAAATCACTTCAAGAATGAGAAAGTACAGCCATTTTTGGCTTTTCCTTTTCTCTATCAAAAATGAGTTGTTTTGAATAGAATTATAGTAAATTTAAAAATTAAGACTCGAGAGCATTTCTCAAACTTTCTATTCAGGATTTTGCTGGATCTTACTAAGCAAGGGAGAATTCTGTGGTTAATTAAGTTTGGGAAAGTTAAAGGAGTATTCTTTGTACAACTTCCCAGAACCTTCTATGTGCTAACGTGTAGTGTGCATCTCTCAGAATGCAGCCGATAGCATTCTTTATTGATCAAGGAACTCCTTTTTTTCCCTCTTTCTTGCAAAAAGTATTTTATGAACTTAGTGGTTTTGGGAAATGTACTCTAGGTGGTGATGATCCATAACAGTTTATCTCATGTTCTTTTAATTTTGGTAGATAACTTAAGCCAAATTAAATTTATTAATATGAAAAAAAAATTTTAAGTGATTCAGTAATTTATTTTAAGGCTGTACTTGATCTTTACAGGTTAAATTATTTTATAACTTAAGAACCATGAATTAAAGCATTGATTGGCAAATAATCTAAAATTTTTCGTTTTAGAGAATAAAGCTTTTTTTTTTAAAAAACAGGATGAAACAATTGAAGATGCTAACTGTCTTGCTTTGAGTGGACATGATAAAACAGAATCAAAGGTATACTAATTTAGCCTTGGAATACATACACAATTAAGAGTACAGAGATGCTATAGGAATGTCTCTGGAATATTGTACTATATTTTGTTCTATAGCTGTTAGGTTGTTTTCAGTATTGTTTTTAGAGAAGTGTTTTGTCCCTTTTTAGTGTTAGTTTATATAATGCTGAAATTGAATTCCTCAAACGTTTGAGGTCCTACTAGACGCAGGGCAATGTGGCGGACACTTAATGGAGTAGAGTGATGAGTTAGTTACCTGTAAAGGAACTTAGAATTGAGCAGAGAAAGATAAGTGGTAGAAGAATTAATTACATGACCAAAGAAAATCATAATAATCAGGATGGTGGGATGGCGAGAGGCAAGAAGAGTTAGATATCACTTTCTGACCACGGAAATAGAAAAGGCTTCATAGAAGGAAGAGATAATATTTGAGATATCCTTGAAGGATATGTAAAATTTTTGACCATCCAAGATGAGCAGGCCATCTCACTGTTAGGGTGAGAAAATGGTCCCTTTAGAGAACTAGTTTTTGGTAAAAGATTCTGGCTAGACCTGGGGTACATGGGGCTTTTGAAACAAGGTAAATAGGATGGAAGAGATTGGTTTAGCCAAACTATATTAGACTTTAAACATCATTTTTTTTTTTTTTTGAGAAATTGAAATGTACTGAAGGCTTTTAACTTTTTTCCCCTTCTTGTAGAAAAATTAGAAATTTTCTCCAAATTATTCATATGATTGATATTTTAGCAAGTATTGTTTTGATGTCTTTATAGATTTTGTGCTTACATACCAGTACCTTTTACTTTCAAATATTTATTTACTCTATAAACCAAGAAAAAATTTTCATGTCATTATATAATCTAGAAAATATTAATGGCTGCATAGAATGCTATCTTAAAGCAGTTACCTTTTTTTTTTTTATGCAACCCTATTGTTAGCAGTTGTTTTTGTTAAAAAAAGAAAGTTGATCTTTCCTATTGTAGTGTTGGCTGTGGCTAAATACCTGCCATCCATTTGTATTTATTTCATTAGGATAAATTATTTAAAGAAAAATTACTGGGACAGATAGTATGTTTCCTTTTAAAACTCGGTTCCTATTGCCAAGCTTTGCTTCAGAAATACTGTACTTTTAATTCTACTCCTTCCAACTTATTTTACTCTTCAGTTTCAGAGGAGAACATTGGTATTTCATTGTTTTATTATAGTATACATTGTTTTATAGAAATTTAAATTTTTATGTTTGTTTTCATTTACATGTGTACATGTATGTGTTATTTTCCCTCGTGTACTGCTTTTAAAAGTTCAGAGCAGTGGGGTGACCTGATTTACCCTGTATTTCCTGCTTATTCGTAGAGTAAAAGCAGTGCATTGACTATCAAGGAAGGGGGAGGAACCGAAAGGAAGGATGAATGTTTTAGAGACATTTTCTACTTTTAGTTAAAGGCATGAGAGTGATTTTTGTGCTTCTAGGTAATTTTATTTAATAATATTGGATGGGCTTTGTTTTTTTCACATAGCTAAGAGCTTGGGTTTATATTCTGTTAATTATTGTCTGGGCAACGTTTCATAATGTGCCTATGCATGTCTTTAATTATTATTTGCTTAAAATGTCCAAATTGGAGCTAGTTGGAAAGTCATGAGATATTCTGACCTTGTCTTATAAGATTTAGGCAAATAGAAATTTATGGGTATGTGAAATGGTGTAATAACCTACAATGAGGCTTCATAGATGATTTTGTAATGTAGTCGCATCTTTCAGTTGATTCTTCCTATTTTCCAATTTGTCTTCTTTTATTAGCCACCAAACCCCTGTTATGTTCTTTTATTCTTTTTTAAATCTTTTTCCTCCCCCATCCTCTTTGTCTCACAGGAACAACCTGATACAGAAACAAGTACAACTCAATCAGAAACTGTTCAGACAGCAGCTTCTCTGTTGGCCTCTCAGGTACTAAGTGCAAAAAGCAAGGAGAGTTTGATTAAATTGTTAAGATTAGTGTGGTGTAATGAATTAAAATGAGCATATACAGAAGACTATTAAAATTATCTTTGTGAAAGTAATTATTTGCTAGCCTATAAATGTGTTTATTATAGTTTAAAGGTAGAGCACTGGATTCGATGGAAACTTTTTTTTTGCACTGTCAAGATGCTAACTCATCCCCTTACATATTTCATATTACAAATCATTTAAATCATCACTAGTCACAATTGCAGGGTTCATATACAAGTTTTATTTATAGCTCACAGTGAAATTTAAATTACAGCAACTGAAAACCATTCTTTGTGGATATATATTTTTTTGCTATGTTGATACATCTGTTTTTTTTTTAAACACCTACAGCACCTGGTCTCCCTAGGTGGTCTCCCATCCAGGTACTAACCAGGCCCGACCCTGCTTAGCTTCCGAGATCGGACAAGATCGGGCACTTTCAGGGTGGCATGTCCGTAGACATATACCTTTATTTTTTAAATGTGTTTGCCTCACTTTTCACCTCTGATTTTCGGTTATTTTTTTATTTGTCCTAGAAATTCTACTTATGACAGTCTCTTGCATACAGTAGGCAACTGGAATCTCTTTTTTTTTTTTCCATTGATTTGTGAACCTCTATTTTGTTTGTGAAATAATTGATTTCTTCTTGAATTCTTTCAAATTGAATATACTCCAAACTCGAGGTCAAACTTTTACACAAAGTAAATATTTTCTTTAGCTAGATGTTAAGCTGGTTAACTTCTACAAAATAATTGTGATAACAACTGTTGCGTAGTGATAATGCTGAACTGATACAATGATATTTTGCCGCTTTGTGATTGTTATTTTAATGCGATAATTCTAAAATGTGTTTTTGCTGGCTGTTAACCTATGTCATTCTTCCTAAAGATATTATAAATACTATGTTTACTATTGTGGAATGTCTTTTATTTCCATAATCTTTATCTAATAAAAAATTTGGGGAGGGGTGGAGGAATAACTAAACAAGATTAGGAAGTGCTATGCCTGATATCAGTACATGGACAGACTTGTTTTATCAGATTTAAACTGTCCTGTGGTTGTAATTGCCTGTCTAGGGAACTGTTTTGATAGTTCTGTCTTATTGAGTTCATCCCTATAATGATTAATACTCGTGGGTGTGTTTGCATTTTAGCTGTTTTTGTGAGGAAGTTGGATTTTCTTTCTAATGAAAAGATTCCTAGAGCCATTGAGGGGAAAATCACCCAGTTATAAAATAGCGATTATGGTGATTAAAAAAAAAAATCCCTATATTTGGTCATATAAGGAGAATATTTTTTTCTGGAGAGGTGATTAAAATACTGTGGCTCTGTCTAACAAAGAATCCTTCTTGTTTTGAGAGGAGATAAACTTGAAATAGTTATAGATGAAATGATAGGATCTCTGGGATTTGCTTCAGAATAATCTGGGAGTGAAGGTGGAAGGGTGGACAGCGGGCTTTCATTTGACGGTTGATGAAGTGGATAATGAATGCATGGGAATTTATTATATAATGCCCTCTATTTTTGTGCATTTTTGGAATTTTCCATAAAAAACATTTAGAAGTTCATCTCCATGTTTTTGAATATTAAAGAAGGCTTGCGATTTATTTTTTAACATGAAACTTCCCTAAAATTTAGAATAATTATATTATTGCTAAGTTGTGTAGATTTAATTTTATAATTTACAGGGTCAGAAAATAAATTTACTGGTAACTGCTGCTCCTGTTCGTAAGGTGAACTTTAAGTGTTCTCCCACATGGGGGTGCTCCAGTACTAGTTAATATCACAGCCATTGGCCATTAGTGTTGTTGTAAGTAAAAAGAGTTTAAGATGAACTTAATAATTATATGATAAGTGATTCTTAGAAGAATGTGTTTATAAAAGCAGTACTCAAAATTTCTTCACAGTTTTATATATGTTGCCAAAATATTTCTACTTAATTATTTGAAAATTTTTGTAAGTATAGAAGAAATAATATCACAGTAAGTCATATTTACTTGCACTCCACTTTGGTAACATTTTAGAATGTTTTTCTTTAAACTTTTAATGCTTTACTGGTAAGGTCGCATCCATTTCTCAGGAAGTAAACCAGTGGAAAGTACATCTCCTTGTTCAGCTACAGTGCTTTTAACGGTGTTGTGTTTACTTCTGTTCTCAGAAAACATCCAGTACAGACCTTTCCGATATCCCTGCTCTCCCTGCAAATCCTATTCCTGTTATCAAGAATTCAATAAAGCTGAGATTGAATCGGTAAAACCACCTCAGGGGTCCATAAACAATATCTGCCAACTCAACCTATTGTCTTCAAATGCTAAAAAAGGAGAATGGAGGGTACAAGACTAGACATGACTGAAAATGGATTTAGGTTTTTTCCGCGACCTCCTGTTCTGGCTCATCAGCACCCGATCGGAAGCCCAGGTTAGTCCGTGGAGCCAGGAGTGCTGTTCCTATTGTGTTAGCAACAGTTGCATCAACTATTTCAAAAAATTACTGCCTTTAAAAAAAAAAAAAAAAAAACCTCAAGCTATATTTGTATTCATAATTGACATCTGGATTGGGTTTATTGTTTGATGCATTGTTTGGAAAATTTGCGATATAAACTGGCATAAGAATTCCTTATTCTGATGATGCACTTTTATGTATTTTTTTTATTAGAAAGTAGAACTAATTTTAGATTTTCAGCTTGATGGATTTTCATTTTTTCCTGAAGAGTTTTTTTTACCGTTAGTCTTCAAATTGGATACCATTGTGCAGTGGTGTACTGTTGTACCCCAGAGAAGGGATAAGAGTACATCTGGTTCAGTCCCTGTGAGGTAACTGTAACCTCTAAAAATGAAATGTCAATTCTAGGGTATATATTTGACCTTGAAAGGATAATTAGGAAATACTTGGTTTTGATAGAGTCACGATTAAGAAATGATATATTAGTTTTATTTATAGAATTGTTTAGAGTGCATACAAATCAGCGATCAGCCAGCAGATATTTTTCTTTGAGCTTATTAAAGCTCCATATTCTTTTGCCTTCAATCTGTTGTCTTTGAAACAAACAAAGCTTTTTGCTCCCTCCCCCTTTTTCTTTTTTTCTTTTTGCTTGTATGCATAAGGTAGGATTTATTTCATACAAAACAAAATGCCAGTATTTTCTTAAGCCATGATGTGAAACCAGTGACCCTGTGGCCACATGGCACAGAACACTAAATTTTGATCCCATGGCTGAAACTTTAGGGTGACTAAAAGTAATGCCTGTGAACATGATACCTATCTTGGAAGGCCATTTGATCTCTAAGAGGAATTTTGTACACTCCACAGAACTCCTGTCTATAGTAAAGTTGTTTTCCATTTTAAACATGTGGGCAAAAAGGCATTTTCTCTAAGAATTTTAAACTAATTTTTACTTTTAAATGGTTGACCAAAATTTGTCAGTAAATTTTACATGTAGGAACATTTTAAAAATCATTTCTAGCAAGCACTTGACATCTAGTCAGCTCTCTACTCCTTTTTCATTTTGTTTCACCCTATCAGTAGATTAGGAACCCTTTTCTTTGAAGAAAATTCTTTCTCGTAATTAAGCAGCAGCACACCCATCTTTACGAAGTGTGAGGGATGCCAGATGTCGATAGACGCACTCTTTCTGAATCTGGACGAAGCAAACCTAACAGATTTTTCTGATGAGCATGTTTTACGAATCCTCCATTGTGCTCCGTTCTATCACATGTGCATTTTTCATGTTAAACTGCAATTACTTAAACTCTTCCCCTACCCTTCTAAATTAATTTTCCAAAGTTGGAGTGTAGTCTTTTCCCCCTTAGGCTATGCATTAATTGAGGCTTTCTTTTCACCATACTTTATGACGTCTAGTATCCAATGTTTCCACTTCCCACATCTTTGCACAGTCACCTTGCCCATTCTCCCACCACCTAAGAAAAAAAGATGGTCGTACTAACAGGTGAAGTGTACAAGGTGTCTGTGTGTTTCGTGTAGCTTCAGAGTTAGATTGAAATTGCCAGGCACAGATTTAGTCTTGTCATTTTGTTTACACATTGGGGAAAAAATTTCAGTTTATTAAACGTTTCATGTAACTGCACCCAAGTTTTGCCAAGCTGGAAACTTGGACCTTTTCCGTGTAGTGACTTTTTAATTCTAGTTTTCATAACCCGGAGGTCAGACTGTTGCTTTCGCATGATGTACGTAGTGTCTCATGACTGGAGTTTGCTTTGTTTTATAGTATCTGTACTCCTTGTATTTTTCAAGAGCTATTTTGTAAACAGATGATGTATTTCTCCATTGAAAACACAATAAAAAAAAAACAGCACAATCCCACAGTTGGCTGGTTTCTTTTGACTGACTGTGTTCTTTTGTTCTTTTCGGTGATCTAATAGGTTCTACCTGTAAGTTTATATAGTGTGGCTCTAAGTGAAGATTTGCAAAAGAATTTACTGTGGTTACATTTGGAAAAGATTTGTTTCTGGTTAATTTATGCCATTAGCAGCAGCCTATTATTGATTGATAGCTCACATAATTAGATATTTGTTTTTTATACAATTGATCATTCGGGAGGAAAACATGAATATAGTTGCTATTAATTCACTGTTTCAGCTGTCCCATCCTCTAAAATATTTATTCTGTGCATGTAGACACTATACCTTTTCTGTGTATTTATTTCATGCCTGTAGACAGTGTACCACTGACATGCTTCCTTTTCAAAGCTGTTGGTTTTCAAAGCAGTCGGTACTCCAGCTCTGATGTCGGCAGGTGGCACTGTTGATTTTCAGTGAATTTAGAATTACAGACTGTAAGCAGCCAGGATCCAATGTTTCTCATTTTACTAAACCCAAATCAGATGCTGCTTTTCTTAAACCCCAAATGCTCAGCGTTGCATGTTTAACTCATGGATTGGGAGTGAACTGCTCTGTGTGTGTGTGATGGCCAGCTCTTGAGTATGGTTGTCTTGAGTGCTTTGAGTGGAGGAATGGACCTCCTTATGTGAAAGCCATTCTAAGGGACATGCAGTTGTGCATATTTTATTCCCGAAATTCTAAATTGTGAAAGGCCTTTACTATGTATAAAAATAGATAACTGCAGTGTGGGATAACTTTTTTATTAAAATTAACTTTCGAGATCAGCAAAAGGGAAAATATTATAAAAATTACCTCTGACTCCATTGTTAACACCTACAGAATTGAACTTCCTGTACTTCCTCTACCTTGATAGACACCTAACCATGAGACTGAATCTCACACTTTCTGAGTCTTATTATCCACATGGCCTTTTAGCATTTCATTCATCTTAGAATTAGTAAAATGATAATTAAGAGTTGTGTGTTTTGTGGTTCTTGGTATGTTCTGGAATTGAGTTTATTTTTCTAATTAACACCTCTGTTTTTTTCTCTGCACAGAAAAAAGTTTTAGAGCTCTGCGTAGTATTAATTCTGGCTGCACTCAAGGTGGCAATAAATGACCTGCAGCTCCAAGTAGTAATTGATATATGAAAGGATAAATCATTAATATACACATACTTGTAGACCAAGCCCTGGAAGTATTAACTGTTAGTGCACTTAAATGCATTTAAACGAAAAGATAAACTGTTCGTTCGCCTCAAAAGGCATTGAACAATCCTTTGGATATACTTTTGCCTATTTTAATGTAATAAAAGAATAGTACAAGGAAAATTAGTTGCCTTTTAGCCTGAATTGTATTTTTTTTTAATTCTCCATTTTACTCTTCTGTTAGCTTTTCTTCAATCCGAAATCAACAAATGGATGCTGTCTTAACTCACAACTGAACATAGTAAATGAAATATTAACTACGTTCTGTAATAAACATGACCTTCAGTCATACAGAGAGAGACAAGTGGTCTGCTTAATTCTGTGTAATACTTGTTTCTCATATTCGTGGAATCAGTTTATTCATCCTTTCTCTATACTTAACAGTTTTAAAGTTCTTAGGACATTTTACATCTTTATCAGCACCAAGAAAGATGGCGTCAATATTTCCGAGCTACATATTTTAGAAGCAATTGTATGTACTTCATCCTAGAAGCGATTTCATGTACCTGGGAAGTCCTTTCAACGTCTTTCTTTTTCTCTCCTCAGATGTATTTCTGTCTCAGTGTTTCGTGAACATCATTGTAGCTGATCAAAACTTATTTGTATTTTGTTGAAAGGGATAGAATTATAAGTACATTTTCCCTTTCCTCATCCACTCCCAAATCTGAGACCTTTCCTTGAAAGGGTGGCGTTAAGGCCGTGTTCAAGTTCACATTTCAGAAAGCTCATATTTGTATGAAAGGTTATGATTGTAATTATTGCGTTTTTCTCTCCAATTAGCTTATTAAATGCTTCACATTTTTAGATAGCTAGAAATCATATCTACAAAGGGCACAGTATTATTTAGAGTTTGTGGAATTTATAACCATCTACTATATAAAATGTTAACTTTGAAAATATTCATACTTTAACATAAATAAGACAATGCAGTCACTTCCCTTTCGTTTTGGATATCTTTAAATTCCGCCAGTATGCTGGGAAATATATTTGAAATGAAGAGCAGAACAGTCTGTGTCTGCTTTAAACAAAGCATTATAATTTTTGCTATGATATTTCTAAAGTCCAGGGGATAATACCCTTAATAGTTTCTCCTTGCCACCCAGCTTAAGAGTTTTTGTTTACGTGTGTTGTTTATATTTTAGTGGTGAGAATGGATTTGTGCTAAATCCTCTCTTCTTTTTTTTTAATCCAAAATGTTTATTGGGATGATTCCTTACCATCTTGATTCAGGATGCTTTTAGTGCTGCTTTCTTTTGAAGGAGCATCCTATAAGCCTCGCTTTTCCTCCTGCAGGCGGACAGAGGACAGTGGAGCAGCCAACACACAAAACTACCAAGACGAGGGTGATTTCATAGCATCTTGGGCATTTCATGTCCATGAAGTAGGAGCGGGGGATCCGCACCAGGTGCTGCTGCTGTGTGTCCTCCTCCCTTCTGGAGAGGGATGAAGGAGGTCCTTAGCCAGAGGCTTGTTCTGGTCGGAAAAGCTCCACACTTCCTCTCACTGGGTCCCAGAATTGACCGCGGAAAGCCGAAGGGTGTGTTGGTTTTGTTTTACTTTGTGGAATAAATAATGAGGATTTAGAAGGCCTGGAGCTGATTCACCCTGGGTTTGAACTTGCCATTGCCACTTCAGTCTTAGCAGCAGAGTCCCTTTTCCACCCGCGCACAGACGTCTCAGCCCTAAGACAGGTCACCTAAGTCGTACCACAGCAAAAGACACTTTTTGGAGCAGTGTAAATTCAGCTACACAGTCTTAAAAACGTTTTGTAAAAAATGAGTTTGCCTGTAGTTCTAAATACATTTCAAACAATCGCCTCAGTAGAGGTACAAAACAGATTACAGGGAAAACCATGAAGGGTAGGTTAAAGTCTTGAGCTGAGTATAATGTGATTAATCATTAAATGATAAAGTATTACCTAGTCTAGATACGATGCATCTTCGTATTTGGAACTATTCTGTTGTCACTTAATGGGTATTTTTATTTCATATTAGTCATGTGAGTTCGACCTGTTTTCTTTTTAAGTTGTTGCTTAAAAATACTTCGTAAGCCTTTTAGAAGCATTTCCTTTAATTTGTAAGATGCTATTTTTTGATCCAACAGATTTCAGTCTGAAAATATGTATTTTGAATAATTCAAAATTTCAATTTAATGGGTTTCTTACAGCTCATTGCAGACGTTTATCTTGGTCTTGTATATTTTTAATGTCATAGAGTCCTAAAATCATTCAATTTATTTTTGGTATAATACAAATTTTGCTCTAAGAAAACACGTAAATGCAAAGTAACAAAGTTATTTCTGAGGAGTTAAATGATCTTGTGCCACTGCTGTGCCCCATACATACACACATATGTTGGTATTTGGGTTTTTTTCGGATTTTAGGCATAAGGAAGTAGGTATGTATATTTTAATATAATAATGTAGAATGTCCCAACTTTGTTCCTTGTGGATGCTGTCTCTCTTGGCATAACACCTTCCTTACAAACTTTCACACTGTGTGCTGCCTGGTGCTGTGTGATTTCCAGAAATCTGGCACGAGAATTGGTCCTTGTTTGCGTTTTCTGACTGCAGTGGAGCTGTTAATAAAGAGATTGATGATAAAGTTGTCGAGAAGAGACAGTTGGGCAGAACTGCTCCCCGTGAGTGACAGAGGGCATGATCTGCCTTCACAGCCAAGAGAGCGGCCCCCAGCAGAGACCCGACCGTGCCCAGACGCTATGCCAAGCCTGCTGGTGGGGGCTGTGCCACACGGCTCGGCTGCCGTGTGTGTCTCTTCCGTAGACTTGCTTCCCGTTCCTATTCTTATCCTTAAGTTCATGGAGCGTTTGGACAGGTACATTTGCAGATATGACACACATTTCCACTGCAAAACAATTATTTTTGCAATCTGAAGTACTCAGTCATCTGATCGGTTTACTGAAATTGTTTTATTTCGAAAGCGTTACTACAATTTTTTTTAGAAAGCCTAGGTATCTTCGAGACAATGACTACCTCAATCTTTTTTTGTTTTTAGGTTAATTACCTTTATTTTTTTAGATTTTTTTTAAATTAATTTTTTTATGGCCATCTCAATCTTAAGGGAGACAGCCTCAAGAACCACTTGCCCCACAGTAAGCACTGGTTACGGGGCGTCAAACGTCTTAGTCGTTGTGATGGTGATGGTGTGTTTTTCATCTCACTGCGGGCAAGCTGAGGCTAATGACACCCAGTTAATGCCGTTTTCTGCCTTGGTAGTGCGCTAGAATTTTTGGCTTTCTAATTTATAGTCAGACAGATTCTGACTATAATCTTAAGCCGTCCTAGGTTACATGTTTTCTACATTAGCTTCTTGAATATAAGACTATTATTGGTTACGTTTCTCTTGAGAGGAAACTAACATGTGGCCTTTGTCTTGTTAAATGACCCAAATGTGGACCTTTTATAGTTTTGACAATGAAAATTCTTGAAAAAGTTAATTTTGCAAGCATGGTTTTTGCCATCTGCCAAAACTTGGATCTCTATATATGTGCGTGCATGTGTGTGTGTGTAATATATATAGTAAATATATATAAATATATAACATTTTAAAATATAATTTTAACATATAAATTTAAAAAGTAGATGGGGTTCGAGGTGGTTTTCTTGATCCCCAATAGTTCTTCTGTTCTTTTTAGAAGCAAGTTCTAACCAATCTACTTCCTTTAACATGAAACCTTCAAACACAGATTTCCGAATTGTCATTGGTTGGTTTTCTCATCCCAATTAAAATCATGTGCTGGGATGTATTTTATGGCCAGAGTGCATTAAAACTACAAGGCCAGACTAGGCCCGAGTATGTTGGCACGTCACCGACGGCCTCTAGTGCTGGCGATCTGCCCCCCTTACCATGCCCCTCCAGGACCTGGGCAACTGCAGAGGAATCAGATCAAGCTCCTACCCCTGAAAATATTGGAACCAGGATCAGTCCTCCAAGTGAAGTAGTTCTTGGAATGATGGAGCCACTTGTACCTTAGGGTTGTAGCAGTTTCCTTAGTAGGCGTTTTCGAGGTTTGTCGTGAGCGTGAGCTGTTGGCTAAGCTGGGAACTCCTGGTATAGGGCTCAAGAAGAGCGTGACTATGCAGCGGTGACTTAAAGCAGATGAATTAGCTTAAACAGCTTGGCAAATTACACAGCACTTCTCTCCATGCCTGTGTGGTTCCAGAGTGGTTTTTTCTTCTATTCTGCATTGTTTGTTCTCTTGATTTACCTTTGATTTGGGAGGAAATAAAAGGGAGCGTTTGCAGGACCCTGGTCTAGCAAGTCTCTTTGGTGTTCTCAGATCCTCGAATGTTTGAGATCTCGTTCTCTTGAGGCCAGGGTTCCTAGAGTTCCTGGGATCTCCCAAGAAGTTCATGGCCCAGACTTCCCAGGTCGGCTTCTAATCTCAGGCCCATAAACTGATCCCTACAAACTAGCCATGGGCGCTGGGGCGGGGCAGAAGACAGGCAAGCTGCAGGGACTGCTGGGATTTTCCAGCAGCTCCTTTTGGCCTCCTGTTGCCGTATGATAAAGAGTTTTGGATTTGGTGATTGCGAAGCAAACAGGCTGTTTGGAAATCTTGAAAATTTTACTTCATTTCCAGAAGGGTTTGAGATGACTTGAGTGAAATTTTTTAAAAGGGTAATGCAGTCAGGCTAAAGGAAATGTACAGTGAGGTGAGGCCGAGACCTAGAGAAAAAAACCTCCTGCCCCCCTTCCCCTCGATCAGTCAGCACACGTGTCAGATTCTCCTCCAAGCACGGCCCTAGTTGTTGGTTTCATGGAGTTTACATTCCAATGGAAGTTAATTTTTTTGGTAACACTTTTATTAGTAATGGCTAGTTAGTTGCCAAACCACAGAAATTAGGAAAACTTCATTAAGAATTATTTGGAAATTCACATTTGTAATTTTTTTTTGATCACCACTCAAGACTGTAACATCCAGAGCAATGGAGCCTCCACGAAGGAAGGATTAGGAGTTAAAGCATCTAAGGGGCTCTGACTTGAGTGGTGATTTACTTGAAATCTGCCATATTGGTTACAATGGGGAGAAGATGGGAGGGAGAATCCCACCTGGGCGTTTGAGGCATGGTCAGACACTGGAGCCAACTGGACGGTTGGGCCCCATGGAGAATAAGACGCCAGTGAGCTCTAGGCTTTTTGTTCAGTGGAAGTGGCATTGTGATAGGAGTGCCTAGTCCCTGGTGTAAAAATGCACTTCCATCGGAAACTGCATCATGTGTCAGGCGTGGCACATGCTGGGAAACTTTCTTGAAGAAAGTCACCTGTTAAGCCATCCATCCTGACTACCATTTTATCACGTTCCCTGGATTGAAACACTCAGTGAACACCTTCCCGTGTGGTGGTGGGGAGATGCCTGTTTCGAGTCTGAGCTCTGTCCGATCTTGGCGTTAGCTCCGGCATTCACCATGGAGCACTCATTGGCTTAAAGTTTTGACTGACAGTTTCAGTCGCGTTAGCCAAAATGGTCTGTGGCAGTTTGAGCTTCGGTCCCGGTAAGGATTTAGGCAGTCTGACATTGGAAAGAGATTGAAGGTCTGAGATCCCATTAAAGTTTATGTCCGATCAAACTGATGGCGAGTTTTGTTTGTAAATATTTCAGCCAGATACTGTCACCAATTCTTGAACTTTTCTGTCTAGTTGGTATGACTACCTGACCCCAGGTAGTCATAGTGGGAGAGTAAGAGAAGGCTGTGAAGTAGTTCCTCTGACTTCTAAGTGGACCCGTACCAAACATTGGCCTTTCAGTGGAAATATACTCCCGTTTGCCTCGAGCCTTACGCTTCTGAAGCCACCACCCGGGTGCGTAATGTTTGATGAGTGCTGAGAAGCAGGTCTGGTCCAGCGACGAGAAAGTCCAGGCGTGCAGGAAGGACAGACCGACCAGGGCCTGGCGACATGGCCAGTTGTTAAACACTTTCGGGTTCTGAGTAAACTGTGACTCATTCTTAATGTCTTTGTTTCTTATCGGAATTTTATGTGGATTAGCAAGTAAATAACGTGTTCAGAGAAGCATAGGTTTGTTTTGAAAGTGCCAGGTTAAACCTGACTTGAATTCGTTGGAGGGCAGGCACAAAGGCTAGTGGCAGCCTGCAAAGGAGTATCTGGCCAACCAGCCCCCTGGTCCCCAGAGCTGCCTTTCCTGTCGGAAATTTGGGCAGCAGCAGAGTAGGGAGAAAAAAGATTGAGTCAGGCAAAGCCCCTTTCCCCCATCCCACCTTTTAAAAATTAATGCGGGGTGGAGGCAGACCTCTTCATCAGAAAAGTCTGCCTTGGTGCCGAGACCAAGGCGCACAGCTTCCGAGGAGGCCCATGGGGCACACACCCCGAAGGGGCCTGGGAGAGTCCCGACCGGAGTTGGCGCCAGGCGCCAGGCGGCAGGGCTCATTGTCACAGCAGTCCACAAGGTTGCCGCTGGCGTAGGCGACGTCACCGTTTAGAGAGGATGGAAACAGGTTTGCTTGGTGTGAAGCACGTTGCCTGTGGTCACACAGTAAATTGGGATTCAAACCTGCTCTACTCTAAAGCTTAGTCCTGAAATGTGGCCTTGTGTTTTCCCGCATCACAGTGTCTCCTTGTGGTCTGTCTCTGGGTATTGTCATTGGAATCGCTAGGGTGGTTAGCTCGGTTTTCGGAAAGGCTTCTGGTAACAGCTAAACGCATTTCTGCCGTTCGGATGCCCTTCCAGCTGGCCTGAGGGTGCGGAGGGACAGCGATGGGCAAAGACAGGTGGTGAATGGCTGGAATGGCTGCAGGGGGAGATGGACTTGAATGAGACTAGAGGAAAAGAATTTATGATTTATTATGTGTATTTATTAGTACTGAGAAGGTTCAGGCTCTGGCTAGTACGGGCGAAATGATCCATTCACACCCAATTCACTTAATTGATTTGCCTAAAATTTGGGCTTTAAAAAATATTAATTTTTCATATTGGTTAGGATGTTTTTTTTTATTACATTTTTCTTTTTAAGCCAATTAAGACAGTACTTAGAAAAAATGGTAAAAAAAAAAATGTAAGCTAAAGAATAAAGTAGAAATAACAATTGCTCAGGAGGTGTTTTAATGATCATATCATATCTGAAGGAATTCGTGTGATAAATTTTCATTAAAAACAAAATTAAGGCAAAATCCCCTTAGAGGAATTAGATAAAAACAATACTTAATGTTAAAAAAAAGGAATCGATATCTAAAAATGAATTTTTTGTGAGGAGGCATTGTCCATTATATTGTATATAAAATGCCATGATTGATAAGTATTGTTTACAGTGTAGATTGTGGGTGAATATGCCATTTGGGAAATTCATTATTAGGTGAATCGATTTTAGGCAAATTGATGCCATCTAAAATTTGTTTATGTTGATTTTTTTTCCTGATAGTAATAGAAATACAGTCATTGTAACATTTGCAAAATTCAAAAAATATAAAGAAAATAAAAATCATCCCTAATCTGACTTCTCGAAGTTAGTTTTCAAGATCTTTTATATATTTTCTTTGTAATACATTTTTTTATGTTGTTGAGATTACACTAGTAACTTTACGTCAAGCATTTCCCGTACACGTCATCATGGCTGTTGGATAAGTACAGTGAGGAGCCAGGAATGTCCTGTGGGTCTCTGAATGAACCAGCCTCTAGGCGCAGCCTTCAGCCTTGGGGAAACGGGGCGGGGTCAGCGCCCGGGAGGGGCAGCAGAGGGGAGAACAGGCCGTGCGGAGGCGAAACCCCCCAAAATCCCTGAGAGGGTCGCATTATGGCGGTTTACTGTGACGGTTGGCGTTAACGTTGAAATGGATAGCCCATCAGATGGTTAGAAGAAACAAGTTCGAAAAGCCTTAATTTAGCCCCATCTTGCCCTGTCCCCCCCGCCCCCATTTTTGAAGCGTAGTGATGTAATGGATACAGTTCTGCCTCCTGTGAGGACTCATCCATTGAGCACACGGTCGCTGACCCCACGTGTGCCAGGTGCTTGCCACGGGGGGAGCGAACCGGGCAAGCAGGGAAAGGGGGCGGGATTCCCTGAGTGTCTGGTGTGCCGGGCCCCGGGGGCACTCTGGGCGACATCGTGCCTAGTGGCGCTGACGACTCGAGGTGGTGAGCAGTTGACCCTGGCTGGCTCCGAAGCCCTTTCTGTCTTGAGTCGTGCGTTCACTCAGATTCGTGGCCGGCAAAACCAGCAGTAGCCCGTCCTGGAATCTTCCAGTCCACAGGGAGTACGGTGGCACACAAAACGAGGTAGGAGTCAGCAGAAGGCTCTCCCCTTTGTCCCTGTCCCTCTGTCACAGACGAGCGTTGACCTGAAGAGTGTGCTGGCATCAGCCAGGCGCAGAGAGGGGTAGCATTTTTCTGAAGCAAGAAGGTGTTTGGTGACGAGAGGATCAGAGAGGTGACAGTTTCTGGAGCCAAGTGAACGGGAGCTGGGGTCGAGAGAGCTCTAAACGCCCAGGTGTGTCACCGTGTGATGCTACTAGAGACAGGAAGCGCCGAGGGGCCCGCAGCTTCCTGGTGGCTTGGGGAGGACGTGGGGAAGGAGGTGCCATTTGAAGGGCAATTTGGCGATGGTCAGGAAACGGCAAGGGGGCCTGGGGGGGAGGGGGACGGCATTTCGGGCCCAGCGGAGGCCTGTGCCCAGGCCCAGACGGCAGGCACAGCGGGGCTCCGAGCGACAGCGGGGTCCATTGTGGAGCGGGTGGGAAGCGGTGTGGTGGGCCCCCCCAGAGAGCTCTCCCCTGAGCGTCCTGAAGGTCATAGAACGTTTCCACGTGAGCAAGAAACAGGCCAGGCACTCAGTGGGGTGACAGCCTACGTGGGGGAGAACGGAGCACAAGGCAAAGGTGCAGGCGAGCCCCGCCCGCTCCGTGGGTACCTGCCTGGCCTCCGAGCCGCTTCCTGCGAGCTCGCCTGGAGCCTGGGCCAGCGCATGGCCAAGAGCAGCAGTCCCTCGCCAGTGACCGGCCGGGCTGGGACGTGTCGGGCCCTCTCGCTGTCACATCCTTGCCCCACTCCCCCTTGATCCCAGATCCAGTTCCTCGACCTTCGTGTTGCTCCTTGCTCACTCAGACTCCTTCATTACCATTTAGAACCCTCATCCTCTCATCCTTCCCGGTCTGGGTGTTTGGGGACAAATCACCCTGCCTATCATGTGGAACAACACGTATTTTCAAGTGCTAGCCTTGCATTGAGTGGCACGTAGACCCCCCTCGCTCGATCCAGCAGCGCCCCGAGGGTGGCGTTACCAGTCCCGTGGGCCTGGCGAGCCCTGTGGACTGAGGCGCTGGGCTCACGGGTTCACTCCCTCCAGCGCTGCCACCTGCCTCCTTGTCTGGGCCACTGGGGGACTGTGACCCCCAGGACTGTGCTGGTGGCACTTACCTCCCAGCTGCTGTGGGCCCCGGGTCCCTGAAGGGCAAGTTCGTTTGGCTCGCGGAGCAAGTAAAAGGGAACAATGTGTCACTGAAGCCAGCGGAGGCTGTGAGCCGAGTGCCCTTTGTTTTCTGACACTGGGGGCCGTGACATGGCCTGTGAAGGTGGGGGCCCCCATCTCTGCAGAGTCCTCCCCCACAAAGCCCTTTAGGCCTTGACATCCATCACTGTGGGGCTCGGCTTTGCTAACTGAATATTTATGAGGCTTTATTTAATTAGGGCCAGAACAGCTCTTGGTGTGTTCATTGATAAACGCAGCCACCCCCCACTTGCCCTTACCCGGCCTCCCACTGCCCTGCGGCCAACTCGCAGCCCAGGCCTTGCCGCTCGCCCACCCCTCCTGCCATGCTGCTGGCTGACGTCCAGTCCCTGCTACCCGCCCACCCACCCAATGGGCAGAGAACTCAAGGCTGCCAACCATGGAGGCGAAGCGGGAGGCGTTTGCACTCATCAGTGGGAGATGCTACTGATAAACAGGTAGGACACCCAGGTTCCAAAGCGTTTGACGACTTGGAACCCGAGCAGAAGACCCCGGAGAGCAAGCTCACAGGCATTTGGGGGTGACCACCCCGACACTGCCTGCCTGTCTGCTCATCCTATTTACAGCCTTCTCTATAGGCCGAAGGGGCGGGTGTGCCCGCAACAATGGACGTCGCAGCCAGAGAGGATCCGCCAGGAGCGGGCGTCAAGCGGGCGGCGGGAGCAGGGGCCTGGCCTGGCGGGAAGAGGAAAAATGAGGACAAGTGTTTGGGAACCTTTGCTAGAAAGAGGCAAAGAGAGTGTGGCCTGGAGGCAAGATACACGTTCCCCAGGGCCCTGCTTCCTCCCCGCCCCGTAAACCACCTTCAGAGCCTTGGTCCCGAAAGCCGAGCCACTCAGCAGCACTGCAGGGCCCCAGCCTGTACTTCTGGGGACCTGGGGACCTGGGAACCTGGATGTGAGCAGCTCCCCAGGGGGGGCGTGTAGTGCTTTTCTACACAGCCTGGCCTGGGGTATCCAGTGTCGCCGGGCACAGCCACCCACATGCTCCACACGCTGCCCTGCCGTCTCCTCCTGTTGGTTATGCTCTGCTTCTGCCTTGCACCCAGGCAGCATCTCTTCCCTGGAGATCTAGGATGTCACCTCCCGAGGAGCTTGACCCCCTTCGGGCTTCCTGAGCATCGCAAATGGAGCTGGCGCTGAAACGGTGCCGGGCAGACTCGGGAGGCCGGCAGCTGCCCCGTGTGAAAACCGAACGCCTGTGTGTCTGGCGGTCTGGCTTGCACGTGCTCTCTGTCCCTCGGGAATGCAGCCCCGAATCTCTGAGCCGTGAGCGCAAAGGGCTTCCGCGCTCCAGGAAGAAACGTCACGCAGCCCAGGCCCCCAGGCCCCCAGGCTGTGCCCAGCCTCTTCAAGTGCATGGCAAGGCTCTCCGTGGCCATCGCACACGCGTCTGTCACAGTCACCATCCCACATATAAGTCTGTTTTCATGGCTCACACCTGGCGACCCTCGCTGCCTTTGACTTTGGCTCGCTTCATGTCTACTGGGAGCATATGCCTGACCCCAGGACCCCTCACCGAAAGCCTGTGAAGTGACCTCGTGAACTGCACTTTACAGATTGGGAAGCTGGCATGGATGGCAGCTCTGCTAATCGATCTGCTAATTGTGCCAGGGGAGGGCAGGACGGGTCCTTTTGGGCCTCAGCTGACTGTTTCGGAGACACACACTTCAAACCATTGGGGCTGTGTGTTTTCTCTGCATCCATCTTTATAGACTGCTGCGGTTTTTACATACCATTTCTCCGGAAAAGCCTGAAGGGGACGTGGCGGGGTGGGGAGGTCGAGCAGGGTTCAGAGTAAAATGAAAGGAAGGTGCGGGCTGGAGTACAGCGAGGTGGCTGAGAGCCCCGCCCTCCCCGCCCTCTGGGGTGACACCGGCCCCACGGGCATCGGCCAAACCGGGCCTGGAGCGGTGTTCATGACTTTGTTGAGAATACTCAGCGTCCCATAGTCAGTTGTTTTTACAGTGTGTTTTGTGTGGTTTGCTGAGTGGTCTGAATAGCCGGCCGCTGGGCTTTTTATTCCCGGTTCGTACCCCTCTTGAAGGCAAAGCCCCGCCTTCCACGGCCTTGTTTCCTCCACAGGGCGCTTAGCAGGGTCAGCGTGGCCTTGGTGTCACCGACCTAAGGATTCGCTGGGTCTTTCTTCACCTCTATGAACAAAAACTTAGACTTGAACACAGCTGTATCCACCTATGAGCCAAACAATTCACACTGGCCGTGTGTGTCTCGGCAAATTATTTCTCCTCTCTGGGCCTCAGTTTTTCCGTCAATAAATTGAGGCCAGTTGACCAGGGTCCTTGGAGGAGCGTCCAGCCCTCAGCACCTTTGGGTGCCACGTCTCCTCTTTGAGGATGTCTTGCCCCCTGAAAGCTGTGATTTGACAGAGACTTGATCTCTCCACTCACTCCGATGGCCACTTTCCCTCTGGCTCTGGCCCGCCAGGCTGACCCCCCTGGCGTGCCGCACCCAGCCGTCTGTCTTTGTTTGCGATCTGAGCAGGAGCCGGGCCCCTCCTGGCTGAATGCAGAGACTGCCTCTTTTGCATATTAGCACCGGTGCCAGTCTGAGCCCAGCTGTGTGCACCGTCAGGCGAAATATAGATTCCCACAGCCCGGCCCGCGCTCCACGCGGCTAATGGAAAAAGCTTGCGGACCGGGCCTGGCCTGCATATGCATGAGCTGTCTTTTGGGGGGAAGGGGGGACATTTCACTCTTTCCCTCTGTGTCTCTTTGTGCTTCTTTGGGTTTCCTTCGAGAGTTGCTGGCCATCTGGGCTCGGGAGCTATCGAAGCGACTTGGCCGGGCCCCGGACTGGCCTCTGAGTTCTCTGGGCCTCGAGCCTTGGACCGGAACCCACCCTGCCACCCACCCACTCAGCAGGACGGCAGTAACCTTTGTCAGAGGCCACCTGAGGCAACAGGCCCGAGGGTCCCCTTCATTTCCTGCAGGACGAAGATCAAGCCCCTTTCCTGGCATCGGAGGCCCTGCCCCATCTGCTCCCCGTCTGCTCCCTGGCCCTGGTTTCCCCAGCCCCCCAGGGTCAGACCTACTGGCCAGCTCCTGAACGGGTGGGCCTCCTCTTGCCCCAGGGCCTTTGTGCTGGCTGTTTCTTCTGCCCCCTGAGGCACCCCTGCAGGGTGCCCTCTGTGCTCCTGCAGCCCGCCCAGTGGTCAGCCTCGGGCGCACACCTGCACTTAGAGCTCGCATCCATCCCCATCGGCTGCTGGGCCCTCCCTGCCCCAGCCGGTGCCCACAACATGAAGAAGGCCCAGAGCCAATGCCCTTTTAACCTTTATCAGGAACCCAGCTTTTAAACCTTCCTGAATCCCGCCTCAGATGTGTTGTGCAGAGGATGAGATTAGAAAGAGAAGCCGCCTGAGGGGGTCGTCTGGGCACATTTAGTGACAGACACCTACATGGGGGGCCAGCAGGCCGGAGTGGATGTTGTCACTCTTGCTGTAGCTGTCACGGGGGCTCCTAGGGAGGAAGGCCTCAGACGCTCTGTGGTTTGGAGAGGGAGTCGGGCTGCCTGTCCAGCAGGGCTGGCTTGGTCGCATGGCGGGGGTCTGGGGGTCGGGCGGGGCACTGGTGCTGTGGGTGGCCACCCCGCAGCCCCGACCTTCCCCTCCCTGCTCTCCATCTGCCCGCCGGGCCTCCTAGGCACCCACTCTCCTTCCACTCCTCTATTCGGATAGCTGAGAGAGCAGAGGGCTGGATCGAGTTTATATAGCTTCCCCTGTATATATTTAGAGACAAGAAGTTCATTTAGGGATTAGGGGCTGCTTCTTGTCTATGCATCATTAAGCATACCACATCTGCTACTGAGCTAGCAATCAGCAGAATATTGAGAAAAGTTATAAAGAAATCTTTGCCTGGTTCATTTTCATCGCCAGCTCCCTGTGTCCTGGCTCTCAGACTTTCAAGAGCGAGCGTGTGGGAGGAAGTGGGGCCGGGGCTGCTGGGACCAGCCTGGAGACCTGGCACACGGTGCAGAAAAGAAAAAGTAATTCAGCTTTGACCCAGCCCCATCACACTGTGCGTGCGTGTGTGCACACACGTGTGCAAGCATGGAGGGGGCACGGTGGTGGAGAGGAGATGGTCCTCGGAGAGGCTGCCGGTGCGTTTTCCCGAAGTGGCCTTGCCAGGGAGGACACATGGCCTCGAGGAGAGCTGAGGGCCCCATGGCTGCCCTGAGCACTGCACTGCGCTCAGCGGCTGGAGACCGGACTTGGGTACCATCTCTCTGCAGACCTTGCCGGACCTTGCCGAGCGGCTTCCCTTCTGTGGTCCTCAGTCTCCTCATCTGAAACACGAGGCGTGGGGCTGGGTGTTCTCCCCCTGCTGAGGGGCGAGGGGTCCAGGGAGCTGTGAGGAAGGGCGGCATAGAGGAGGTTCCCCAAACATGGAATTTCCCAGCAAACGAGCTCCCTGTCCTGCTGCTCTCTCTGCCCAGCCCGTGGGGGCCCTGGCCGGCTGCGGGGTGGGGCAGCAGCACGCCCAGGTCCTGGTTCTGGAGGCCCAGAGCCGGAGACCCCGGCAGCAGAGGGGCTGAGGCCTCTTGGGCTCCTTCACCAGGGAGGTGGGAGCTGAACCGCTCACCCCCTCCGTGGGGACCCCTGGCCTGCCTCCCCATTTGGCCCCATGGGGGTGGCAGTGTGGTGGCCCGAGTCCCCTTCCCGGGGCGGCTGTCCTGCAGTGTGACATGTGGCGGGTTAAACTGCAGGTGTCACTGTTAGCCCTGAAATGGGGACTTCGCGCGCCGGCCCCAGGGCGGCCCACAAAGGAACCTGCTGGCTCCTAGCCATTGGCCTCCACGACCCGGGGCTCCATCCGCGGCCCCCGGCGCGGCGCCCCTCTTCTCCCGTAGCCCCTCCCGCCCGCACCCCAGATGAAGAGGCAGCGACAGCGCCGGTCCAGCGCAGCCCGGCGCACAGGAAGCACTGTGTCCCCACGGCGCACCACTGGCGACCCCAGGAAGGCGCAAAACGGGGAGCTGGTTTTAAATGGAGATCGCGTTTAATCTTGGCGACCCCCGAGAGGAGGGGGCGCGGCCGGACCCTGCGGCAGGAAGGAGGAAACGCGGGTCTGAGCCGGGGCGTCGCCGGCTGCTGCTCAGAGGGACGGGGCGCACCGACCGCGTCCACGCGCCAGGTCGGAGGCGGCGAGGGCGTGAAGGGCCGGGAAGGAGCCGAAAGGCCCAGCGCCGGCCCGTTGTTGGCGAAGCGAAAGGGGAGGAGTGACCCAACAGCCGGGGTGTTTCCTCCGGGCGACCGGGACCCGCAAGGTGGCACTGACCTGCCTCACACACCGCCAACAATCTAGTGGCTCAGGATGAAAAGGATGAAAAGGGCCCTAGCTTCTAAAAGTCAGCTTTTCAAAAATGACCAGCTGGGCGCTGTTTTTCCAGGGAATTTACCCCAGAAACCACAGCCCCCTGGTCATCCTGTCCCGCATTGGCCGGGAAATACCATCCGCATCCGGGCACCTCGCAGGTCCCCCAGCCTTGGCCAGGTAGATCCCTGCATCTGCCAAGGGAACCCCACCCTGACCTCACTTTCGGGAGCTGTCGAGCCCCAATATACCCTCTCCCATTTCTTTTGCTCCCCTTCTTTCTAATCCTCCCTTCCATTCTGGCTTGAGACACCTTCTGAACGAGGAAAAATACAGATGGCCGGAACCAGGTTTTGGGGGCATCTCTATTTGGGGTCTGGGAGTCCGCCCTCAGGTCTAGCGGCTCCTGGAGAAGGGGCGGCAGGGCAATGGGCTCCCTTCAATTCAGTCCTGTTTAAAGAGAGCGTAGACACGAGGGCGCGTGTGCGTGCGTGTGTATGCGTGTGTGCGCGTGCGCGCATGTATGTGTGTGTGCACGTGTGCGCATTTGCGCATGTGTGTGCGTGTGCGTGTGTGCACGTGTATGTGCGTGCGTGCGCGTGCGCACGTGCGCTGCTGGGGGACAAGGGCGCTCAGTATTTCCAGGCCTTAAAAAAGGAAGAAAAATAAATTTTCCAGTAAGACGGTCAGCGTACGGTGACCGCAGGGCAAATGCAAATGCCCGATTTCAAGCACAGACTCGTGAATTCTTATTAACAGTTCGTGACTGAGCCTCCAAGCGGGACGTTGCATATTCATCAGTTCCAGAGAGGGACCTGGCTCCCCACTTCAGGTGTGTGGCTTCCCCAGCACCCAGGTCCCTTTAATCTTGAGGGAAGAAGAAGAAAAGGAGGAAGGAAACCAAAGCCCGTGACCAGCACGTTTGGTCTGTTTTCTCCGGTTCCTAGAGCGTTAAGGGGGGTAGGAAATAAAAGATGCTCGGGAAGACGGCGCCGCAGCCACCCTCCACAAAGATCTTTTTAGTGTCAAGTTAAATGTACACAAATAGCGGATGATGATCTCTTTTATTGGACTAACATTTATCCAGTAATATCCACACACTTTTAAAACCATTGAGGCCTCCTCTTCAGGTGTTCATTTGAATAGAAATAGCTGAATGAGTGTTTTTATAATTGATCCCCTGAGAACTGAATGTCTACTGCTGCATAACCAACATTTTCCCAATGCCGAGGTTTTTTTTCCCCCCAAATTGCCACTCTGCAAAATTAGGATTTTGTACAGTTTTGATAAGAGAATTAACCTCCCACGTGCCAAACTCCCGAGTGTGAGGCGCTCCCAGGGAGGCAGCCTGTGCATGGCCAGCGTCCACGCCAGCTCCAAGAATTTCTGGGGGTTTGGCAGCTTCCTGGCCTCGGGGAGAAAACTCCCACAATCCCCC